>NC_081426.1:14430495-14771120 GCF_949786415.1 Peromyscus eremicus | reverse complement strand
GTCTCACATTCTATCTCTAAGGATATTATAGACAATAATTATACTTAAGTATTTTCAAGATATAGCATTGCTCACCATCTGTCTTGCCAATCACCACCCAACCTCAAATCAATGTCGTATCAAAGAAGCTGTAGCTAAAATTACTTCCTTTTGAGGGACCAATTCTTGTATTAGTCCTGATGGCCTATTTTTTGTAACAATTCTCAAATATTAACACACAACTATTTCTTTCTTCCTCATGTAGCAATCTAATCAGAGCTGTCTGGATCTCCATCAAATAATGACTGTGGCCAGCCAGACTCATTTCTTTGCAAACATCTTCACATTCAGCACACAGTCTCCAAAGAATTGCCACCAAAGATCAGAGATATCTATGAAGTCTTTTTAGCACTGATTTCTAGTAGCTATCATGTTTCTTCTTAACGCAGCAGCCTTTTTTGAATGTCCACCAGCTGCGAGGTAGCAATCAAGCAAGGAGTCGAGATACAGCAAGAACACAAATAATTTTATTCCCAGCTCTTGTGCTTTTCTCACTCCATTAGATAAGATAAATGTGTGAATAACAACACATTTTGATGGTAATTGATTACTGTGATAAGTAATAGTTACAGTAAGTACAGGACACTGTAACACTAGCATAGACCTAGCTCGGGGGTGAATAGAGGCTTAATATTTGGGCCCAAAAGATAGAGATGTTTATTGGAGAGCAGTACAGTAGTATTATATTGTTTGGTGTTTTTTTTTCCTTCTGTCTATTGTTCTCACTTTAAAAGACATCTTAGTGATACTCTCTTCCTTCCACAAGATACACTTCAGCAACTGCTATGGTGTGGATACTAAATGCACACCTTTAACTGACTATGTATTAAATATTTAATCCCAGAGTGGCACTATTGGAAGCTTGTGGAACTTTTGAGAGGTAGCTCTAGAACAGATCCTTAGGTCATTTAAGATGTGTTCTCAAAGGCACCACACGGTCTTAGCCTCTTCCTTTTTCTCTTTGAGTCCTGGCCACTGAGTGATTTTGTTCTATCTCATTGCCACCATGATATGCTGCCTTGCCATAGGACCAAAGTAAATATCAAAGCCTAAATCCCCAAATCTGTGAGCTAAAATAAACCCTTGCTCTTTATTGAACTGATTGTCTTATTGGAGGAACCCAAGACAGTAAGAAGCAGGCCCCAGAGAAGGACACAAATATTTGTAGTGTAAGTGGCCACAAATAGCCCTGCTTCATGGTTGCCAGACTGAATTCAATAGTCTTTTGACAAGCTTATTAGTCCATGTTAGCGAGTTTAGTGCCAGGAAGAAATTTGTTACCACATGCACAAGGATGACATCAATCATTCCTTATCCCATCAACTATTCTTTTAAAACCTCGGATTCCACCACTTGAATGCTTTTGTTTCTAATTCTCAGAGCCCCTCCTACTCAGCAAGAGTTTTTCCTTCTTTTGCTCTCTAATAAATTTGCATATTGAGTGCTTTTTCTCTTGATTCTGTGAGCTTCAGTCTTCACTGCCCCTGAGACCTGGTTCTGGGTGACAGAAACAAGCAAGAGTTTGTCATAGCAAAACATTATTTAAAAATTTTACTCATCAAGGAAACATCTCTTTGCAACAGACAAGAAGATTACAGAAAAGCATAACTGATCAAAGTGCCGAGTTGCGGAGCTGAGTCCCAAGAGATACACCTAAGGCTCATGGATCATTGTGCAGGATTAATTTTAAGTGAAAGCATTCTCCTTGGCAACCCAAAGATTTTTTGACAAACACTGAATCATTGAATTATCAGCAAGAAAGCCTTGGCACTTTTAACTCTCACTTTGCACACTCAATATGCCCACAATAACAATTAGAAGTTGACCATTTAGTGAAGCCAAGGTTCTGTAATAAGCAAAGTCACACAATGAAGAAGACAAGGCCACTCATTTTTCTGTTTTATTCTGCATAGTTTATTCAGTTTCTTAGGTGGCAAGCACTGGTCTCAAATTCAGCATCACATTATTTTACACTTGTAGTTTTGCTTATGAAATGAATGTTTATTGTAGATCCTTAATGTGAATATATTAGTAGGAGTGCATTTATTTTAATTCAGTTCATGATTAGTAAAGCTTAGAAATCTGTCTCTGAAAACCTCAGAAAATTATTTAAAATGACTCTTCATATGAATAAAAATCTACAAAAAAAAGAGAAGAAAATCAGTTGAAGGTCATCATGCAAGGAGACCACTCTGCAGCAACAATTAAGAACAGGCATCTATTTTAATTTTTCAGGTGTGTGTTGATGAGGTGAGTTGGAACTGTTTAATTGCTAATCTCTCAAAGGAAGGAACACACCATGTTAATTAAATGCAGTGATGATAGAAAATGTGGAGGTGGATTAATCACTTCTAATGACAGAACAATTTTCTTTAAAAGTGAGTTTTACAAATAAGAAGTAGAGTTAACCAAAAGGGAACTCTGTCTTTAGAGAATGCACACACATGTGTGAGCATTCACATGTTGGTATATGTGCGTACACACACACACACACACACACACACACACACACACACACACACACACATACATGCATGTACACAGCCAACTCCTCCTGCTGATTAGATTACAGGGTGTTAAGCTTTTAAAGTTGCTATTTTAAAGGCAGGCTAATCATTAACGACCAACATCTAAATCTCACCAACATCTAAATCTCACTCCCTTATCTAAGACAAAGTAAGCAGCTGCTATATGTATATAAAATTCTGAATTGGAGTGAGAAATAAGTGTACCTCTTTAGCTGTTTAGGTCTACTTTTGTTGCTATATGGTCTTTTATAACAATTTTAAGAAATCCAAATCACTTTTCTCTGGTACCTACATAATATAACATACAAAACATTTTAAAGGAAAAGAAAGTTGGAGTTATGATTTTCTTAACTGAAATGCATTAGATGACTAGGTATGAAGAAAGTACACGTCTCCAGGAAACATATGAGTGTTAATTTACAAATATAGAAGAAGATCTTATGTAAAGTACAACTTACAAAGGTTATATAATGAAGCCTTAAGGAGAAAATACCTGAGATTGACTAATATCTCAGACTAAATACTAGAGTAAGAAAAGCTGCTAGTAGTGCTGATTCATGACAAGTTAGACACGGAAGTAAGATAATCAGAGAGGAGTGAGCAGGGACCAAACGGTACAACTCTTAGATGATAAAGGAGTCTTACCATGTTCTTCTGTCACAGTAAAATCAAGATTAACCATCACCAGTGTAGCTAAAAGTTTTCCTGTGTCCTGCCTCTTCTGC
This sequence comes from Peromyscus eremicus, assembly GCF_949786415.1. Classification (NCBI taxonomy): domain Eukaryota; kingdom Metazoa; phylum Chordata; class Mammalia; order Rodentia; family Cricetidae; genus Peromyscus; species Peromyscus eremicus. Next base: position 14,767,828 of record NC_081426.1, on the reverse strand, counting down.
AGCTGCTCAGACCCAAATAATAAACACACAGAGGCTTATATTAATTAAAACGGTTCAACCATTAGCTCAGACTTACTACTGACTAGCTCTTACACTTAAATTCAGCCCATTTCTGTTAATCTATATGTTGCCATGTTTTCCATGACTTTACATGCTGTGTGCCATTACATGCTGCTCCCTGAACAATGGGCTGGCATCTCCTGACTCAGCCTTCCTCTTCCCAGAATTCTCCTTGTCTGCTTATCCCACCTATACTTCCTGCCTGGCTATTGGCTAATCAGCGTTTTATTAAACCAGAGTACAAAAGCATTATCCCACAGTATTTTCTCTCTTCTGTTTAATTAAAAAGGAAAGTTTTTACTTTAACATAGTAAAATTACATATCTAATTTATCTTTTATCATAACCAAGGAAAATTGTAACTATTTAGTCTTCAACTACATCAAAGACCCCAGAAAGATATAATATGACCTAAGTAAATAAGAAGTACATGGCAAGCAACTTCCAAAAATCTAGAATACCAGAGACAGCTGGGTGCCTGGACAGTCATCCAAAGTTCCTCTTCAATGTTGGGGTATCCATCTTCAGCCTATGGGGCTATAGTCTCTCAGTCGCTTCTTTGTGTGTCCTGTAGAATGTCTGGCAGTTTCTTCTGTGAAGCAGGAACCTGAAGGACCATCTCGCCTTGCAAAGTTCAGTGGTCACCTTTCTATGGGTCCTGCATGTCCAGTTTATACAACATATTATCAAGCAGTCGACTCAAGGGCACTTTTTTGTCCAGTGGCTAACTTTTGCCACAAAGAAAGCAAACTCCATAATGACTTTATTTAATGCCCATCATTCTCCTTGAAGTAATTGGTGCTGTCAGGAGCAGATTGTTTAATTGTCCAGAAAAGTCTAAGTTTTTAAAACATTTTAAATGCAATATTCTGTAGGTCTTTGAAGTGTTTGAAGATGACCTGTCTATCTCAAATATATCTCTGCTTGACCTTGAAAACATACCTAATATGACTACAAGTTTGGGTATCAAGGATGACTAATTATTAATCTGTATTTCTTAATTATACATTACAATTTTAAATGAGTTGCACAAACAAAATACTTTAAACAAGAATAAGAATATACATACAGTATAACAAAATTAACTTTAAATTTGTATCAATAAACTAAAACCCATAGCAATGTAAAACATTTTAAACAAGTTGTTGCTTTTTAAAAGTAGATTCAATAATCTACCCCTTCATCCACTCATATCTATATCCTCTTTTTAGCTCCGTTTTAGAATCTCTGTTTTTCTGTTTGTTTCTTTGTTTGTTTGTTTTAAGCTTTCTTAGGTCTTGGGTGGAAACTCTTGCCCCACGTTGGGCACCATTTATAGCTGGAAGTTTCTCTTTGCTTTGCTGAATCTTCTGCCACTTGAAGTTGTTGCTTGCCCCCTTCTAACACAACTGTGTGCTTTGGTGGGTGAACCTGAAAAAGCACTTCCCTGGGATATGGTTTTCTGCAAAGAATCCTTTCAGTGGCATTCTCAATTGAGGGTCTTTCTTTTTCAAATAACTAGTGGTTTCAAAAGTTAGAGCCATCCATTGGTAGATCTTCTTATTATCACATTTAAAAAGGTTGCTTTTTTAAGAATACTGATCTAAAATCTTGTAGCTGCTATGTACACACCTACTTTGTGTGCCTCTTTAAAACCTCTCACAATGTTTTTTTTTTAACCTATCACACATTTTCATATTATTCTGTACTTTTTCAATGTAGAGCTAGGAGCAGTGAGTACTAACCATGCCACATTCTGGATGCTATGATCTCTTGAATTTCCTCTGATAAATTATTTATGAATGCTTTTGAATATACCTTGATTCATATTTTTAGGAAGAATTTAGACAGATTGGTTTTTTTTTTTCCAGAATGTAATACCAATGCCTTCTAGCCACCCAACTCAGTCTTTGTGGTCTCCCAAAAGCTCTGTTGTCTGGATTTTCTCTTGGAATTTTGGTGTCACTTATTTCTTCTACAATCTCCTATTAATTAAGCTTTGTTTGCACTATTCAAAGGCATCTCTAGCTTGCAGCCCCAAATACTTTCATATTCTTCCTGAAAACAAGTTCCAGAGGCCCACGAACTGTATGGTCAATCTTATCACAGCTGAAAACCCCACTCCTAGATGTCAAATTTCAGTACTAGTCACCACTCTCTCTGCTGTGACAAAATGCAAATAAAATCAATTTTAAAAAGGAAAGATATTTGGGGTTCATAGTTTGAGAGCATAATCCATCATCGAGGGAAAGGCCTGGTGCTAAGAGAGACTGATGCCATTGTAGACAGAGCATGAGGTAGCTTATCACACTGTGTCCACAGTCAGGATGAAGAAAGAAGTGAAGTCAGTTGAACCACTCAGTTTTTCCATTTTATTGAGTCTCGAACCCTTGTCCATGGTAGAGTGATACCCCTATGCAGAGTGGGTCCTGCTCGCACCTCAGGCAAACCATTTTGGGAATAGAGACAAACACAAACACATGTCTTGTAGGTGCTTCTAAGTCTTGCCAAATTGGCAACCAAGATTAAGTATCACAGAAACCTAAGCAGTAAGCCAGAAGCAGTTTGGATCTCTGAGCATGTTTGTAAACGTGCACTATGCTCTTAGCAGAACAGCAGATGCTCACAAACTCCACTGTTTCTGCTACAGTCTCCAATATGCAATCCCTCCACCAACACATTCTTCTGTTAGCTTCTGCTGTGTGGAATGATTGAAATAAAAAGAGAGACACTGGTGCCTCCTTCCCCATTTCTGTTTTATCCTTTCCAGTGAAAATATTGGCTTGTATTGGGCAGTCAGAAAAGGAAAAAAGAAGATTGTAAGTATCTCTGGTTGTTCATGTTTAGTAGCATGGAAATTCTCACCTTCACGTTTTTTTAACTAGAGCAAATTCTAAAATAAAAATTGTGAGATCTCTTGGATGCCATCACTCTACCCACCCCCCCATAGATGTACCTCTCTCACCAATGGCTCCCTGGAGTCTCTTTAGAGTCTTGTAGGTTCTCTAGAATTCCAATCTTATGAGGAAATACAAACTGTCCATGTACCACACAATTCTAAAAAATGAATACCAAGGTGACAGTGACATGATGGGTAGAGCCCTTTCAAGAGTGGGACCCCTCTGTGAGTCAGACTCTCTGTCATTGCAGAAGCTGTACACTCATGAAGAAGCCATATGAAGAGGGTTAATAATGACACAAGGAATAATAAAGTTGCAAAATTCCATCTTCCTAAAATCCCTCCCAGACCAAAAATTAAACTGGCATTAGATTAAGAAAAGACACGCATAACACAAGTTTCTCATGGCTCTGGAGCCTTCTCAGTGAGTTGAAGACACACAAAAAAAGAAGTTAGCTTCAATAACTAACAAAGAACAACAAGCTACGAAACTGCCTACAGCAAAGGTAGGGTGGTCAATTCAGCAAGGACGTGAATCTCAAAAGGTTTGGATTCATTTTAAAGGGTTTGTTTATAATGATGTCTTTTGGCTTAATGTTTAGTCATCCATACGAATGCTACTTTATAGAGAAGACGCCTTCTGTGTGGAAACTTTACCTCCTACTTTAAGAAATAACACAGCTGAATATTTTGTTATATTATCCTCATCTTCAGTTCCATCTTGTGAGGCATAGCTCCTACAAGCCAGGATATAATGAGTCTTTGTAAGAATTTCCACCAGACTTTAGAGTTTTTCAGTTTTTCTACTTGTGCAGTAGTTTGAGGAGACAAGCTTCAGGGCAGACAAAGATTGCACCAAAACAATATTACTACATACTTCTGATTTAGCTTTTATTAAATGTCTGCTCCACACTAAAGGTTGCATGGGAAAATGTTGCCCATCAGCCTATCCTGCAGGCTTGACCTGTAAAAACATTATCTCCAGCACCTACACAGCTGTTTCCTCTTAGCTTCAATTTACTTGCAGAGGAATGACTACCTAATTAAAATAAGTCAGAATGCAAAACTATAGAATGACTCATTTTTATAAAAGCTGGAATGAAAATGCCCAGGCATTCAGAAGTCTATTTTATTTTATGTATTTTATAGAAAGACTTTACATTGTTATAATGCGAAAAGGTGATATATCTATATATTTACACACATATATGTATATATGCAGTAAGGTCCCTGTAACATTATCATTGACTCTTTTCTGCCTCTAGATTATGATGCTTGTGGTGGTTTTGCTCATAAACAAACAGCAGTGTTCAATAGTAAGATTCAAGCACACATTGAAGGCATCTTCCCTTTTTTTAATTTTTTAAACTGGGAAATTATCTGGTAATAATAAGATATGCTTGAGTACAAGACACATTATGAAAATAACCAATGTCTCTTGTAAGAAAAGCTGAAACAAAACTTAAAAACAATAAATCAGTCTTCTACTTCAGGTATAGGAAGACCTTAATAAGTATGGAATTACATTATGGGTTCCATGATTTTTCCTCTGTAGGAATCTGATAAGTTACACAGGCACTTCCTAACACATTAGAGTTGTAACATGTAGGAAAGTATTTTATTTCCTTGTTTCCATCTTCAGATATATACTTATCAGATTGTTTTCTTTGTATTTACTTTGAAAATTTTTGAGAACTCTTGAAAATGCACACATACACAACTTCAGCTAGCTACACCAAAGAATTGAAAACATGAAATTAAAGTATATACAATGAGAAAGTAGCAATGATCACTTTATAGGTGATTGTCAGTTTATTGCTGAAAATTCAATAGATAAAACAAGCCTGGAATGTTTAAATTCACTCAGCTTGGTGAAACTCTCAAATGAGATCCCTTAATTTTTGTTTTAAAATTAAACTTCTTATTCTTTGCACGTTGACCACTTGTGGGTAAATCTATTGCAAAAAGAAACTTCTCTGATGAGGGTTGAGAGATGTATTGAACTATGAGTATGAAGATAAGAACTTAGGAGGAAGTTTATTACTATATCCATTTAGCAGAATAATAGTAATAAGTTCTCACCATGGGGCCAATAACCTAGCCAACCACAGTATTTGGGCCTATTTAACAATAGCAGACATGAACTCTGTCTTATGGGTAGGCTTTAAATCCGGTCAGAAAGCAGATGATTATTCCTATAATGTTTGTGCAACCACTGCATCAGTGAGCGTATCACTCTGGTCAGTCATTACCATAACTTGCAATGTGCACATCTGGGTAAGACTGCTATCACTTTTCTTCCCTGAAATTGTGCGCAGAACTTTCCAGCACTATGACAACTGACCAGTAGAACTGCAGCTCCCAGGTGAGTGCCAGTTAGATTTCTCTGTCCTATGACTCAAATACAGAGTAGTCAACATGAAGAGAACAAGAGAGTATGGAGTACTCCATTTTAATAGGATATCATCTCATGCTCCCTACCTCCAAAGCTCAAGGATCATCACAGAAGAGAGGATAGAAAGATTATAAGATGCCAGCAGTAGTGGGCATTTGCAGCAAAACAATATATTCTAGACATGACATGACCCTTATGCACAGGAACTTACAGGAGCTGTTATTGCATGTACAAGATCAAGTCTGTTAAGATAGATACCAGCATTGCTGGAGGGCTTATAAAATACCACCTCTAGCTGAGGCTATATTAGCAATGATGGCTGATGGGATGGAGAGTCATTTTTCTTCATGTATGTAGCCACTGAGAGGCTATTCAACTCAAATAGATTGTCTTCTACCCAAGTATATACAGGTAGCATAAGTAGATTCAGTAAGTTAAAAAAATAAATAAAAACACATGATGTTGGGAGGGAAAAATAGTGAGGGGGCTAAAAAAGAAAATTAAAGGAGGGAAATGGAGGTGGATTTGAACAAAACTTATTATATTCATAAATTAAATAATCAAACAATTTTTGATTTTTAAAAAATTAATTTCATCTCTTTGTAAAACTGCTCTAGTTGCCATGGCTACCAAAGACAAAGTTCAAAATGACATCAGTTATGCTCAGAGGACTAAAATGTTCAACACTTTTGTTGCTCCAGACACTTCTTCAAAATTTAACTTGACATAACCATATGTGGCTATACATGATTTTATATATCTATATAAAATCTAGGAGCCACAAATAGAGAAAATGTGATGTTTATCTTTTTAAGACTGAGTTAGTTCACTTAATATTATCGCCAGTTGTATCATTTTCTGCAAATGTTATAACTTCTTTTCTCTTTTGTAATAATCAGTTGTGTGTAGACACCATACTTTATTCATTCCTCTGTTGATAAACACCTAGGTTGGTTCCATAACTTAGTTATTGTGAATAGCATCATAAAAGGCACTTGCATGCAAGTTATCTCTGTGATATGTTGATTTGGTGCCCTTTGAGTAAATACCCAGAAGTGGTATAGAAGAATCATGTGATAAAGTTGTTTCTAGTTTAACTTTTGTAAGTCTCCATCCAGTTCCCTCACCATTGGATGCTCTTCTCTATTTCAGTACTGGATTTGAGGAAACAGCATGACAAAAATGGGGTGCTTGTTGTGTGATACTGAAAAGGATGGAAGGAAGTGTTAGGAGAGGTTGGAAGAGGAGGAGAGCAGGTGACATCTTGGTGCAAATGAACTTAATTTAATTGCATCATTACTTTGACAATACCATTTGAATCATGAAGTTGAGTGTGCATAGGAAAACATAATGTGGGATTGTGGGACCTGTGGATTCTTGACACTATTGATACAGCCATATCTAATCATATTTTTCTTTCTCTTTCCTTCTTTTTTTTTTTCCTCTTTGACTTTGATCTATGCATTATTTGCCTGAAAAATCCTTTCTTACACTGTCTCTAAATGCTTATCAAATATTCTTTGAGTTATTTAAGACTTCCGTATACTGCATATAATTCTTAAAGCCATCTGTTGTACATTAGGATATTGTGCCAAAAACTAAATGTGGTCTGGAAAGATGGCTCAGCAAGAAAATGTGCTTGTTGTGCATGGGGTAACCTGAGCTGAATCTACAGAACTCATGTAAAGGTGAAAGGAGAGAACTAACTCCACCAATTTGTCCCTTGACCTCTCCATGCACACCACAACATATGTGTTTTCACAGCAGATGTTCTCACGTACACATCATACACTCTTACAGCCACTTCTGTATGGTATTATCCTTGAAAACAAGCTTCTTTACAAGAGTCAATTCTGGTGGTCCTGTGGACTCTTGACATTCTTTCCCAGAAGGAATGAACAATGGGTGTCACAGGACCTCAGTCCTTCCGGACATTTCTGTGTAAGTCTCCCCTAACTGTACATGACCTCAGGGACTGTGGAGGTGCTGGAGCATATTGGCTGTGAAGGCTTCATCTATGTGGCTATGAGGAAGCCATCACCGATGATACGTGAAAGCTTTCTAGTGTGGTTGCTTTGAGGTCACTCACATTTATGTTACTGACTCCTCACCCATGCTTGTCAGCCCAATAAACTCATTGGTTCCCTATGGTGAACGATGTTGAAAATTGGACTATGCTTTGCATTAGGTTCTTAGGAGGAAGGGGTAGATGTTGATCACATCACAATCTTCCCCAGGAAGGAATTTTAACAACACCCACAACCATCATTATAATTTTCTTCATCATCATCCTCATCCTCATCTTCAAGGCTTTTATTCAAAAAGTTAATCAAACATGGACTATCATTTCTTCATATTATCTTTCTTAACCAAGAAAGCATGTTAATGAGCCTTGAGGGTGATACTTTAGAATCAAGCCTGATTTGATTCTTCTCAGTCAATTTGTGCTAAACTCACAGAAATTTTACACAGCCGTAGTTCTTCCCAAGTTCTGAAAACAAGCTTTCTGAGGTTTCACTTTTGTTGTGGTGAGTTTGTGTATCTAGTGGGAAAGTGGGAAATTGACCATAGGAGCTAAACATTTTGTGTCATTAAGAAAAAATAATGAAGGCTGGGCGGTGGTGGCGCAAGCCTTTAATCCCAGCACTCGGAAGGCAGAGTCAGGCAGATCTCTGTGAGTTCGAGGCCAGCCTGGACTACCAAGTGAGTTCCAGGAAAGGTGCAAAGCTACACAGAGAAACCCTGTCTCAAAAAAACCAAAAAAAAAAAAAAGAAAAAAGAATGAACAAACAAATGAAAAAAATCTACCTCTCAGAAAAAAAATCTCTGTATTTTTAATACCTATGTTTAACCATTTTCCATACAACTTTATGAACATAACACTTCAATTTTAAGCAATAAGTTTGAACTCATTTTTGGAATGATTGAAGTATTGTAGGAATATTGCAAAAGAATATTTACAAAGCATTAATTATATTCAGAATTGAATAGGAGCCTATTTCTGTCTAGGAAAGTAACTATTGCATATCAAAATTCACAAACCTTTTGTTTGTCTATGGAAAATACTGTCTGGAAGTTCTGATTCACGGAAGACGCCCCTCCGTGAAAACAATGAGGACTTGGGTCCCTGAGCACAGCCTAGTATAGCACTTGCTTAGTGTATATGAGGACCTGGTGCAATCTTCAACTCCACAATATCATATTTTCAGGTGACCTCTTCATATATTCAGTACCATGTCAGGACTATGGTCACCTATTTCATTATCCTAGAAGGACAATTACATGAAAAGTTTTATCTGTAGTATTATGGTTCAAATAGTGATAAAATATAAAATACACAGACGTCAATTGCTTTCCTAACAATAAGCCAGAAAAGTCAGTAATAAAATAAGTTGGGAAAAAAAGCATGGCTTACACATTTCATAACCCAGAGCTGAGTTTCTCTACGTATAAATGATTCATCAAATTTCAAGTCTTGAAACCTTGGAATACAGGCAGAGGGCTGTGCAATTTTCAAAACATTTTAAACAGATACTCAGCTGGTGCTTCAGCTCTGTGAAACTTGGGGTTCCCTGATGTGGGAAGTAAGAGGAGACTTAGAATGAATTTGATTGAATTATGAAACTGCTTGGGTTCAATGTCTGTATCAGCATGAGTGATTAACTCAGCAGCAGTCTCACTTGGGTGCAAGATGTGAAGCAACGTAAGAAAAAACTCAAGAGTCTCCCTAGGGCACAGTAGACACTCAGCTGTTATTGTTGTGCTGTGTATAAAACAAAAACACGCTTAATAATTAGAAAAATTAAAAACATTCCAAATTTATTCTTAGATGGACTAAACGCTAAAATTAAATGTATTAAATGTATTTGAAGTATATGCAATAATTACACCTGGAAGTACTTATTCTATTGTTAATGTGCATTGTTAATGAAACAGAATCTTTATAACTAGTGGTTTATGGAGCCATTTTTAATCCAGAAAATGTAAGGAAAGGGATAAAGATTGAGGATAGGGTAATGTAATAATCATAATCTTTGATCATAAGAAAGAAATGAGCCAGGAACATTCCAAGTTGTACAGAAAACATTCTGGCTAAGACTAATTTCCATGAACACCATCGTGATTGCCTGAGGTACTTGGATACATTTTGCATTTTAATGCTACAATAATTAGCAAAATCTCATTCAAATTATTCAAGTGCATAATTATTGAGGAATGATGAGATGGTGAGGAAAGTTCCAGAGAGCTTTGTGGTGAGACCATTCTCACAGTCCAAATATGGGTGTCCATGTCTGCCTTCCATGTCCCCTGCTACAGTATCACAACTGTCCCATATGCTGTCCATGTCTGTCCTCCATGTCCCCTGCTACAGTATCACAACTGTCCCATATGGTGTCCATGTCTGTCCTCCATGTCTCCTGCTACAGTATCACACCTATCCCATACATTTTTCCTTCTGCCTCTCTGCCACATACACAGGTGTTTCTACATTGTACATTTTGTTTTTCTTTCTGGGGATGTTGTCAGGGAGCAATCACTGTGTTTGTTGACCATATTTTAGAAACTAATTCTTTTGGCAAAATCCCAAAGAAGGTTAAGCCACCAGGTTTCCATTTCAATAAATCATACAAGATTTTCAGGTAAAAAAAAAAAAAAAAAGTTAGGAATCGAGCCCAATTGTGTTTCCCTGAGTGCAATTCACATAGGGAGAAGTCCCCTATGTGACTGTTTATGCCCAGCATTTGTCATCCTCCATTTTTCTTTTAAAGGACCAGAACTGAGGAAGAGGGGCCTGGATCCCCTCAATGTACTACCAATCAACACTATCATGTTTAGAATAATCTAGGAGATGTGTTTCTGGCCAAGCCTATGGGGGATTATCTTGATTATGTTAACTGATGTGGGAGACCCATCTAATTGTGGGAGGGACCCTTTCCTAGACAGGGGACCCTGAAATATATGAAATGGAAGAAGGGAGCCACACACCAGCAACCATGCATTTGTAGCTCTCTGTTTCTTGACTAGGATGTAGTGTGAGCAACTTCCTCAAGCTCCTGCCACTGTGAGTTCCTGCCATGATGGACATGGAAGGTAGAAATGTGAGCTGAATAAAATTTTTCTTCCTCAAAAAAAAAAATTAGTAGAGCACATTGTTCAGCCAATGATACTGAAATGAACTTTCAAGATGAGAGAACATGGTGGCTACTGATTTGGGATCTTTGCACCTAGGAGCCATTGAAACACAGCCAAGTAATGTTGCCCATGTTACTGTGAAATCAAAACTAAAGACACCTTGAAGTCACTGGTTCTCCACCTGTGGATCACAACTCCTTTGGGAGGTCCAATGGTCCTTGTATAGGGGTCGCCTAAGAGCATCATAAGACACAAATATTTATATAACAATTCATAATAGTATCAAAATTACAATTATGAAGTAGCAAAGAATATGATTTCATGGTTGGGTGTCACTACAGCAGGAGGAACTGTATTAAAGCATCACCATATTAAGAAGGCTGAGAATCATTGCTTTAAACAAATGTCAAGCCTTAGCAGAGCTTCTACCACCAACAAAGCTTTGGGTAAGAAGACAAGGAAATGGTGATTTAAGAGACTGAGTAAAAAGAAGACATCCGAGGATATAAAACCATCAACCTAGACAGAAGAATCCAACAGCAATTCCCATGTTAATACAGGACTTGGCAGTTCACAGCACCAAGCAGCAACAAGAGAATGAGAAGAATGGAGTGATGGCCATGAATATCTAGACCATGGATCAGGGGCACTGTCTAGGAAACACACAGTATCCTGTGTTCTGGGTAAAAAACAGCATGAAAAGACTATATACTCACTTAAAATAGAATACAGGTAAAAAGCAGGAAGGGAAATTGTAAAGGAGAATGATATCATTATTTACTGCACATGTAAGAAATATAGGTCAGATTGCAAATGAAATATTAGTTTTGTCCAATACAGTTTCTTCACTGAGGTTATAAGCCATACTTAAGAGTAGGCCTCAGCCAAGGTGACAGTCAGGCCTGAGCTGCTGCCAAGGAACATGTTGGGGTCTGTGGTTCCTCCTCAGCCAGAGTCTATGTTGCTGTCCATGGCCCATGTTGCCACCAAAATCCACAAGGAAGCCTGGGTTCTGGGCTGCCACCTGGGGCCATATTGGAGTCCAGGGACTATGTTAGTGCTTGGCCAATTCCCATCTGAGAGGTCTGTGTTACCACCCGGAGCCATAGTGACAACCAGACCCAAACTGCTCCTGATAGCCATGTTTGCATCCATGGTGCTAATGTAGCTGGGGTCTGTGTTGATGTCTGTTTTCTGTGTTACCATAAGGACTCATGCAAATCATGTGTTGAATCATGTGTTAAAGTATAAGGGCCATGCTGAGTGGGTACTCCCTCACTGGAGAGCTGATCCCACCCCTTGCTGGCCCTACTCCTCATAAGAGAGCTGCCCTCACTTCTCCTTCCCCATACACACTTGGGAAAGCTGGCCCTACCCTCACCGTGGGCGTGAAAGACCTGGCACTGCCCCTCACCTGAAGCATATGGTGCCAGCAGCCTGGACTGACCAACTCAGCTGTCACGAGGCACATATCCAGGGCTTTAATTGACACTATCCAACAACTACCCCATCTATGACCTGCTGTAATATGTAAAGAGACTGGACCTGAGGAACCGTAACTACAGGAGCTCCATGACTCAGGGCAACAACAGGATATCCTGGAGGCGATTCTGTGACGTCCAGCACTGATGGTATACCAGAGGCCAGAGACCTTGCGCCTGAGCAACAATAGACTACAACGAACATTTGCAAGTAAAGCTGTTTAGACTAAAGAGTATACTGCATGATACACAGCAGCTCCCAGTGCCACTAACATGAATGAAGAGGTGAAGGAGAGGCAGGAAAAATAGAGGAATGAAGTGGGTTTTGTTTTGTTTTGTTTGCTTTTTTGTTGTTTGTTCAGGGTTTTTGTTTGGTTTTTGTTTTGTTTGTTTTAAATAATACTCTTATTTGTATTTTTTATTTTTATTTTATTTTTATTATTTAATTTTTGATGAGTGATATTCTGTATGCTGTGAATATGTGTTGCTCTTATTGGTTGATAAATAAAGCTGTTTGGCCAATGGTGAGGCAGAATAGAGTTAGGCAGGACATTCTAACTAAAGAGGAGGAAGAAGAAAGGCAGAACAGAGGAGATGCTGCCAGCCACCACCATGAGAAACAAGATGTAAAGATACCAGCCACAAGCCACATGGCAAAGTATAGATTTAAAGAAATGGGTTAATGTAAGATGTAAGAGCAAGCTAGCTAGTGAAAAGCCTGAGCCTTTAGGTCATACAATTCGTAATTAATATAAGCCTATGTGTGTTCATTTGGGGCCTTGGGAGCAGGGCAGGACCAGGAAAACCAGCTACCAATGGCACCCAATGGCTCAAGTTTCCACCTGAAACCTGAGAATACTTAATAAGTGATTCTAAATGGGGCCAAAAGCAGGTTCCTGTTTCATATCTCATGCAGGCCACAAGATGCCTCAGCATTCAGACCTAAGCACAGAATGGAGGATTCCTGCTGTGGTACACAGAGGTGTCTCCAAGCCACACAGTATGCTGCATGGTTGATTTAGCTTTTGCCAATACAGACAAAAAAAAAGGTTTCTGGGTTCTGAGCTATAAGCTGCTTTAATGGAGGCATAGACCCACTGCTTCTAAGAGTTGATGGTACATATGGCCCATAGCTGGAGGTGAATTACCTCCGCTATGTTGAAAAGCTGAAATGGGTGGAGTCAGCAGCCAAGTCTGCTGCTTTTCATCCTGGCCACACAGTTTAGCAGTTTAAAGTCTCTTCTGGCCAAAAAAGGATTATAGATTCACAATAAGGCAGATTCAGATGGGATAAACCCTGAACAGTTTGCAATGTGTGTAAAAATGTACATAGGCTTGGAAGAGAGAGGAAAAGGAATATAGACAGTTATATAAAGAAATAGAAAGTTTTAAAAAATAAAGTCTTTAAAGAGAAAGTAAAAGTAATATAAAAAATAAGCCATGTAAAGATGGAAATCACACAGAAAGTCTGGATTATATTTTCTTTGGTATTTTTAACTGCAGAGAGACATTTGATTATAAAAGCTGCTGAATTAAATCAATGTGTATATTTTAAAGATATCTCAATTTCGAAATCTATGTCTAAGCCACATGAGAATAGGAAGAAGCAAAGTGCTAGAGAGCCCCACAGAAATTCACAAAGATACCCCCACAATAGACTGCTGGCAATGGTCGAGATACAGCCCGAACTGACCTACTCTGGTGATAGGATGGCCAAACACCCTAATTGTCGTGCTAGAAACCCCATCCAATGACCGAGGGAACTGGATGCAGAGATCCACGGCTAGGCCCCGGGTGGAGCTCCAGGAGTCCAATTAGTGAGAAAGAGGAGGGTTTATATGCACGAGAATTGTTGAGACCAAGGTTGGATAAAGCACAGGGACAAATAGCCAAACGAATGGAAACACATGAACTATGAACTAATGGCTGAGGGGCCCCCAACTGGATCAGGCCCTCTGAATAGGTGAGACAGTTAATTGGCTTGATCTGTTTGGGAGGCATCCAGGCAGTGGGACCAGGTCCTGTGCTCAATGCTTGAGTTGGCTGTTTGAAACCTGGGGCTTATGCAGGGACGCTTGGCTCAGCCTGGGAGGAGGGGACTGGACCTGCCTGGACTGAGTCTAGCAGGTTGACCTCAATCCTCGGGGAAGGCTTCACCCTGGAGGAGGTGGGAATGGGAGGTGCGCTGGGGGGAAGAGGAGGGGGGTGGAAGGGGGGAGAACAAGGGAATCCGTGGCTGATATGTAGAACTAAATTATATTGTAAAATAAAATTAAATTAAATTTAAAAAAATCTATGTCTAAGAATACGTTGCTTTGGAAAAAAGGTTCTGCTTTTGTTTCCACAGAAGATGAGAACTTGTGAATTGCTTCCAGGCTAATATGGTTTAAGCAACCAAGACCCCCTGAATGGTCTCCTATGACAACCATGGCCTAGATGATCCAACATCCAAAACAGCTTCAAAGCAATTGACTGAGACAATGCAGCCTCACAGACTACTCCAGTCAGGACTTGACTATAATTCTTAATTTTTTCAGAATCCCCATAAGATTATCAGCACCCCCTATCAGCAGGAAGTAATATAAGAAGCTACTCACAAATCTCCAAAATACTGTTTATGAATGTTTATTTTTATTTAAAGCAAGTTGATTATAAATGCAACTCTTTTTAAGGAAGTAAAAGGGATAATATAGATATGATAGGATAAAAAGATAGATTATTGAATCTACTTTTAAAGAGCAACAACTTGTTTAAAATGTTTTATATTGCTATAGATTTTAGTTTATTGATATAAATTTAAAGTTAATTTTGTTATACTGTATGTATATTTCTACTCTTGTTTAAAGTATTTTGTTTGTGCACTTATTTGAAATTATAGTGTATAGTTGAGAAATACAGATTAATAATTAGTTATCTGTGATAGTCAAACTTATAGTCATGTTAGTTAAGTGTTCTAGGTATACATAGATATATTTCAGTTAGGTAGGTAATGTTCAAACACTTCAAAGACCTATAGAATATGGCATTTAAAATGGTTTAAGAACTTAGACTTTTTGGACAGTGAGATATGTCTGCTCCTGGCAACACCAATTTACTTCAAAGAGGAAGATGGGCATCGAAAACACTCCATATGAAGTTTATCTTCCTGACAAAAATAGCCATTTGGGCAAAAAACTGTTCTTGCCTGAACTGTTTGATAAAATGTTGTATTGACTGGACATGCAAGACCCATAGGAAGGTGACCACTGAACTTTGCAAGACGAGATGGTCCTCCAGGTTCCTGCTTTGCAGAAGAAACTACCAGACATTCTACAGGACACAGAGAGAAGTAACTGAGAGACTCTAGGCCTGTAGGCTAAAGAATGGATGCCCCAACATTACAGGAGAGCTTTGGGTAACTGTCCAGGTAGCCAGCTGTCTCTGTCATTTTAGATTTTTGGAAGTTGCTTAAATGTACTTCCTGTTTACTTAGGTAATATTAATATCTTTCTGCAGTCTTTGATGTAGTTGAAGACTAGATAGTTATAATTATGGTTTTCTTTGGTTATGGTAAGAGATAAGGTAGATATGAAACCTTAGATTCACAAATAGATGGATAGGATATCTTCTTTAATTTTGCCAAATACAAATAGACTAGATAGTATAACCATAATTCTTGCTTGATGACTATTTTATTATATGAAATTTTACTATGTTAAAATTAAAATCTTCATTCTGAATGGAAAGAAAAGGGAAAATGGTGGGTGATATTGTTCTGTACATGTGAATATGTGTTGTGTTTCTAGAGTTTCCCTGGGTCCCAGCCTGCCAGTGGTCAGGACAAATCTCTCTCTCACCTGCCAGTCCCGCAGCTGCTTGAACCCAAATAAACACACAGAGGCTTATATTACTGACTATCTCTTACACTTAAATTAACCCATAATTCCTTTTTTTTTTTTTTTTTTTTTTTGGTTTTTCGAGACAGGGTTTCTCTGTGTAGCTTTGTGCCTTTCCTGGGACTCACTTGGTAGCCCAGGCTGGCCTCGAACTCACAGAGATCCACCTGGCTCTGCCTCCCGAGTGCTGGGATTAAAGGCGTGCGCCACCACCGCCCGGCTAACCCATAATTCTTATTTATGTTTAGCCACATGGCTTGGTACCTTTTCCCAGTTCTGCCTTCATATCTTGCTTCTCATAGCAGCAGCTGGCAGTGTCTCCTGACTCAGCCCTCCTGTTCCCAGAATTCTCTCCTCTCTTTGTCCTGTCTATACTTCCTGCCTGGCTACTGGCCAATAGCACTTCATTTATTAACCAATCAGAGCAACACATTCACAGCATACAGATATCCACAGCAGTGTTGCTCTGATTGGTTGATAAATAAAGCTGCTTGGCCAATGGTGAGGCAGATAGGGTTAGGCAGGACATTCTAACTAGAGAGGAGGAAGAAGAAAGGCAGAGCTGAGGAGACGCTACCAGCTGCTGCCTTGAGAAGCAAGATATAAAGTACCGGTAAGCCACGAGCCATGTGGCAAAGTATAGATTTATAGAAATGGGTCAATTTAAGATGTAAGCTAGCAAGAAGCCTGGGCCACTAGGCCATACAGTTCATAATTAATATAAGACTCTGTATGTTCATTTGGGTCTGAGTGGCTACAGAACCATGGGGCCACAGGAGCCTGGTGGGACCAGAAAAAACTTCAGCTACACATTTTAAGTTTTCCTCTGGTGGGGGCGAAGGATAGATACAAGGGACTGGGAAATGAGTGGTATTAGGGTGCATGATGTGAAATTCTCAAAGAATCAAAAAAAAATTATGTTTAAAAAAAAAAAGAGTAGGCCCCAGACTAGTAGTAGACAGGCAAGAGTAGCTCAGTAGTGTTTTTGTAGAATATAATTTGTTTTGGTTGTTTATGATGGTTTCCAGTCTTGTGTTTTTGTTGGTTTTATTTGTGTAGCTTGCATGCGTGCTTCTTGTGTTATTTTGCATATTTTAATTATTTTTTTTAAATTTGCCTGTGTATTTTCGAAAAAAAGAGAGAAATAAGGTATAGAGTTGGAGGGAAGGGGAGATGGGGAGGATCTGGGAGATGATGGGGAAGGAGAAATCATACTCAGAATATATTACATGGATTTTCAGTATAAAAAAGAATATATTGGAAAAAGGAAATATGGGTCAATAATTTTAAAATAAAGATGAGACAGTAAAAATAATTAAGAAAAACAAGAAGTAAAGGGCCCCCTGACCAGCAGGCACAGAAATAAGTGTATAATGATAACTTGTCACACAGCAGGAGAAAACAAAGATGGAACTTTTTAGGGGTTTGCTTAAACCCACAACTAATATTATTAAATACATAGAAAATGCTACTGATATTCCAGGAGAATAGATGCTGCAATAAATGAGAGACAATTATGTAGAAATATGGAAATCAATCAGCTAATCAATCAATAAGTTAGGAGCTATGAGTATTAATACTAAGAATAAATTAAGACTTTATAAGAAATGGGAAACACTAACCATGTGGCTTCATATTTTCATAGAATTATAAATATGAATATTGATTTAGCCATAAATAATTGTGTAACTATGTTAAGCAATTTGGTTGTAGGAAAGCAACATAGGAAATCAATGTAGTATGTCCAATACTAACAAATCAAGACATAGAGTACAGCTTTTTTAAATGTGGGATGTTGGTAAAACTGTGAGCTAGAGGAGTTGAGGTTGGCTCTTTACAGAAGGTCTGGGTCAGGGAAGACATGAAATGAAATGGTAAAGAGTTTGTATGAAAAGACATTTAACTACAAAATAAAAGGCAAACAAACTTTCTTCACATTCAACATCAAGTGGCATTGAAGTCAGCCACCTCAAAGGCTGCTTATATCCTTTTTAGAAATCTTGATGTCAGTTGTTATGGTAGTTTGAGTAAGAATAGACCTCATAGGCTCATATATTTGAATGCTTGTTCATCAGGGAGTGTCACTACTTAGAAGGATTAGGAGGTGTAGCTTGTTGGAGGAAGTGTGCCACTGAGGGAAGGCTTTGAGATGTCAGAAGCTCATGCCAGACCCAGTGGCTCTTCTCCTCCTGCCTCCTATGGGTCTGGATATGGAACTCTCAACTACTTCTCCAGTACCATGTCTGCTTACATTTAGATGTAAGGAATGTTCAAAATAAAAGTCATTAAGTAGATATACACATACACACATCTAAATAATAAAATTTGATCACATCTATGCCCCATATCTCCTCCAACTCCTACCATATACATATTCCAAAGATGGTCTTCCCCCCAACTTCAATTCCATAATCATTTTTGAAAACATACTAAGTCCAGTTTGTGTGGCTTATATGTGTATGGGTATGGGACCATTCACTGAAGCATAGGAAACCTACCAGTAGCCATATCTTCACAAATGAAAGATTCTCCCTCCCCTAGAAACAGTGGATTGCCAATAGCTCTTCAGTAAGCGGAGATGCCTGGATACGATCTACCCATCTATGCTGGGGGATTTTGGCTGGTATGATCTTATGCACATCTTATGCAGATAACCCCAACTGCTGTGAGGTCATGATTGCAATAGTCATATCATGTCGAGGAGATAGCATTTGGCAGCAACCCTCCCCATCCTCAGGCTCTTACATTCTTTCCACCACCTCTCCCATAGTGT
Source organism: Peromyscus eremicus (assembly GCF_949786415.1). NCBI lineage: Eukaryota > Metazoa > Chordata > Mammalia > Rodentia > Cricetidae > Peromyscus > Peromyscus eremicus. Next base: position 14,749,234 of record NC_081426.1, on the reverse strand, counting down.
GTCCTGTGCCTTGCTGGTGGTCGGGTTAATATAGATATTAATACAGATCATTAAAATAGGTGTCCTGTTTATTGCAGATTACTCTCTGGTGATATTTTATTTGTATGTTAATAAATAAAGTTTGCCTGGAGATCAGAGGAAATAGCAAGCCATTTTAAGTAAACACAAAAGTCAGGTAGTGGTAGCACACATCCTTAATCCAATCACTTGGCAGGCAGGGTCCCTGTGTGTTCAAGGTCATACTAGGGAACAGAGCCAAGCGTGGTGACACCCGCCTTTAATCCAGTACCAACTATAGAGACCTGGAGGTCTGTACAGACATGCAGTGACAAGAAAGTGAGGTAGCTGGGCTAAGAGCCAATGAGAAGGCAGAACAACAAGGCAATAAAAGCCTGGGTAGATAGGAAGTCGTGGCATTTTGGAAGTTGCAGAGCTGGTGAGGTAAGGTTGGCTGGTGGCTCTAACTATTTCCCAGATCTCTAAGGCTTTCACCCCTATATTTGGCTCTGTGTTTTTTATTTAGTAAGACTGCTTAGAAATTCGGCTACATTACTCCATCTCTTATTCTCTATACTCTTACCAGTTATCCAGCTGTTCATTGGCTACTACCCACTGCAAAAAGAAACTTTTCTAGCCAAGGGTGAGAGCTGTGGGGAGCCAGATCAATCCAAGACTTTCTCAGAGGCCCTGATGAAAGGAAAAGGGGAACTTTAGTTCTGTGTCCTTGGCCAAGAGTGGACTTAGCAGGGCCAGTCTAGGGCTGGAGCCAAAGCCTTGGAGGAGTCAAGATTGCCGTTTCTGGGGACTTGACTCTTCCCCCTGATCTGTGGCTATTGGTCCTAAGCAGCTCTATCTGAGTAGCCTGTGTTCTCTTTGCCAACATTGTCTGACTTATCTTTCTGCTGATCTTGCCCGTTCTTGGCCCTGCAAATAGTATATATGATGTTTTAGTTCTTTTTTATTTTATTTAAATAACATTTCTTCATTTATTTTACATACCAATAGCAGTTTCCCCTCCCTCCTCCCTCCAGTCCCCTCTCCTTGCGCCCCCCTCCACTTCCCATCCACCCTCTCCTTCCACTCATCCTCCTCTTGTCTCCATTAAGAAAGGGGCAGGCCTCCCATGGGCTTGAACATAGCATGGCACATCAAGTTGAGGTAGGACAGAGCTCCTCCCCTTGTATCAAGGCTGGGTAAGGTAATCCAGCATGGGGAACAAGTTCCCAAAAGCCAGCTAAGCACCAGGGATAAGTCCTGATATCACTAAGAGCTTTATAAAGAGACCAAGCTACACAACTGTCTTCACACATGCAGAAGGCCTAGGTCAGTCCCATGAAGGCTCCCTAACTGTTGGTCCAGAGTCCATGAATGCCCACAAGCTCAGGTCAGTTGTCTCTGTGGGTTCCCCTATTCAGCTGTTTCTGTGGGTTTCCCTGTCATGACCCCGCCCCTGGATCCTACCATACCTCTTCCCTTTCTTCAGCAAGACTCCTGGACCTCAGCCCAGTATTTGACTGTGCATCTCTGCATCTGTTTCCATCACTTACTGGATAAAGGCTCTCTGATGACAATTAGGGTAGTCACCGATCTGATTACAGTAAATAGCCAGTTCAGGCACCCTCTTCACTATTACTAAGAGTCCTAGCTGGGTTTATCCTTGTGGATTCCTGGGGATTTCCCTGGCATCAGGTTTCTCCCTAACCCCAAAATGCCCACCCCATCAAGATGTCTTTTTTGTTACTATCCCCTTCTGTTCTGCCCTAACCCACCTCCATGCTCAGCCTGCCCAATCTGCTTCCTCAAGATTCCATCCCTACATCTCCCTTCCCCAGCCCCCAGTTCACCCAGAAGATCTCTTCTATTTCCCCTTCCCAGGAAAAACCATGCATCCCTCTTTTGGCCCTCCTTGTTATCTAGCCTCTCTGGGAATGAAAACTAAAGAAGATAAGAAATAAAGAAGACAAAAGAAATATCTGGGATCAGGAGAACTTGCATAAGCTGATGACTTATGCCAAGCAAGTTGCTGACCTAAGCATCAGTTGTTGAAGATGTTGTCTTCTGACCACTGGATATGTTTTACATCTCTGTCAAAAATCAGGTATGTGTCGAAAATCAAAATGTGTAGACTTATATCTATATCTTTAATTCTAGTTCATTGATCTAGGTGCCTGTTTTTGCAGTATAATTGGAAATCAGGTATAGTGATACACCCTGCAGTATCATTTTTATACAAGCTTGCTTTGGTGAACAGTCTTTCATGCTTCCTTGCCAATTTTGGGGTTGTCTTTTCTATGTCTGTGAAGAATGGTGCTGGAATTTTGACTGCACTTGCGTTGAATCTGTAGATTGCTTTGGTAGGATGGTTATTTTCATAATATTAACCCTTCTGATTCATGAACATAGTATGTCTTATCACCCTTTATTATCTTCCTCAAGTTCTTCCTCCCATATCTTAAAATTTTCTTTGTGGGGCTTTTCTTTCCTTGGTGAAGATTATTCTATGATTGTTGCTTTGTTGATATTGTGGATAAGATTGCTTGCCTGGTTTATTTTTCAGTATATTTATTGACATTTGTGGAAGCTATTAATTTTTTGTATTAGTTTTGTACCTTGTCTCTTTACTGAATTTGTCCGCTCTTTAAGTTTTTTAGTGGATCCTTTAGCATGTCTTATTTATAGAATCCTATTATTTGCAAACATAGATATCTTTACTTCTTTTCTTATGTGTATCCCTTTTATTTCCTTCCTTGGTCTTATTGTTCTGACTAAGACTTCAAGCACTATATTAAATAAAAGTGGAGAGTGTGATCACCCTTGTCTTGTTCCTGATGGTAGTGGAAACTTTAGAGTTTATCTCCGTTAGCACGATGTTGGGTATGGATTTTTCATTTACAACCATTATTATGTTGGGGTGTAAGCCCTCTTTCCCTAACTTCCCTATGACTTTTAGCAAAGTTTATATAAGTGAACTGGAACCACAGACACAAGCATCACCAACAGTTTCCCCTCCCAGTCTCTCCCCCCATCCCCTTCCTCTGTTCCAATCCCCACCCCTTCATCCACTCCTCCTCCTTTCTGTTTAAGAAAGGGCAGGTCTCCCATAAGTATCAACAAAACATGGCACACTAAGTTGCAGTAAGACTGAATAACCTCCCCATGTATTAAGGCTGAGCAAGGAGACCCAGTTTGAGGAGTAGGGTTCCAAAAACCAGTAAAAAAAAAAAAAAAAAAAAAGTCAGAGACAGCCCCTGTTCCCACTATTAGGAGTCTCACAAGAGGACAAAGCTACACAAGTGTAACAGATATGCAGAGTGTCTAGGTCAGTCCCATGCAGGCTCTCTGGTTGTTGATTCAGTCTCTATGAGCCCCTATGAGCCCAGGTTAATTGACTCTGTGAGTTTTCTTGTGGTTTCCTTGACCCCTTCGGCTCCTATAATCCTTTCTCCTCCTCTTCTGCAGGATTCCCAAACTCTGCCTGATGTTTGACTGTGGGTCTGTCTCTGTTTCCATCAGTTGCTGGATGACACCTCTCTGATGACAACTGGGGTAGACACCAACCTAGTCCCAGGAGATGGCCAGTTTAGGCTACTTATCTGCTATTGCTAGGAGTCTAATCTTGGGTCTCCTTTATAGATTCCTGGGGGATTCCATTGTGCCAGGTTTTCATGTAACCCCCAAATGCCCCCACTTTCCCAGTAGTCTCTTTCAGTACTCTCCCACTCCTTCCCCCTTAACCTGATCACATATGTTCCCATCTCTACCCACCCTCAGTCCACTCACAAAATCTCTTCTATTTCCCCTTCCCAGGGAGATCTTGGTGTCCCCCCAGATCTCCTACCCTCTCTGTTACCTACCCTCTCTGAGGCTGTGGATTGTAACATGAGTATTCTTTATTTTACACTAATATGTACTTATGAGTGAAAACATACTATGTTTGTCTTTCTAGGTCTGGGTTGCCTCACTCAGAATGATTTTCTCTGGTTCCATCCATTTGTCTTCAGATTTCCTGGTGTCCTTGTTTTTCACAGCTGAGTAATACCCCATTGGGTAAATGTGCCACATTTTCTTTATCTATTTCTTGGTTGAGGGACATCTAGGTTGTTTCCAGGTTCTTGCTATTATAAACGAAGCTGCTATGAACATAGTTGAGCAAGTGTCCTTGTATATGATAGAGCATCTTTTGGTTATATGCCCAAGAGTGATATAGCTGGGTCTTGTGGTAGGTTTATCCCCAGTTTTCTAAGAAACCACCACAATGACTTTCAAAAGTGACTGTACAAGTTTGCACTCCCACCAGCCATGGAGGAGTGTTCCCCTTGCTCCACATCCACTCCAGGATGAGCTGTCACTTGTGTTTTTGATCTTAGCCATTCTGACAAGTGTAAAGTAGAATCTCAGAGTCATTTTGATTTGCATTTGCCTAATGGTTAAGGATGTGGAACAATACTTTAAGTGTTTCTGGGCTATTTGAGATTCTTCTGTTGAGAATTCTCTGTTTAGATCGGTACCCCATTTTTTTAATTGGATTATTTGGTTTGTTGATGTCAAGTTTCTTGTGTTCTTTATATATTTTGTAAATCAGCCTTTGCACAGATGTGGAGTTGGTAAAATTCTTTTTCCGTTCTGTAGGCTGCCATTTTGTCATATTGACAGTGTCATTTGCTTTACAAAAACTTTTCAATTTCATGAGGTCTCACATATTAATTGTCATCTTAATGCCTGTGCTAATTGTGTTCTGTTCAGGAAGTTGTCTCCTGTGCCAATGCATTTGAGATTATTTCCCACTTTCTCTTCTATCAGGTTCAGTGTATCTGGATTTAGATGAAAGAAATGTAAAGGACAACAATGGACAAGTCACTGTTCTTGAATAGTAGCACAAAAGAACAAATAAAGAGATCATTTAAAGCGTGGCTGTAGTTTGGGAGATAGCTCAGCATTCAAGAGCACTTACTGCTCTTCCAGAGGACCTGAGTTCATTTTCTAACATGCATGTCAAGCAGCTCACAACTGCCTGTAACTCCATCTCCAGTGGATCTGATGCCCTCTTCTGGATTCTCAAGCACATAGATACTCACATGCATGTATTTCAAAAACAATTAAAATAATTTAAAAGTGTAGCTTTGTATAAAATATGTGTTTGGTCAGCAGATAAGAACAACAATTTAATGAAATATCATTAAATCAAACAGCATTTGTAGTGCCCCAAAATCATATTTTTAAAAAATCAAGATAATTACAAACAGAATGTCTTCCAGATGAAAAGAAAAAGCCTTTCAAATTCTAGAGAGAAAAAATACAAGTAATAAGATATTTACCAGACCTACATCATGAAAGCAATCTTGCCTTTAAAGTAATAGAAAAAACTATGAGATAAATATATATATATATAATGAATATAAAACATTTACAATGGGTAAAAATTAATAAAAACAAAAAATTAAACTAAGAAAAATCTCTTTTTAAATATTGCAGTTGGAAAATAGCTATTTTTTATTTAGTTTTACATATTAATTAATTCTGTTAGTATGCATATCACAATGCATCCTGTTTATTTAACAGGCTTTAGTCAGGGTTCTTCAAAGGAAAAGAGTAGTTTTTTGGTTGTTGTTTTTGCCTAAGAAAAAGTTTTTTCACTATTGTGGTGGTTTGAATAGGCCTATATATTTGAATGTTTGGTCACCAGGGAGTGGCACTGTTTGAGAGAATTAGAAGGATTAGGAGTTGTGGCTTTGTTGGGGTAGGTATGGCCTTCTTGGAGGAAGTTTGTCATTGGGGGTGGACTTTGAGGTTTCTCTCTGCCCACAGATCAGGATGAAGAACTCTCATCTACTTCTCCAGCACCATGTCTGCCTGTGTGCTGCCACATTCTCTGATATGATGATAATGGATGAAGTCTCTGAAACTATAAACAAGCCTCAAATTAAATGTTCTCCTTTATAAGAGTTGCCTTGGTCACGGTGTCTTTTCATAGCAATAGAACTTGACTATGACAACTATTATAGAGGTTAGAGGCACAGAGTCAAGAACCATAGCATGAGTAGGTATCTGGAAATGCAGAAGAGCTAATGGCTCTGTTATCTTCCAACTCCAAAGGCCTGAAGAAGGTTTGTAACTGTGGTTTTCATACAAAGATTAGCAGGCTCCAGACCCAAGCCCATGAACATTTAAAGCTTCAGCTCAGTTCTGAAGACATAAAAATCCAATGTCCAAGTTGGAAAGGCAGCAAGCAGTTGGAATGCTCTTTACTCACAGCAAAGTCAGGGGTTTTTGTTCTGCTCAAGGCTTCAATTGTCTGGAAGAGCCTCAAGTACAATTATGGAGATTGATCTACTTCAACTAGCAGCTGAATTGTTGATCCTACCCAAAAATCACCCTCACAGAAATACCAGAATATGGTATTCAAAAATTTGGGCACTCTGTAGATTACTCAAGTTCACATTTAAAATGACCATCATTCATGATATTTTGTTACTATGCCCCTTTCTGTGTTTCATGTCCAAATCTCTCATTCTTATGAATGCATTAGTCATTGGATCAGGACCTACTCTACTTCAGCTTGACTTAGTATTATCTGGATTACACCTACACAGACTCAGTTTCACCATAAGGTCCCATTCATAGCATAATGGGCCAGAACTTAAGTATCTCTGGAAAATGATATAATTCATCTCAAAGCAAATATTCATAGTTGGAAGCTGATGGGATTGATAGCCAAGCACATTATCATAGGCCAGTGGATGCTTTCTAGAATCTTTTAAAAACATTTTTGGAAAATAGGACATAGAGGTCACTTATGCTATAGTCCTTTTATTGTGGGCCAACACCTAATGTCTAACAATTTTGAAAGGTATTAGAGTAAATTTAGCCCTAATACAAAATTTATTAGTTCCTATAATATTATCAGTATAGCCTCCAACCTAGTAAATAATTTTCATTTTAAAGCCAGGGTAGAAAACTGAGGAGTAAATGGCCAGTAGTCATTGCTTTCAGGGTACAATATGGTACAACTGCTTTGGAAAATTGTTTGGCAGTTTCTTCTAAAAATGAAGTGTAACATTTTCCCATGTCATGAAGTCTAGTCTTGAATCTATATTAAAGGAAATGGGCATATATGTTCCCTGCTTGACACATACAGGAGCACTCATAACACCACATACTAGAAGGAACCCACATTCCCACCAGTCAGAAACCAATAAATGCATAGTGAGACATCCATAGAGTAGAATATTTCTCAGCAATAAGAAAGAATGAAATAGAGCCACAGTCACAGCATGGGTACATTTCGTAAAGAGAGCAATGTGCACTTACATATCAGAGGTAATAGGAGGTGACAGGCACACTGCACCAGTTGTTATCCCTAGGGCAGGCATCAGCTGGGAAAAGTCACCAGGTCACTTTCTGTTGTGGTAGAGATAGTCTCTGATTTGCATTGAAAATGCTTACATATGTGTTTGAGTATGAAATTTTATTAGGATGTGCACTAAAGGTGAGTCTAAATACAGGTATGGAAAGGAAACTCAAGAATCTGTAATGTACTGAATATATACCTATCTGAAGAACAAATACAGATGGTTGGCAATGCATGAAAAAATGTTTGCCATTATTTGCCTTCAAGAAAACTTTACAAATCAAAACTATGAGATACCATCTCACTCCAATTAAAATGGCTATTCCAACAAAATACACAGTCAAGTATGTGGAGAAAAGAAACTCTTAAAACACTGTGGCTGAGGGGCTGGAGAGATGGCCCAGAGGTTAACAACACTGGCTGCTCTTTCCAGAGGTCCTGAGTTCAATTCCCAGCAACCACATGGTGGCTTACAACCATCTGTAATTCAATCTGGTGCCCTCTTCTGGCATGTAAGCAGAACACTGTATACATAAATTTAAAAAAAAAATTTAAAAAACAAAACAAAACACTGTGGCTAGGAATATAAATTAGTACAGCCATTATAGAAAAGAGTATGGTGAGTTCTCATAAAAAAGTAAAATAAGAACTGTATCAGACCCTCAGACCATCCAAGTGGCCTGGAAGAGACAGAGACAAGACAAGCAGCCTGGATGAGGCAAAGACTAGCAGAGCTTCCTGGAAGAGGCTCAGATCATCCAAGTTGCATGCGACACTATTCTATCTTTGGTGTGCCTGCAGGCTGTGCAGTGAGCTCCAGGTTTCCAGACTTAGTGAGTTGTCACCCATGCTAAGTGGACTTTTGTGGTTGATATATTGTGCACCCTAATAAAACTTATCTGGGGATCAGAGAACAGAACAGCCACTAGGTTAGACATGGAGGCCAGACAGTGGTGGCACACGCCTTTAATCCTATCACTTGCAAGGCAGAGATCCGTCTGGATCTCTGTGAATACAAGGCCACACTGGGAACAGAGTCAGGCATGTTAGCACACATACCTTTAATCTCAGCACTTGAGATCTCATGTCTTTGCTTGGGAAGGACACATGCCTTTAATCCCAGAAAGTGATGGCAGGAAGCAGAAAGGTATATAAGGTATGAGGACCAGGAATTAGAAGTTTTTAAGCAGTTCAACTGAGATCCCTTCCAAGTGAGGAGGATTCAGTCTTCCAGTCTGAGGAAACGGGATCGGCTGAGGAGTTGGTGAGGTGAGGTTGGCTGTAGCTCATTCTGTTTCTCTGATCTTTCAGCTTTCGCCCCAATATTTGTCTCTGGGTTTTCAATTAATACGACCTTTTCAGATTTGTGTTACAGGCTTTGGTGATGCAACTGTTTTTGAGGCATTTCTGCTCCTGTGAGTAACCCCTCATCCAAATTCCTCTAAGTAACCCCAATGAAGTTCATTGGTTCAAAAAGCATAAGCACATCAGCACAACAACTAAAATCAAAATATATTGTTTGAAAAATAATTAAGTCAATTAAAAAAACAACAGCAACAACAACTAGATCCTAGGATGATGGATGATTCCTAGTTATATACACAAAGGAAAAAAACAGCACCCCAAAGAGATATCTGTATACTCATGTTTATTGCAGCAGTATTCACAGCTAAGATATGGAGCCTACTTCAGTGTTCGTAAAATGGGATATATATGTACCTAGTGAAATATAGTATTCATGCAAACAGAAAAATAAAATATTACTAGATGTAGTAAATAGAAGTGGGGGTTATTATATTAAGTAAAATGAGCCAGACACTGAAAAATAAGCATCACCTAATCTCCCTAGGATGTGGAACTAACAAACTTGCCTGAATGTGTTATAGTGACTAACAGAGCTCGTTCATGATTGACAGAGTGGCAGGAAGGCTGGTAAAAGGAGGTGGGATTTGATTAGTACATACTATATGCATATGTGAAATATATCATACTGGGCCCAGTTAATACACATAATCGATACATGTTAGTCAAAAACAAAGATAATAATGGATAAGAGAAGGTCCTAAGGGATAAAAGAATTAGAAACTGCATTAGAAAAATAAAAGTAAAAGCCCTGACAATTATTTGCTTCTTTGTATTTTGTGCCTGCATGACTTTCACAAAACAAAAACTACAAAAAAGTTAATATTTACATTTATTCTCATTGCTAATCTCTATACACATTGATACATACCTTTCCTTAAAGTTCATTTTTCTTCTGAAATGTATCTCAACAGCTGTCCATTCTTAGTGTTTTTTAAGAAAAATAAAATGTCTAATTTATCTTGAATGATAACTCTGTTAGTCTAACAGTATATTCAGAGGTATACTATGATATATTACAAATATACAGGATATTCGGAGGTATATCAAATTACGGAGGTACAAAGGTTGATATAAGACACCCAGTCCTGTAAGATGAGTGTGCTGTCACAGGAAACAGGTTAACAATGTTTAAACACCCTTTCTTGTGTCACCTGAGAAGTGGAAAGCTGTTTTGTTGTGCATTTCACAACTAGCGAGTGTGACACAGGGGTGAAGTAGCCCCCTTCTTAATATTCAGTTCTAGCTCAATTACTTGGTAGCTTAGTAAGTGAGCCAAGTGTGGGAGACAAGATGTGCCAGTTTCTGCTTGTAAATCTGAAGAGCTTGTGTGACACAGGCTAGCTCCTGACAGAATAATGGAGGGACAGATGACAGTGTAAGGCGCATTTGCCAGCAGCTGTGGACTTTGTGAGGACCAAAGGATGCCTGAATTTTACCAATGGGCTAAGTGTAGGCCGTGCTCTGGGCTCATGTCATGGTCGGTGCTGGCTGAAGATCCCTGAGGTCTTGTCCCATAGGTTTTCCCAGATGAGTCATGGGAGCTCAGCACCATAAGCTAAAGTTGAACACTATCTGTTTTTAAAGCCAGAGGCCAGATGAGGAGACACAGCTGCAAGAAAGAAAACATCTGTCCAGCAAGGTCCCCAAACAGCACAGGGAAATCATACAGTTTCAAGCATTGCTACTCAATGTTCAAAAGTTCAAATCTAGTTTTGATCAGACCCCATGAGGTGTTCCTGTACCATCCCTTCCCCATGTCTCAGATGAGAAGAGAGTCACTTGTTAGATCTTTGAACATATTTAGGAACATCAACTGTGAGTTGAGACTGCACAGTCTAGGAGCTGGTTGAAAATATATTTTATATCTTAAAGTTCCCATGGAGATTTTTATTAACCTCAGAAACATTAAAGGTATGTTCATTTTTAAAGAGAAAGGGGGTTTTGTTTTCTAAAACTATTTTTAAATGGAAATGAGGCATCAACTGACTTGAAATTTTGCCTTCCTTCTTGTTGGCCCTGTTTCATATACAGGTTAAATTTCCTAAATCAGATCCACAGGCTGCCACGCGGCTCAGGCGGGTGAAAGACACCCACAGGACAGCCTGGGTCCTCACTGTCCCGGGTACCTGAAGGCATCCAGAGGCCTGTAATGCAGGACGGGTGGGTTCTGTTATGATGAGCAAGTATATGGTGGAGAAATAGAAGAGAAAGAGGCGAAATGTTTCTGGTGCTGTGATAAGAGGCAGATCTGAAGAAGGGAGGGCTGTGAGGAATGGGCTGATGTTGGTGGCCTGCTTGCCACCATGGACCACGGTGATGTCTGGGATGCTGCCTAGGGCCATATCTGTGTCCTTGGTCTTACTGAAGCCAGGGTCTGTATTGATGTCTATGACCCATGTTGCCACCAAGGCCACATTGATGCGCAGGGTCTGGACTGCCATCTGTGGCCATTTTCGTGTCTGAGGGCTGTGCCGTCACTTGAGCCATGTTGATCTGAGTGACCTGTGCTGCTACCAGGGGACATGATGACATCTGGGCCTCAGCCGCTGCCGTGGGCCGTGTCTGGGTCCATGTTCCTGCAGCAGCTGGGGTGTGTGTTGAAATTCATGGCTTCAGTAACCACTGAAGGCCATGTGGATGACCAGGTCGGGCCTGACACCTGAGTCCATATTGGTGCCCAAGGGCCATGTTGCCACCAAGGCCATGGTAATCTGGATATCCTGTGCTGTCACCAAGGACCATGGTGATCTCCAGTGTGGGGCCATGGCTCCTGATACCTCCTAAGGCTGTGCAAATGTTCATGGTCTTGGCTGTCACCTGAGACCAGGTGGGGATCTAAGGGTCATGCTGCAGCCAGGGCCAAATAGATATAAATGGTCTGTGCTGCCATAAGGTGCCATGGTGTCATCCAGGCCCAGGCTGCAGCTGGGGGTCACATATGAGTCTATGTTGATGTCTGTGGCTCCTGATGCTATCAAAGGCCATGCTGATGTTAGGGTTCTGGGCCACCACTGGACCATGTTGGTCTCTGAGAGTCACACTGCCACTGAAGCCATGGTGACATCAGAGCCCAGGCTGCTGCTGCTGATGTCTACCACAGCCAGGGTCTCGGTTTATGTCCATGGCCCATGGTGCCACCAAAGGCCACACAGATGTCTGGGGTCTAGGTCACAACCTGTGGCCATGTTGGCACCTGAGGGCCATGCCACCACTGGGGCCACACTGATCTGAGTGGCCTATGTTGTCATCTGAGGCCAGGGTGTCATTCAGGCCCAGGCTGCTACCTAGGGCCACATCTGGCCCTACTGCAGCCAGGGTCTGTGTTGATGTTCATGGTGCCTGATACCATCGAAGGCCGTGATGATGCCAGGGGTCAGGGCTACTACCTGGGACCATGTTGGTGCCCGAGGGCTACATGGGGCCGAGGTGTTCTCCAGGCCTGGGCTACTGCCTAGAGCCACATCCTGGTCCGTGGCCCAGCAGCAGTCAGTGTCCAAGTTGATATCTGATGTCCATGCCTCCTGTTACCACTGAGGAATGTGGTAATGAGGGGATCTAGACAGCCACCTGAGACCCTGTCAGTGTCTGAGGGCCTTCCTGCCTCGGGGCCATATGTGATCTGGCTGGCCTGTGCTGCCACCAGGGCCATGGTGACGTCCCCAGCCCAAGCTGCTGCTGAGGGCATGTCTGGGTATATGGTCCTACTGCAGCTGGGGTCTGTGATGATGTCCATGGCCTGTATTGCCACAGAGGTTCATAGGATCCACGTATTTTGAAATACAATGGCTGTGCTGAGCCACTCTGCTCCTCACTGGCTCTGGGTAGCTGGCCCTGCCATTCTCTGGTCACTGCAGCAAGAAAGCTGCCCCCCATGGGAGAGCTGGCCCCCACACTTGGGAGAGATGGCCTCACCCCTCACAATGGATGTGGGAGGGCTGACCCCAATGGCATGGGCCTAGAAGAGCTGGCTCTCTTCCTTGCCTGGTGGGGGCAGTCCTAGTGATCTGGACCAACCAGCCCAACTACCACCCAGACCCACATTCTGTGCCTTGGGTTGGCCCACCCTAATATTTACCCTCTCTGTGACCTGCTGGGGTGTGTTAAGGGACTCCGGTTGCTCCTAGAGTTACTTCTCACAAACTATCCTTCTTAGAGTTTGAGATGGACTCTGTCACTGCTCAAGAACTGGCCAAGTTATCTAGGCTTACTGGCCAGAGAGCCCAGTATCTTCCTGTATCTGCCTCCCTCGTGATGAACTTATACATACACACCACCACTCCAAGCCCTTTTACATGGATTCTAGGGTCAAAGCCAGGTCCTTGTTTCCTCAAGGTAACTAACTGAGCCATGTCTCCAGTCCTGAGAAAAATCTTAAATGTCCCTCAAAAAGCCCATGTATTAAAGGCATGTTCTGCAGTATTTGGAAGTGGTGCTGAAATTATGTGTGTACCTCTACTAGGTTCCTCAGGAAAGAGTTTAAAAACAGCTTGGCTCATGTATGGCTACAAATTCATTCCTCTGGGAAGCTTCCTTACAAGTCCAAAATCTTTCTATAAGATCATTACACAGATAATATTTTTTCTTTCCCTTTTCATGAACATGGAAGCTGTTTCTCAGTTGATTCAAGCCAGGAAAATTGCTCCCACATAACCAGTTTTGGTGGGCACAGTTCGCAGCCCAAACAGCTGTGAGTATTATTCCTGTGTTATCAGTTTGCATTTAGCTCTTATAGTTTTGGGGTGAGCACAAGGTATCCACTAAAGAATGGACTTAGTACTCCATCTTGACTGGAATCTGGTTATATAATCTAACTTGTTGAATTGACTGGTTGGCTCATTTATTTCACCCAAAAACAAAAGAATTAGGCTTCAGAGTTTGACTAAATCCCATCAATATTTAAATAGCCTTCTCATTAATTTCATTTTATGAGCAAGCCATAATTATTTTTTATTTCCTTTTTGGCCTAGAAATTTTTGTTCTCTAACATCAGAAATATGAATCAGTGAATAAGCCAACCCCCTTTCCTAATTTTAAATCTTATTTCAGTTGTTCTATATATATATGCTCCCCACCATATGAACCATGAAAGAAAAATCCCAAATCATCAAAATCCCTATTTATCTGTCCTTGGGAAGAAGCCTACCTCAGCAAACCCCATAACCATTTCCTGTCTTCTACTTCTGTTGAGGTTCTGGTTAAAATTCCCCATAGCTCACAAGATATACAGTAAAATACCAGCAGGTTTTTAGTGCAACATAACCTCATTCCATAATGTTAGTTTTGTGATATTTTATTCCCTATCTTATTCACACTTCAGCCATTCAAATTTAGAGGAGGCTTCAAGGGGCTTATTTATATACATTTTAGTAGATTCAAATTCAATCCACTAAGGCCATCAAGAACACCTTAGAACTGGAAGTTAGTTGGGACAAATTCCTATATTTTGTCCTACACGTACAGTTAAATTTAGGGAAACTGTACTGAGCGGAAAAGAGAGGAAAACCCAATCAGTAATAATATGTTTGGAATTTGGAGAGTGAACAAAAAGTTACATTTGAAATAAACCTTATGGTATGTGAAGTAAAGGACCTCACAAAAGACTCTCCTGGCATTAGGTGAGCAGCCAAAGCTTTGCACTGGAGCCTTTTGTCCACCTTCTTCTAGGCAGCTTGTATTTGCTGAACAGGAAGAAAGGAAGTAAGAACCAGGCTGGAGGAAGTTGCAAAAGAAAATCTGCCGGGCGGTGGTGGTGCACGCCTTTAATCCCAGCACTCGGGAGGCAGAGCCAGGCGGATCTCTGTGAGTTCGAGGCCAGCCTGGGCTACAGAGTGAGTTCCAGGAAAGGCGCAAAGCTACACAGAGAAAACCTGTCTCGAAAAACCAAAAAAAAAAAAAAAGAAAGAAAGAAAGAAATAAAGAAAAAGAAAATCCATCTGATATCTCTCTCCAGATAGTATTTAATTCATTCATTCTCGACATGTGTCACAGGAACAAGGACACTCAGTTTCACCCCAAGCTTGTTAGAAATGCAGATTTGTAGGCCTCTCAATCAGTCTCTGGGGATGGAGTCTAGAAAACTGGAGATGAAATCAAGATGCAAGCACTTATTTATGAAATGAGTACCCTGGGTATCTAACCAACAGTATAGTGACTCTGGATAATAACCCTGTATTATATACTTGAAAACTGCTGAGAAGTGGGTCTTGTGTTCTAAACACACACACACACACACACACACACACACACACACATACACACACACACACACACCCCAACCACAGACACTGATAGATTTATTAATTAGCTTGATTTGTAGTAATTATTTTATAATGTATATATATACATATGTATTTAAAATACCACATTAGTTGAATATTTCAAATATATAAACTGTTTAATTCTTTTTATGTTTTTAATTTTAAAAAATTACGTCACTTTCCTGTGTCCCTCACCTCCCTCCAGCCCCTCCCAGCTACCTGCCCTTTAACTCCACCCGTGTTTCCCACTCACTCTCAAATGATAACCTCTTTTCCTTTATTATTATAACATGTGTGTGTGTGTGTGTGTGTGTATGTGTGTGTGTGTGTGCATAAACTGCTGAGTCTGTTTTGTTGTTGGTTTATATATGGTTTCAAGGCTGACCACCCCACTTTAAACAAATGCATGTGGTTCTTTGTCTAGGTGTGAGACCCCATGAAATTCCCTCCTTTCCATATTTTCATGTCTATTAATACTGTCATTCTGCTAGTATTGCTTATGCAGCCATTTCAGAGAGATTGTTTTATAGCAGACTTCCTTGCATTCTGGTTCTTACAATCTTTCTACCCCCTCTTAGAAATGTTCCCTGAGCCATAGATTCAGGAGCTGTGAGGTAAATATCCTCATTGGGACGGGTTCCCCACAACCTATCTCTTGATCTCTGCATTGTGTCTAATCATAGTTTTGTGTGATGATCTCCATTTGCAGTAAGATGGACTTCGTTGATGAGGGATGGGAGCTACACTTATCTGTAGATATAAGGGTAAGATTTAGAATATAATAAGGAAATCTGCTGGTCTAGTAAAGTGGCAGTGGTATATTCTTTTCTAAGGTCCAGAGCTCACTAGCTCTGGAAAGCTGCCCAAGTTTCCAGTACCAGGCATAATAACCCTCCCATTGAGTAAGCTTTAAGTCCAATTATGCAGCTGTTGCCACCAACATATGAGTATCACTTATTGTACCACTACATATATCTTGCCATGCTGATATTTATCGCGGTTCATAGGTATTACAAGTGGGTAGGAGTTTAATTGCCTCACTCCCTTGGCAGCTTGCACAGTATCTTCTGAAACTGTGGAAGTCAGACCACAGGAGAGATACTTTCAGGTCAGATCTAGTTAAATACATCCAAGTTCTGTGTCCAACGTGTGCAGAATCTTCATCTATAGGGCCCTACCCTCAACACCCGAGAGACAACCAAGGGCTACATTGATCATCTATACTGTTTTGGGAGTCTCTTGGACTTCCTGTGCCTGGTATTGGTGTTTTTGTTAGTCTATGGTTCTCATGGGAAGCACTGAGAACCCAAGTGTCTTAACTCCCATACATATAAACGTGTGTGTGTGTGTGTGTGTGTGTGTGTGTGTGTGTGTGTGTGTGACATGTATGTATTATGTATAAAAGTTCTCCAGGAGATTTAAAACAGACTAAGCTTTGATGACCATTGAGATAGAAGAAAGTCAAGTAGGCAAGCTGAATAGAAGAACAAATGCGGACTCAAGGAGTCACATGTAATTGGAAAGCCCAGACAAGCAGTCAGCATGGTTTGGGGGATTGGTACAACATAGCCCAGAGGGTGCAAGGTGAGTTCTTGGATGAGGACTGGATTTGGGGGGCTAGACAAGCTAGGGGGTAGTCTCTTCATTCTGTTACAATAAAAAAATTAATTACTAAGTGGGTAAACTAATATCCAAGTCTGGCCATAAGGTTAAAATGAAATCAGGGACTAATATAATAATTAAGTTAATAGGACAAAAAAAAAATAAACAATGCTTTGAGAAAAGATATGTAGATTACCTAGAGCCGATGAGATTATAGTCAGTAATATAAAGTTTCCATTCTATGGGTAGACTAAGGACCTCAGCTGTATTTCTGCTACAGTCATCATTGATTGTAAAATGAGCTTCATCACGACGATGCTTAGGCTGGGAGACAAGCTGCAGACAGAAGACAATGTGCAGAAATGAGAAACCAATAAACTAGTTCTATCACTGAAAATCTAAGGTCCTAACAAAACACCTAGTCCCAGGAGTACTAAGATAACCATTCTTTTTATATTTCAGTAAATAGTTTCTAACTTTGTAAGGTACATAAAGCATTTAGCATTGTTCTTACTACACTGTTGAAGAAAAATGTTATTATTCTAATGATCAATTTTAAAGAATTCAATGGAAATCATGTGAATTGGAAGCATTTATTTCCAAGAACTTATGTAATGGCATATTTTTGTTATAGAAGAAAAAATAACAATAAGCAATATGAAATTGTGTGCTGTAGAACTTTGAAATACCACTGTTCAAAAAAGATTTTAATTTCTGCTTTACTTCACACTTACTGGGTGGATGTGTAGTTGCAGAGCCTGGGAACACCTGGAATGATAATGCTCACTGACTCAAAAACAAAACCACAGAGCAGATGTGTTGCTCATGAATTACAAGTGGATGAGTGAAGCGTTGGAGCACAAAACTATTGGACACCAAACAGGTGCAGGGTAAGAACTCTGACTTGTTTTGTGAGACTCGGGGTGTCTACTGTGTTATGTAAAATACTCATAAAGAAGACTACACTTCTTTAACTTGAATATTCACCTTTTGTTTTACACTTTTATGTAAATTACTAACATTGGAATTTTCTTTGATAAAGTTTAACTGTATAAGATCACTCGATTTGTCTAAGGAACTTGGACCCCTTCTTCTAAATTTTGATTCCATGGATGTAATCTTTAGGTTCTAAATGATATAAAGTCTCTTCATTTCTTTGTTTTTAAAACATTGTCACAAAATGACATTTTCTAATACTAAGCAACTTCAATATGCCTTATTACAGTGTCTTACTATTGCTATCTTGTGGCCAGAAAATGACCATATGTGAATTTTCAGAAAATCATGTCAAGTGTGTTCATGAGATTCACAGAGATGAGGAAAGAGACAAAGAAACTCTTGAGTGATGTGACACTCTCCAATCTCCAGTGTACAAAAGAGTCTACAGATTTGCACTAAGATCTGTTAAATGAGTCCACATGAGATGAGGGTTCTAGTTTAAGAGGTTAGATGGTCAGTGTTGTACCCAGAGTCCTCCAAAGACCACCAAGAGACCGATCCAAATGCAAAAGCAAAGAGTATTTTAATTTACGAGTTTAAACCTGGGTCCCTCCATCCATCTGACACAGCAGCTGAGCAGGAGAGACTCTGAGTGGCAATCAAGCAGGGTTTTTATAATGGTTAGGGTAGGGGATCTAGAGGAATTCCAGCTCTATATAGTTACAAGCTCAGGATTGGTGCTTACTTTAGGTTAGAGATGCTTGGTTTGAACTGATTGGAGAGTTGCAGCTGTAAGGAAATAGCCATCTCCTCTAGCAGTTTGTCATCGCAGACCCATTTTCTCTGACAATTAGACATCCCATTTCCTATCTGTAGGAAACTTGTTCCCTCTAACAGATATGGTACATAATCTTTCATATCCGTTAGGTTATGGCAGAAAATGTCTAGAACTTGTTTTTTATGTGGCTCTTAACTATCTGGGTCTAGGAGCAGCACATCCTCTGGTGGGTTTCCGAGGGCTTAGGGTGGAGGGGCAGCACATCCTCTGGTGGGTTTCCCAGAGCCTGCTGCCCCCAGTCTGACCCTCCTCTAAGATGGCTACAACCCTGTCACCCTCCCAGTCAGAAGGTTGAATTTATCTTTTAAAACTTCTTGCCGGGCGGTGGTGGCGCACTCCTTTAATGCCAGCACTCGGGAGGCAGAGCCAGGCGGATCTCTGTGAGTTCAGAGGCCAGCCTGGTCTACAGAGTGAGATCCAGGAAAGGAGCAAAGCTACACAGAGAAACCCTGTCTCAAAAAAACAAAACAAACAAAAACAAAACAAAAAAAAATCTTTGTTTTAAGTGGTTAAATAAGATGTACAGACAGAGATATGCTTTTGTAACTGAGCAAACACATGGAATGATTGAATACATAATAATTATCCATAGGAAAATTAGGATAAGTTATGAATAGATATAGAGAGGGGTGTAGGTAGTCAGTATGTCTGGGACAGACATAGTGAATAGAGAGCAGGAGTTGGTAATGAGTGGGGGTGGGGTCAAGATGGTAACGTATGGGTAGAGTGGAGAATATGTACTCAGTGGACGAATCTGGCAATAGTTCATGAATGCAAGTAGATAGTGAGCATATGGAGTAAATATGAGGAAGAATGGGACTGTGAATGGGTAGATGGTGAGTGTGTATGATGTTGAATAAGTATCAAGTGTATGAGGGCAGGAGGATGTAGTAAGTGCAAGTCAGTGATGATGTATATATAGGGAGAGGCAGGTGATGGTGGGATTAGGACAAAGGTTTCTAAGAAGAACTCCTATCTCCTATATACTTAAATAATAACTACCTATCATTCTAACTCTAGGTAAGTGGTTAAAGGGATTAAATCAGTATAGAATAGCAGATAATGGGAAAGAATGAGGTGAGCTGTGTGAATAGTGAGTAGCTTTGTGTAACAACCCATGTAGTTTTTGTGTGAGATTGAGGGGTGTGATAATAACTAGTTAGGTAGCCAGTGAACAAAGACATTGGACCTAATTCTTGTAATCAGACTTTTCTTGTTCAGCAGATTTGGTCTCATACTTGGAACTTAGTCTTAAAACCAGTCTTTTAGGATTTGGGGTATATTGCTCTAAGTTTTCCTGGTTTGTAGCGTTTCCATTAAGAAATTAGCTGCTCTTTCGATGGATTTTTCCTTTATATGTGACTTGTAGGTTTTTTGGCTTTGTTGTTTGGGTTTTGTTTGTTTTTAGTAGAGTCTCACTATGTAGCCTTAACTGTTCTAGGACTAGATGTATAGACCAGGCTAGGCTTGAACTTACAGAGATCCTCTTAACTCTTCCTTCTGAGTGCTGGGATTGAAGGCATGTCTGTGACTTTCATTGTATCTTGCAGCTTTTAAAACTCTCACCTTGTTCTATTTATTTAATGTTTTAACTATAATATCCCATTTTATGGCCCTATCTGTTTGGCGTTCTGTGTGTTTCTTATATCTGAATGGATTTGGCTTTCCTTAGTTTGGTCTAGGTTTTTTTTGCTTTTGTTTATTTTATCTATGATGTTATTGAAGATCTTGTCTATGCCACTGACTTGGGATTCTTCTTCACCTATGGCTATAATTTGAAGATTTTGGTCCGTTCATTGTGTCCAACAGTCCCTGCATGTTCCTTTTATGTGTTTCTCTAAGTTTTTCATATTCTTTGTTTGAATGGTCTAATCTCTACTTCATTTTCAAGTCCTGATATTCTTTCTTCTACTTGTAAGGATTTCCTCTGCGTTTTTTTAATTGGATTATTGAGTTTTTCCAATTTCATCTTCTTTCTAGCTTGAGTTCTTTTTAATATTTCTATCTCTTTACGACATACAGTTTTCAGATTCTGGATTGGCTTTGTTACTTCATTCAACAGTGTATTTGTATTTTCTTGGCTATCACTCCAGACATTTGTTTCTTTTCTCATTAAATTCGTTCTTTACACTTGTAGAATTCTTTGGTGATGTTTGTGATCATCCTTTTAAGTTCTGAGTCCCAGGGCTTACTTAGTCAATTCTCATTGGACAATATTTCTATATAGCACTGGATGATTTAGAGGGGAGATATACTGCCTTCACCTTTCTTGTTGTTTGTGTTTTTACAATGAGAAGTGGACATGTGGACTTCATTGACTGGCTGTTTGATGTGAGATTCTAGGCTGCCCCAGGTCAGACTAGTACACAGGCACTGCAGTAAGGCCTGAGGGTTGAGGACGGTATGGGTGTGCAAGTTCCCAGGAATACACTGGGTTGGATCCATGAACAGATTTGCGTCCTGGGCTATGCCTGGAGGTTAGATGTGGTGATATTTTATTTGTGCTCTAATAAATAAAACTTATCTGGGGATCAGAGGACAGAGCCTGCCACTAGATTAGACATAGAGGCCAGACAGTGATAGTACACACCCTTAATCCTATCACTTGGGAGGCAGAGATCCCTCTGAATCTCTGTGAGTTCAAGGTCACACTGAGAACAGAGCCAGGCATGCTGGCACACACCTTTAATTCCAGCACGAAAGATCTCATGTTTTTTCTTGGGAAGGACACATGCCTTAATCCCAGGAAGTGATGGCAGAAAACAGAAAGATATATAAGGCATGAGGACTCAGAGGCTTTCAGTCTGAGGATTCATGGAAATAGGATAGACTGAGGAGTTAGCAAGGTGAGGTTGGCTATGACTTGTTCTATTCCTCTGATCTCTCAGCATTCACCTCAATATCTGGCTCTGTTTTTTTTTTAATTAATAAGGCCATTTAGCAATTCGTGTTACAGTTAAATATTCTTCAGGCAGGCTAGGGTCAGCAGGGGTGGGAATATCAATAGACTGTACTAGTACACAGGTTGTGCCAACAGGAACAGGTCTGAGATTGGGCAGGAACAAGCAGGGTAGGGTTATAGCTTGGTACAGGTCATTCTACCCAGGCTAGGCTATAAGTCCCTGGCTTGTTCTGGGAATTAGAGGTGGTGAGAGTCAACTAGGATTCATGGAATTCACCAGACTGGACCTGGACACAGACTATGGAAGCTAAGGACTAGATGTTGGATATGTTGTGGGTAACTGGAATGAAAGAGAGGGGACATAAAGTACAGGTAGTCCAGCTGGATCTGTGGCATGGGTGTGGTAGCTACAGTGTCTCAGGTAAAAAGCAGGGCTGAGGTTAGCAGCAGGTCCCAAAGGAAGTGAGATAGGCAGAGAGGAGTGTCTTAGTCAGTGTTCTATTGCCGTGAAGAGACATTATGATCACAGCAATTCTTATAAAGAAAAGCATTTAATTTGACTTGCTTGTAGTTTCAGAGGTTTAGTCCATTGTCCTCATGGCAGGAAGCATGGCAGCATGTAGGAAGGCACGTTGCTGGAGAAATAGCTGAGAATTCTAAATCCAGATCTGCAGGAAGAGAAAGACACTGGAATTGGCTTGGGCTTTTGAACCCCAAAAGGCCACCAGTGACAAACTGTAGATGTAACCAACCGTCTTATTAAATAAGAAACACAGAGCCAATTCAGAGAAGAAAGCCAAGAGGTCAGAACTAAGAGCCTTACCCTTCCTGCTTCAGCTATCCTGCTTTAGCCAAGAGAGCTCTCCGAAAAAAGGGGCCTACTTCCTGTGTGTATGTCTTTTTATAGTCTAGCTGTTCTGCCTTCTCATTGGTTGTAAACCTAAACACGTGACTGCCTTGTCACTGCCTGTATGTACCGCCCTCCAGGTCCTTAAAGGCGTGCGCCACCACCGCCACACACTTGCTATGGCTCTAAAACTCTGACCCTCAGGCAACTTTATTTATTAACATACAATTAAAATCACATTTCAGTACAAGTAAAATACCACCACAACAAACTTCCTCTAGAAAGACCACACCTATTCTAGCAAGGCCATACCTCCTAGTCTCCCTCAAGTAGTGCTACTCTCTAATGACTAAGCATTCAAATACATGAGCCTTTGGAGGTCATTCTTATTCAAAGCACCACAAGGGGTATTGCGTATTTTAAAATCTCTACTACTGAATATGTTTCTCACAATAGTTTCACTTTTGTTTGCATATTGCTACATTAGCTTTTAGTATTGTTCTGTACCCTTTGCCACCAAGTATACACTTGGATATTCTCTCTTTTCCATCCCACACCAAACATACATACATTCCCTCTCATTCCTACCTCTCTTATTCTTTCTCCTTTCCTTATCTCTTACTTGGTATAGCTCATAACTATAACCTTCAATGGCATCAACAATCTCTAAAGTCTGTGGCCCTAAATAGTATCCAAACAATCATCTCCCAGGAGGATAGGATCACATTTGATCTTTTTAAAAGGTGATCTAACACCAGTCACTACACTCACCTACAATATTTGCCTCCCATCCCTAATATTAGTAATTAAAATCCCATCATACACCATATTATCCTTACTTATTTATCCTCAAATGGCTATTGAAGTCAAAGAGAAAACCATTAATTGAACAGTACATCTGCATATAAGACCATGCAGAAGTTGTAGCTGCTTTCGCAGTTAATCATGATAGGAGAAATATAGAGTATGTACATGAACTAAGCTCTTAGACAAAGGATATTTCTTATGAACTACATACCTCAACTCTATCACAAACTAGTTGCAAATTAGCCAAGATACATATATCCTAGGATGGTAATGTAAGAGACATGAAAACTCGAGGTCACATAACTTTCAAAAATTATTAATCACACATAATTGCCACCAGTAAAAGTGAGTTAGATGAAATTTCAGCCACCTCTCCAAAAAAAAACCCTCTAAAGAATAATAGCAAATATTTTTTAAGGTTTATTTATTCATTATGCATACAGTATTCTGTCTGCATGTGTCCTTACAGGCCAGAAGATGGCACCAGATCTCATTACAAGTGGTTGTGAGCCACCATGTAGTGGTGGAACTCAGGACCTCTGGAAGAGCATTCAGTGCTCTTAATTGCTGAGCCATCTCTCCAGCCCCAATAATAGCAAATATTAAAAAGAAAAAAAAAGTCAAGCAAGCAAACTGTCGAATGAATCCCAAGAGAACACACACACACACACACACACACACACACACACACAGAGAGAGAGAGAGAGAGAGAGAGAGAGAGAGAGAGAGAGAGAGAGAGAATAAATTAATTCATTTCCAAGAGCCACAACCATGAAATGTACAAAATAAAAAATAAAAGTGCAGAAAAACAAAAGAAAATAAGTGTGACCTTGCTAAGGGTCTATGAAAAGCACACAACAGCAGCCAGCCAAGAAGCATCATTTTACCTGAGAGGTGTACCCTATTTTAAAGGGTCAACAGGCAACAGCAGAAATTTCATATATTCTATTCATTATGACAGTTACACACATAAATATGGAAGAGACAATTCAGAGAAACATTTCTTTTTCAATAAGCAAGTCTTAAGTTATACATGTGTGTACATGTGTATGAAACAGCAGCTAACTTGTGAAGTCAATTATGCTACATTAAGGTACAACTGGTAAATATGTAATTGAATTAAAATACTTATGATTTAGCAAAGTAAACATATATGTATATATATATAATATATAGATACTTTATTCTAACTTTAAAACCCATATGTTTGGGTGTAGGTATTAGAAATATTTATACTAAGCTTAAGTGTTTATCTCTTAGGAATGGGAATTCTGAGAGTCTTTTTTCTCCTTCTCTCTGTTTATTAATTTTCTATTGGTATTTGTTATCATTTTAAGTATTTTTCAAAGTACCAAGAAGAAATGATTTTGAATGTTTCCGTCACAAAGATATGATAAATGTTTAAGGCAATTGATATGCTAATTACCTTAATCTGATCATTATACATTGTGTATGTAAATCAAAATGTCACACTGTATTTCACAAATTCATTTTATAAATCTGGTAATTAAAAATTGACAAACTTGCCATGACACAGGGGTTCACAGAGATAGCATAATTTCTCCAAAATCAAATTAATAATAAGTAGTAAAACCAAAATCCCAATATGAATATATTCCTTCTATAGTCCATGCTTTATGATTTATAACACTCTAGTTGAAAAACAAATTCAATAGTAATCTCAGTCTGACCCATTCTGCTTCCCTCACATACACTACACCATCATCATCACCGTCACTACTATCTGACAAAACGAAAGACTTTCAATGGCATCACATTTAAGAACTACTGCTTCAATACCCCTCACAATCGCCTGGATGGCCAGGAACTCAGAGACCTAGGACAGAGCCAAGATATGACTAACAAAAACAATAACAAAAAAAAAGTCCTCAATGAAATGGTTCCTAATGATATTCTCCTCTGTTCATAGATTGGTGCCTACCCAATCATCATCAGAGAATCTTCATCTGGCAACTGATGGGAACAGATCCAGAGACTCACAACCACGCATTAGGCAGAGCTCTGGGAACTCTGCAGAAGAGAGGGAGGAAGGGTTGTAGGAGACAGAGGGTTCAAGGACACCGGGAGAACAGGAACCACAGAATCAACTAACCTGTGCTCATAGGGGCTCACAGAGACTGAAGCAACAACCACAGAGCCTGAACAGGCCTGTGCTAAGTCCTCTCTATATACCTTCTGGTTGTTAGCTGTGGGTCTTTGTAGGAATCCTAACAGTGGGAGTAGGGTGTCTATGCCTCTTTTGCCTGCTCTTGGGACTCTTTTCCTCCCACTGGGTTGGCTTGTGCAGCCTTGAGGTGAGGGTTTATGCCTATTGCATCTTGTTATGCCATGTTCAGTTCATATTCCTGGGAGGCCTGTTCTTTTCTGAAGGGAAAGGGAGAAGCAGTGGATCTGGGAGAGAGAGGATGTGAGTGTGTGGGGGTGGTGGTGCTTGGAAGAACAAAAGAAGGGGAGGCTGTCATAGAGATGTATTGTATGAGAGAAGAATAAAAAAACTGAAAATAAAAGAACTACTGCCTCTGCAAGTCACCTTGGCAAACAACAGTCAGTAACAACTAGAACTTTACTGGCTGAGAGGCCTGTTGTGCAGGGAGACTTTCTCGAGTTCCAAGAAGAGGCAGCATGCCAAGAGTGTTCTCCTGGGAATATAATATATGGAATACTAATTATGTACTGCTAGAACACACACAACAGGAATATAATTACACTGAGCAAGCAGGAAGGCAGATTATTTATCAACCAGAGCAGAGAAAATGCAACATTACCTAATAAGCAATAATTGAAAGTTAATAACAGATTTTAAGAATCTATCTTTGTTTCCACAATGATGCTATAAAAACTCAGATTAACATAAAAATATCTGGATATGAGAAGTTTTTCTCTAACAGTATGATAGGAATGCTGTTCAAAGTGATAGGAATGATAATACCAATTCTGAGAAATAGTCATAAATACAGGATTTTGGTTATAAAATAAGAATGTAATAACTAAGGTAGTATAACTTAAAGCATATTTGATATGCTATAAAATCTTTTTAGTGGTATATTGGTTATGTAAAATTGTATTTACAAAACTATGACCTAATTACTTCAATTCTGCAAATATTATTCCATGTTGTTTAGCCATCTGTCCAAATGCTGGCTTATACTACACAAATGGGCTTGAGCTATAATAGAAAAATGTACATCTAGTAGCTTTCAACCAGATCCCTGCTGGCCCCTTCAGATGACCTTCTGCAAACAGTGTTTGTGATCTGACCTTTAGTGTATGCATGCTTGAGCCCCAGATCTGCTTTGTAAGAGTATATATAGGAAGTCTTTGCCAGGTAGTAGTAAACATAGGGTTTTTGTCATTTTGTAAATACTAGTATTCACTTTGTGATTAAGGCTCATCATAAAGAGGGCACATGCGCGCGCGCGCGCGCACACACACACACACACACACACTGAATGAATAAATAAATAAATATTCTGACAATACAGGAATGAATAAGTGCTGTTATAAACAAAGTAAAAGCAACTTACTAATGTCTTAACTTTTGTATCTACTAAGAGTGACCCTTCCCCTGTATAAACACAAATGTGTTGTGTGAGTTACTTTGTAAATAGAATACCTCTAACTTTTATGATTTAGAATAATACCATGAACATCCTCTTAGCTAGCATTTCAGAGAAGCTAGACAAGAAAGCTAGTGTGTGTGTGTGTGTGTGTGTGTGTGTGTGTGTGTGTGTGTGTGTGTGTGTGTGCTGTGTATGCCAGTATCTGAGGAGGCTAGAAGAAGGTGTCATATATGCTGGGGCTTATGGGAGGTACAGGTGATTATGAGCCACAAAGCATGGGCACTGAGAACTAAGCTATTGTCTTCTGGAAGGGAAGAAATCACTCCTAACAACACTGCCTTTTTCCAGCCCCAGGTTATTATCTTAGTTCACGTTTGTTGCTACAGCTTGGACACATTGCACCCATTAAGTTTTACTGACCATGTAGTTTCAGTTTAATTAAGTTTAGGCACTTTTCTTTCATATTCCAGTTTTCAGTCAACATTCCTTCCCTATTATGATCCAGGAACAGTAAGTGGTTGGACTAGAATCCCTGTTAATACAAGGCAGCATGTCCAAAGGAAACCCTTTCTCCTCTCTGCACAAGAAACTGACATGTGGTGATATTGTTAGGTCTGGATACGTGGAAACACGCCAACTATGTCACAATATCAAGAACTTTCTAGAAAAAAAAAAGTAGTAAAAAGGTAATTTTTCAATGTAAAAATGCATCTTAACTGAGAGAAGTATAGATGTAGGGAAATACCTGTTTGGGATTTCTTGAATATGGTGACTTGTAACTAGGTATCCCCTTGGCTAACACCCTACAAGCACAGCCTGCACAGATGTTAGAAGGGATGGAAGCTCCTGTGCATCATTAGGGTTACAGAACAACTCAACCAACAGGAATAACAAGTCATACTTAAATTGTTACCCAGGGCCAAAAAAGTTTTCCAGATGACATTATGGACCATTTGACGGAATGCTATAGAAGAGGAACGCCTTTATTAACAATTCGGCACTAATATTATGGCATAGTGCTTATGCTATATCTCCCTAAGTTATGCTCCCAGTGTAGTCTGTATTAGTCTATGAGGCTCAATGTTCAATTGAGTTTAAGATTATCCTTTGGCTAATGATAAACCACTATTGTGAGCACAATGCTCTTCTTGAATGTAGCTCATAGTGGAATCATGGTAGACCACACTAGTAAGTTTGCTTTTGTTCTAAGTGCAGCACCTACATGCTACAGAGCATGGTGTCTCTTGCTCTTTCCTTCCACATAGTCAGCATGCCATGGAGGCTCATTTTTATGTTGGCCAAGTCATATTTCCACTTCTTATGGTAGAGTTTCCTCCCACTTCTGTTTAGAGTTCCAGTTTTAAGTATAGTAAAGTGTCCATCACTCCGTAACATAAATAAATAAATAAATAAATGAACAGCCACTGTTCTTAGTCTTTATTTGGTAAGTTTAACATCTGAGTCACTTGTAGTTCAATTTCTATTATCTGGCATTCATCTTGGCTTTCAATCATTCTTCTCTTCATGGTGATGTTTTCATTTCATTTCCAATGCTGTGATAAAATACTGCAACAAAAAGTATCTTAGGGAAATCAAGGGCTTGCAATTTCAAGTTACAGTCTCTCATTCTGGGGAAGTCAAAGCAGAAACACCAGGAGGATTTTGTCGTATCACCTTAACAGTAACAAAGAGAGAATAAAAGCATCTTTGCTTGCTTCCTGTCAGCTAGCTTTCTCTTCTGTTACACTGTTCCGAACTCCCTGCCCAGGGAATGGTGTTGCCCACAATAGCTGGGTCTTCCTACGTCAAATAATAAGCCAATCTCCTACAGATATGCCCATAAACAAACCAGATCCAGATAAGTACTCATTGAGACTCTCCACCCAGTGAATCTAAGTGTTAAGAGACGTGTTTCTTTAGTGCCGAGTTCCTAAAAGGAATCCCTGGAAATGTTGAGGAGTGACTTTAGGTATTACCAGCTACAGTGTCTAACTTTTTATGTGAATTCATGTTTGTTTGGAACAATCTTTTACTGTGGGCAATCTATGTCTTTTATACATTTTGTGTGCATTTCTACCTGAGGACTTTGCAGATACAACCATTGGGAAATTAATTTTCACCTGTGGCCTATCCACCTCACACTTTATTGACTCAATGACAAAGAGCTGTTTGAGCTTTTTCACACAGATAAACTTCCTAATTGCTCTTCTGGAAATGTCAGATATACAGTATGACAGACGGAACTTTGTATCAAACTTCCATCTTTACTTCCGTGTGCGCGTACTGCAGAGCGAGGCTCTAACAGCTCGTATCTTTATAAACATCATTCTGTATACTTAGGATTCTCTAAGTTAGCTTCTTCTTCATGCTCTTTGAAATTTCCTAGCTATTTGTACAAGTTTTATCCATATTTACTCTGTATTTTTTGCACATTATCTGTTTTATCTGCCATGTTGTTGGGGTTCCAGTGCTCTGTGCCTGTCAGCCTTCTAATAGCATTAGAACTACTACAAAGAACTTTGTTAATATAGTGACCTTTTATCCAAAACTTTCACTAATAAATATCATCACTGAAGAATATCATACAGTATTTAGTAAAAGCAACTATCAGTTTTTTCTCTTTCTGTAAATCATGTTTTCCATCCCATCAAGAGACAAAATCTTTTTCTCTTTTCCTTGACTATGAGCTGGCCTTGTGGGTCACTTTACAGTAGAAAATACTGAAAGCTGTGTTCTGGGATTTCACAGCCTATTTGCTAAAATAATTGTAATTTCATTTTATTCTCCTGGTGCTTGGTCATCTGTGTATCAGGAACACAGTAAATAAATGAGATCCCATGAGAGAAAGCCGGTAGTAAGAGGTCAGCTGAGTTTTCATGTGGGTAAGTGACCTCAAGAGCTTCAGGGAAATCACCAGTTGAGGCCAGGACAACCCACGGATCTGTATGAAATAATGAGTTGCTGCTGTTTATGACACCAGCCTTGTGATTGTTGTATAATAATTGGTGCTTAGTTAATGACCAATAACTTTCTGTGCCCCTGAATGATATTACAGAGGAGCGCGTATCCTAAATTACACTAGAATTCTAAAACGGGTGATTTTATTCTCTCAACTGGCATAACTACAACTCAAAGTTTAAGCAATGTCTTAACTTTTTCAGATTATGGATGCATATTTGGGAACTGGGCTCTTCTTGAATTAAAGCTATATAATTAATCACTTGATATTGTCAATTAGTTTCTGGAAATTGATGCTGAATTTAAGGTGATTTGTCTTTAAATGAAATAGATAAGCGTGTATATATATACATGCTTATATATATATATATGCTTATATATATACATGTGTATATATATACATGCTTATATATATACATACATATATATATATGCTTTACATTAACCCAACAGAAATTTCTTACATAGAAGAAAGTATCCTATAGATTTCTGACTGTGGAAACTAACCTTTGTATTCACACTGGAATGAATTCAGTTCCTTACCCATGGGTCTTTAGCTCTGGCATTTAAAAAATAAAGCTAATGGCACCACTCCAGAATTGATGCCAAATGCATGCTTCAGCAATAAACACCATGAAGATTGTAACTTTCCATGCTTTTGACATTTCAAAAATTCTGACTGTAAATTGTAGAGAGAGAGGAGCAAATTTTAAACTGTTAGCCCATTTTATTATAAACATAAAGGAACACATTTCCCATTACAGCACAGTAACTTTCATTTTATGAATGTCCAGATCAAAGCATTAAAGCTATTTCTATGTATTTCAACAGGATTTTCCAAAAGATGTGTCAGGCTTTATGAAAGAGAACAAGCTGGGAGGAGCTGGACATAAAGTATGGCTTGGTTTTATGATCAGTGTCTACTATCTGCAAAGTTTCTAAAACACAAGGAACTGAGAGTTTCTCCAAGCATAACATTCTTTATTTGATTCTACAGAAATAAAGTATATTTATCATCCATATTACTGATGTTTATGATTGCCTAAGCATAAAATAAGAAGAAAGAATGGCCGCTGCTTACTGCCAAGCACAGGTTAATGAAATCTCTGCTTCTGTATGTTTTTTGAATAACTGTTCTCTGGTCTTAAAATAGTTCTTCCAACACAGTTCTTCTGCTATTATTCTTTCATTAAATCATCACATAGATAATTGTATCCTATTGACAAAAGAATCTACTGAAGCGCGCTTTCCTTTCTATCAAGTAAAGGTCACAGGAAGTGAAGACAGCTATTAAGTAAATAGCAAATAAATTCAACTCTACAGAAAATGTCTTCATGTGCACACATTGCAGATAGGAAAGGTATGAAACTGAAAATACACGTTTCAAGTTTAAGATACATGTAAATCCACTGTAGTATTTTGACAAAGCATAATAAAATGATATAAATGAAATCTCCCTGGCTCTTCCGGTGACAGAAACAAGGTAAAAATTTTTACTACCAGTTCAATAGGGTATTAGCTCTTTTTTGCTGATTTAAATAGTGTATATAATATCAAATAACTATGATAATGATGAAGCTTTATACAGTTTCTCTTTCTTTTTCTTTCTTTTGTCAATGCATATTATAATACATATTAAGAACTTTTACACACAGAGAGAAAAAAGAAATTCTTACAGCTGAAACTTGATGAACTAAAGTAACTATACTTTTTATCAAGCCATAAAAAGAATTAATTTATCTTTCTCTGAATTAAAACTATATTTAATCAATAGAAGTAAACATAAATCTTGAATATCAAGAGACACTTACAAAGTGTTGGCTAAAGATGATTATTCCAATTCAATATATCAGTGTAGAGGCATGAATATGATGCTTTTTGCTAAATATTTAGTTTTCGCCTCATAGATACAAATCTTAGAACCACGATATGCCAGTCAGCCCTTGCCATTGCAGCAAAACACTTGAAATAATAAACAAAAGAGAAAGAAAACTTAATTTTGCCTTATGGTTTCAAAGTTTTCTGTTTTTGGTTGCTTGGTTTCTTGTTTAGGGAACTGTGATGGCACTGGAAATCATGAAAAAAAGCAAAGCTGCTCATTTTTATGGTAGCCAGAAAGCAGAGAGATGAAGGGGCTGAGCAGGTCTCATACCTGTCTCAGGGCATACCCCCAGTGTGGTTCTTGGTCTCGGCTCTTAAAGGTATTATTGCTCCTCACAGGCTAATATAGTAGTTACTTTTTCTGTTTCTGTGACAAAACACCCCGAGGAGAGCAACTTAAGAGACAAGGGAGCCGGGCGGTGGTGGCGCACGCCTGTAATCCCAGCACTCGGGAGGCAGAGACAGGTGGATCTCTGTGAGTTCGAGGCCAGCCTGGTCTACAGAGCTAGTCCAGGACAGGCTCCAAAACTGCAGAGAAACCCTGTCTTGCAAAACCAAAGAGAGAGAGGGAGAGAGAGAGAGAGAGAGAGAGAGAGAGAGAGAGAGAGGGAGAAGGGGTTTGTTTGGGCTTATAGTTTCAGGGGTCACATTCCATCATGGCAGAGGTGTGGCCACAGGAGTGGGAGGCCAGCAACCACATGGCATCTGTAGTCAGGAATCAGACAGTAAACAGGAAATGAGGCTGGACTATAAAGCCTTACAACCTGCAACCAATGAGCCACTTCCTCCAGGAAGGTTGCTACCTTCTAGACGTAGAAACTGTTCGGAACAATTCCAGCAACTGAAGAGCAACTGTCCAAACACAGGAGCCAAGAGAGGAAAATTTCATATTCAAACAACAGCAGCTGGCAACTAATCTTTTAGCATGTAGGCCTTTGGGGTACATTAATAAATTAGTTTTTATTTAATTAAATACAATTACATCATTCCCCCTTTCTTCTCCTCCCATGTTGGTCTCATGTTTTCCTCCCATTCATGGTCTCTTTTTCTTAAATTATATATACATGCAAATAATATATGCATATAATATATATGCAAATAAATATATCAATGCAGTCTGCCATAGCCATTTAGTGTTTCTTGTATTTATATGTTTTTAGAGCTGACTATTTGGCATTGTATAACCAATTAAGGGGTTCATCCCTGGGGCAGACTAATTATCTTGCTCTCAGTAGTCTTTAATTGCCTGTAGCACTTCAGAGAAAGGTGGGGCACTATAATGATGCCCTCATCCATGTTAACAAATTAGTATTGTTATTGCTCAGGTCTTGTTTAAGCAGCCATGTTGTTGAGAGTTCATGGGTTTGGCTGCCTGTCATACATAGAAGAATCACCCTTGCATCAGTGAGGTCATGGATCTTAGAGGAGAAACTACTCCCTCTTTCCCAAACCAGTATAATCCCTAACAAAATTCTACATATTTCTCCTTATGCCCACAGAGAAGTGTAGCTCCCACTCCCCACCAAAGAAGCTTCTTTTTGCAGCAGAGTCCACTGCAGAAAGTCACAACTGGTTAAAATGCAGACAACAGTGACTGTAGCGTGCCCAGCTTCAACTCATAGATACATCTATAACACAACACTTACATCGAAGGCTCAGGGAATATGGAGGAAGAAAGGGTGGAAAGATTGTGAGAGCCAGAAGGACTCTGGGGGACTTTTAAAAACCCACACCATACCCACAGCATGTATTTTATATGACAGAGACTTTTGGCAATGCTATGAGACAGGACTAAGACACTGGGATAAGGAAAGAAACTAGTAAGAAGCAATGAAGTGGTGACAGAAGAGGAGGTATGTGCTTTTCTTTTGATCAGAATGAGGACTTTCAAATAGACTGATGTAAGTTTGCCACGCCAAAAATATAGAAAGATGGATTCCTACATATAAATAAAATCAACTCCTCAGTGAGAACACAGAGAAGCTGACTTCACAGAATTGTAGTGAGCCTTAGTGCTGAGACTGTTTCCTTAAATAACAACACGGTCTTAATGAGAGTGGACTGACCTCCAGAACTCCAAGCACCAGGATGTCTGTACTTTCTCCTGGGATCACACATACTACTTTGTTTTATATATATATATATATATATATATATATATATATATATATATATATATATATATATATATATATATTGTTACATATGTTCTATTTCAAGATGGTGTGTAAAATCATATAAAAAAAAAAGGTTGCCCGATCTACCAATACGTTGATATTTTATTGACAATATCACTAACAGCCATAGACCTCTATGTGAACACTCAGTCTTTAGATAAGTGCTCTGAAGTGCATTCTTCCCCTGCTCGAGTTGACAGCCTGGTTTTCAACAACATGAACTGTGTTGCCTCTCTGATTCCTGACTATAATGACATAATCTTTCTGTCTGTGATGTGTGATAGGGAAGGGAGTCTTCCCAACAGCTATTAGCCTTGATTTAAGAATACATACTTTAAATCAAAAATACACTTTAGCTTCACATTTAGAGTTGTAGGGGAATAAAGTTATCATGAAAACTTTAATGATGTGCTGCCAAGATTTCTCAGTGGGTAAGAGTACTTGCCACACAAGAAAGACAGTTCAAGTTTGATTCCCAGAATCCATGTAAAGGTGAAAGAAGAGCTTGACTTCATGAAGAATGCTTATCTCCACATGAATGCCATAGCTTACATAATTATGACCTACACACACACACACACACACACACACACACACACACACACACACTGATTTTTTTAAAACATTTTACAACATTAAAAACCTGCTATCAGAAGATGATAAGAATATTTATAGCGGGGCTGGAGAGATGGCTCAGAGGTTAAGAGCACTGCTTGTTCTTCCAAAGGTCCTGAGTTCAGTTCCCAGCAACCACATGGTGGCTCACAACCATCTGTAATGGGATCTGGCGCCCTCTTCTGGCCTGCAGGGATATGTGCAGACAGAACACTGTATACACAATAAATAAATAAATCTTTAAAAAAAAAATATTTATAGCTATAAGACCAAAGAAAGACCCAAGCCATCATTCTGTTGTCTGAACTCTGGCAGGTGCTGAGATGGGAAATTGTTAGAGTGCTGTGCTTTTTATTTATATTATATTGATCATTAAATGTTCTAAGATTAAGAACAGCATTTGACTTTGTTGCTAATGTGTCAGGGTGTTGGCAAAATCTATAGAGATCATGCACTTTTCATGGCATTACCCAATCATGTGTTGTGTTCTTGAATGTTCTTCAGCTCCAAGGACCAGTTATTCATTTGTGCCCACCTCAAGTGTAGATGTCTCTTGTGAGGAAAATGAAACCTCAGATAAACTCAGATGAAGAAACAAAAATGAGAAGAAACTGAAGACAACATCCTTTCCCAAAGGTTCCCATTGATCCTGTTTCTTTGCCTCCTCCCACACAGGGCTCATGGGATTCCAAAAGGGATCTGAGGAAGCATGACAAGGGCTTTCCATGAGAGAGGGGAAAAAGGTTCATACAAGAGTCACTGAATTTAACATTTTACAAAATTGTGTGATATAGAGAAAAGAAACAGAGTTCTGGGGTGATACACAGAGTAGGACATGACTTAGTTCTTTAGTCAAAAAGAGTTCTACCAGAAAAAGTAACTTTTATAGTGAGACAAGAAAAAAAAGCCAAAGGAAATGAAGTTCCTGGATCAGACAATGCCCTGTCCTTAGTGAGGTCATTAGGACTGCAAAACCGTGTGATGCTGAACTAGGTCCATCTTCTGTGGGGAAAACATTTCCCATTCTGAGTCCTTGCTGGCAGCTTTAAACACTAAGACATTATTTTAAAAATTCAGTAAGAAAGAATTTAAGAAAAATGGAGTATGTGTTTTAAAATAGGAAAATTGTCTTTGGTACAAAATGAAAGTGCATTAGGAAAAGACAAAAAGAGGGCCTGATTTATATAGAAGCTCCCCTCCAAGCTCCCACTTGGTCCACTATCTAAATGAGTCCTTGTTGGTTGATTGTAAGCCACCATTTTTTGCTAAGGTCAGGTAGCAAAATGAGACTTCCTGGAGGACTTATCTTGACCATGTTAAAAAAAAAAAATACATCTCTGTAGCACGAATCCTAATTGGTTTTAATAACAAAAACCCAGAGTCAGATATCAGGGTGAAAGCTGAAAGATCAGAGATGCAGAGCAGCCAGCCACTAGTTCTTACCTCTAGGAATCCTCCACCTGAAAGAGCCTGAGCTCCTGTCTCCTCCTGCCTTACATTCCTCTCTCTGCCCAGCTATATCACTTCCTGTCTCCACCTCCTAAGTGCTGGGATGAAAGGTGTGTGCCACCACTGCCTGACTTCTATGGTTATCTAGTAGCTAGCTCCACCTTCTGAGCTTCAGGCAAGCTTCATTTGTTAAAGCACAAACAAAATATCACCACACATCTCAGACAGGGGCTTCCAAATTTCAGGTTCCAGTTCTCCCAGGAACACAGAATTCATATGGCCTTCCATTAATAAAAGAAAGTACAGATTCTGCTGTTAGCTCAGACCTATCTAATTACTTTAGACACTTCCTAGAGATTCAACTTTCTTTAAAGGTCATAAGCATCATAGATCATATCTTAATGTTGTCTTCATCTGTATTCTCTCCTTTCAATTAGCTACTAGGCTATTATAACTTCTGTGATTGTCATTGTAATATTGCTTTCTTTGACAATAGGGAATTTAAAACAATTATTTCACTGTAGGAAATGTTGATCATGTATTTGTCCTCCTACATTTTTCTGACATTACACCAAGTCTACTTATGTGAATAAATTGTAGAATAAGATTAAGACATCTTTCCTTTATATACGTCCCTAGGAGAAGTGACCTTCCATTACAACATAGGCTGTCTAGAAATTTACTGAGATTTTTTTGTACTATCTTCTTTGATATGCAAGAGCTTTTACAGGAATTATTTGGTAATCGTTTACATAGATTCACCAAGCAATACCTGAGTACCTACCATGGATCATGCACTAGATATATTCCAATGTTTTCAGCTTATAACAAAAAACTAGTAGTATTGAGGAACTTCCATTTTGACAGCTATTCAGTCTTTTACAAACTCCTGTATGGCCCCCTTCCTATTTCCCCACCAGGGGCAAATGTTCCCAGTGCAGGAGTGCTAATGAGTGGCCTGATTCATTGCAAAGGGGTAAAAATTGCCCTCGTGGGGCAGATCATGAGGCTCAGCAGAGTGTTAGAGTACAAAGAAGCAGATGCCTGCCACAGGGTGTTGGGGGCTGGCAGGACTCACGGGGTGAGGCAGAGCTATGAAGCCTTTTCTCCCAGACTAGTTTATTTGTCCTCTAAATCATCCTTGCAATGAAACAGCCCAGTATCAGCTAAGCTCCTTCTGACACAACCCCAAAACGTTTTGTTCTCATTCCACTCCAACAGTTCCCATCAAATCAATCTCCTGCTCTCCTGTGCCCACAGGAATCCTCCAGGACCAAACCATTCTTTCTAAAATCCAAGTGCAGATAAGGTTGGCTCTGGGCTCTCTGCCCTACACTCTATGCTCCTTCCAGTTCCATGGCTATGCCATGTACACTGTCCTGCCTCTATCATTAGGTTATTTATGACACAAACAGTCTTATAAATTAAAAAATACTGAAATTTTAAAGGTATTTGTAGCTTTAAATTAACATACAAAGTATTAGGTCTCATGTCATTTTCAAACATAATTTCTGTTGATCCTTTTTTCTCCCAGCCCACTTACCTTCTTGTATCCTTCCATTTCTAGGAGTCTACTTTCTATTTTTATGTCATGTGTTCAATTTCCTTCCACCATTCAGCACCATTTTTGTTATAATGTATTAAGTTTAAAGTTGTAGACACTGTAATAAATAGTATTTTTTTTTTTTTTGGTTTTTCGAGACAGGGTTTCTCTGTGTAGCTTTGCGCCTTTCCTGGAACTCACTTGGTAGCCCAGGCTGGCCTTGAACTCACAGAGATCCGCCTGGCTCTGCCTCCCAAGTGCTGGGATTAAAGGCGTGTGCCACCACCGCCGGCCAAATAGTATTTTTATGTAACATAAAATTACATCATTTTATCACCTCCCTTTCCTCCAATTCCATATCAAATATATGACCCTTTATTCTTGAATTGTGTGGGTGGTGTGGTGTGGTGTGTGTGTGTGTGTGTGTGTGTGTGTGTGTGTGTGTGTGTTATAAAATCTCCTGGATTGGTTTAATGTTTTGTATATGTATGTTTTTAGGGCTGAC
Source organism: Peromyscus eremicus (assembly GCF_949786415.1). Taxonomy (NCBI): domain Eukaryota; kingdom Metazoa; phylum Chordata; class Mammalia; order Rodentia; family Cricetidae; genus Peromyscus; species Peromyscus eremicus. Next base: position 14,711,620 of record NC_081426.1, on the reverse strand, counting down.
CACCTGTACTGGACAGCATTTAAGAGGCTTATCCCCAGAGAAACTTAATTCTTCCCCAGCAGTCTTTTAATTGCTGTAGCTCCTAGGGTAGGAATGCAGCCACTTGACATTTCCCCTAGCTACAATAGCATGTGAACTGTAATCACTGTTCAGGTCTTGTTTGAACAGCCATAAGGTTGAGATTTCATGGTGTAGCTTCCCTGTCAAATCCAGAAGACACAATCTTGCAAATTTCCCAGTCCTCTGGCTCTTAAAATCTTTCTGCACTCTTTTCATGGAGGTTCCCTGAGTCTTAGGTGTGGGGGTTGTTGTAGATGTATCATTTGGGGCTAAGCATGCCACAATCACTTGTTCTCTGCATTTTGAGCAATTTAGCTTTCTGTAGTGGCCACTTGCTGTAAAAAGAAGCTCCTTTAATGAGGAGTAAGAGCTACACTTTTGTGTGCTTAAGAAGTATTTAGGATTCATTTAGGAATTATACTGGCTTAAGAAAATGTCACTATTAGGTCCTCCTCTAGGATCTATAACCTCAATAGCCATGGGTGGTTGCTTAGGTTTACTGTACCAGAATGATTTCTCTCCTATCAAGCAGGCCTTAAGTCCAATTAGATAATTGTTGGTTACCACCAAGATGTAAGTACCGCTATTGCACCTTTAGAAATGTAGTGCTTTATCAGTCATTGTTATAGGAGTCAGCTGGGCAGGATTATTAATTGCTTTCCTCCTTCGTCAGCTTGCATGTCTTCCAGTACTACAAAAGCTAATCCTTAGGAAAGAGGCTTTGAAGTCAGATCCAGCTGGAGTTCTCTTAGTCCTATGTCCAAAGTGTGTGGTGTTCTCAGTAATAGGGACTTACCTTTAACTTCTGGGAGGTAACTAAAGGTAATAACAGACTACATTGTTTGGGGAGTCTCTTGAATTACCCTGATCAAGAACTCAAAAGTTTTATCATGTCTAGAACTGGGATTCTGTTAGTCTATGGCTCTTTGTGGGAGATATTTCATCTCAAGAGTGTTAATTAATATATGATATACATATATACATACATACATACATACATACACACAATATATGTGAAACAACCTTAACCCAATTTAGGTAAATATAAATGATTTCTTATGGCTATTTCAGACATCCTTAGTGTTATTATCCCACCTCCCTCCCTCTTTCTCTATAGTATTCCTTCTCCACTACCCAGTCCCCCCCCCATACCCGATATCCCTTGTATCATGCTATTTCCCTTCTCCAGAGCCTCTTCCCCTCCCTGATGGTTCCTTTGTACTTTCTTGGTTTCTGTTGCTACTCCGGGTAATATGTTCACATCTGAAAGTTTGGAGCTAAGAACCACAGATGAGAGAGAACATTGAATGTTTGTCTTTCTGGATTTGAGTTGTCTTGCTTAACACAGTATTTTCTAGTTATCTGCAAATGAAATCATGAAATTTGCACTTATCTGCAAATTTCATGATTTCATTTTTCTTTACAGCTTCTGTTGTGCATATCTATTTTTCATCATCCGTTCATCAATTGAAGGACAGTTAGGTTGTTTCCACTTACTAGGTATTGTGGATACTGTTGAGGAATTGCCTTTGAGGTAGGATGTTGAATCCTTTGGACATACACCAATGAGTGATACCAGTAAGTCATATGGTAGATTTGTTTTCAGCTTTTTTGAGAATTTTTCACTAATTTCCAGAGTGGCTGCACCAGTTTGCAATCCCACCCACAGTGGATGAGGGTTCCCTTTACCCCACAGCCTCATCAGCATTTGTTGTCAGGTCTTTCCTTAATCTTAGCCATCCTGACTAGGGTAAGATTCAAAGTTGCTTTAATTTTCATTTCCCTAATTGCTACAGATGATGAAGACTTTTTGAGATATTTCTTAGTCATTTTATTTCTTCTTTTGAGAACTCTTCAAATCGACAGCCCATTGTTTAATTGGGTCATTTGTTTTCTTGACTATGCTTTGAGCTTTTAGTCTGGACCTTAGTCCTGTATTTGCCTGGAGAAGTTTCACTCCTACTCTGTTGTCTTTTGCTTCACTGGATTGTTTTCTTTGCTGTACAGATTTTTAGCTTTACGTGCTTCCACTTGTCAAGTATTGGTCTCAATTCTTGGACAAATGGAGTCCTATTTAGAAAGTTCTTTCCTACACCTATATTCTGGGGTACTACCGCCTGTTTTCTTTTAAAAGTTTCAGTATTTCATGCTTTACAGTGAGTTCTAATATAAGACCTCAGTGGATAAACATTTTGAGTCAACTCTTGTGCAGGGTAATAAGTACAGGTCTAAACTCTCTCTTCCACATGTGGACATCCAGTTTTCACAACACCATTTGTTGGAGTTACTATCCTACATCTAGTGTATTTTTTTGGGATCTCAGCCAACTATCAGCTGGCTGTAGTTAGGGTCTTCTATTGAGTTCCATTGGTCTACATGTCTAAGTTTTTGTGCCAATACCATACTGTTTATACTACTATAGCTCTGCAGTATACTTTCAAATCTAGAATGGTAATCCCCCCAGCATTGTTCTTTTTACTCAAGATTGCTTTGGCTCTCTGGGATCTGTGTGGTTCCTTATGAGTTTTAGGTCCCTGTCCCCCCATTTCTTTAAAGAATGCTGTGGGGTTTTGACTGGGATTGCATTGGTCAGCAAATTGCTTTGGGTAGAATGGTCATTTTCACAATATTGATTCTGTCAAACCACAAGCATGGGAAGTCTTTCCGTTTTTCTTTCTTTAGTTTTTCAAGATAGGGTTTCTCTGTGTAGCCCTGGCTGTGCTAGAATTCTCTCTGTAGACCAGGTTGGTCTCAAACTCAAAGATATACCAGTCTCTGCCTTCCAAGTGCTGGGATTAAAGGCATGCACCACCACTGCCCTGAATAAATGGTTTTTTTTTTTTTTTTTTTTTTTGGTAGTTTTTAGACACAGGAATTCTCTGTAGTCCTGGGTGTCCTGGAACTCACTCTTTAGATCAAGCTGGCCTAGAACTCAGAGATCCTCCTGCCTCTTCCTTTTCTGATGTCACCCTTAATCAATCTCTCCAGGGTTAAGACTTTCATTATAGAATTCTTTCACCTCTTTGGTTAGCTTCATTCCTCAATCCTTTGTTTTCTTTGAGGCTTTCATGAATGGGAGTGTGTCTATGACCGCTTCCTCAGCTTGTTGGGGTATTAAAAAAGCTACTGATTTTTAAGGTTGATTTTTGAATCCTGCCACTTTGCTGAAACTGTTGCTTCTGCTTTTCTGGCAGAATTTTCAGGATCACTTATATATAATCATACCATTTGCAAATAGGGATTAATTTGACTTCCTTTCCTGTATCTAATTTCCTTCTCTTGCTTTATTGCTCCAGCTAGTGTTTCCAGCACTATATTGAAAAGAAAGGGAATAGTAGGCAGCCCAGTTTCATTCCTGAGTTTAATGGGAGTGCTTTGAGGATAATGCAGGTCCGTCATACAGAGCCTTTATTATGGTGAGGTACGCTCCCTCCAGCACCAGTCTCTCCAGGACTTTTTGTTTGCTTGCCTATTTCGTTTTGTTTTTTTCAAGACAGGGTTTCGCTATATAACAGGATTTTTATCATGGAGGCATGCTGGATTTTGTCAAAGGTTTTTTTCTGCATTTATTGCAATGATCATGTGATTTTTTTTGTCTTTAAGCTCCCTTATACGGTTTATGATATTTATTGACTTACATATGTTGAACCATTCCTGTATATCTCTGGGATAAAGCAAACTTGATCATGATGGATGATCTTTTTGATATATGCAGTTTGCAGTATTTCACTGAGGAATTTTTGCATCTGTGGTCATCGGGAATATTGGTCTGTAGTTTTCTTTTTGTTGTTATGTCTTTACCTGGTTGGGGTATTAGTCATAATTTTTTTGTGCATATGTGCCTATGTGAGCACGAGTATGGCTGCCCAGAGGCCAGAAGAGGCATCACATCCCCTACAAGTGGTTGTGAGCTGCTGGACATGTGTGCTGTGAACAAAACTGTTCCACTTCAAGAGCACCAAGCACCATGAACAGCTGAATCATTTCTTCAGCCTCTTTAGCACTGCTCCCCACCCCAATATGGTCCTTTCTATTTCCATGACCACATTTTCTGCAATTCTTTTTTTTAACTAAATACAAATTCTCTGAAAAGCAATGTGTGTCCTGATTAAAAAACTTTCAAGTAATCGAGTATAAAAAGTTATTGGTTCAATCTTGATAAAGAAAACACAAGTCTTTTGAGAAGATACGTAGGATACCTCTAGTATCTATTTTTTTGAAAGCTCATGCACCTTACAAGGTTAACAAATACAGCTTCTCAAGGCAATCTTCCTCATCCATGCCAAATAAACACAATTATCATAAAAGTCTTCCTATACATACTTTGTAACAACATCCCTATAATAATCAATAGGTTCTCAGAAACACTAGCTTTTCATCAGAATACCAAGAGAATCACCTAGAAACCTATGGGATCTATAGAAACATAAAATCCCAAGCCCCATACCTGAATTAGATCCATAAGTGATTCATTTGTCTGTTAAAGTTTAGAAGCTCCATTGAGTAACACTGAAGAGGATCTAAAACTCACGTGCTCTTTACAATGCCCACCCCCATTGCCTACTTCCAGGTCTCACTGCCTTACCATCGGAGAGGATAAGTAATAAATAAACTGCTGTTTCCTCCATTTATTTCAGAAGAACCAGACTACCCAATCATACCTCATTATTCACTACTCACCAATCTCCATGTGTGGTTCTTTCCCTTTCAGATTCAATTTCCACCATTCCTAAACTATTGAAATTCCACTATTCTGCCCTTTAGGATCCAGGGAAAGCCATAGCAATCTAAACATTTCCATCTATCTTGAAATATTTCTTTCACCCAAATGCTGTTCAAGTAGTATGTACCCTAAAGCCCTATCAATAGAGATTCCTTTCCTCCTCACTACACTTATGAAAGTGGGAGTGAGGAGAGGGTAATACTCCTTTTGGGGCTTTAACACAGTTTCAGGATCACGGTCTTCTCATAGCTCATGTCTTTATAGCTCCTATCATCGCCAGGCATGCTAGGATTATTATATGTGCAATGCAAGCACGTGGACAGTGGAGAGAGGTGGATCCAGAGTTAAAGGTTAGCCTTAGCTGCAGTTACTAGACTTGAAGGGACTATTCTTAACAGACCAATCAATAGATGATTCTGCAGTAGGTAATATTCAATCTTAGAATAGTATGGTGTTTCAGATCATGTCCAGTGTCCTTAGCATGTGGACTAAAGGCTTAGGGGATGAATTATTCCTTCCCTATAAACAAATCTCCCAGTACTGTGAAGAATAAATACTTCATCCCTACTACAAACCAGTCCCAGTACAATGATGAAAAAAAAAAAAAAGGAACTGAAATAAAAGTGATTAAATGACCTAATTCAAGATCATGATTCCTAACATAGAAACACAAGGAACATGAAAAATCAAAGCAACACGGCACCTCCAAATATCCCCAATCCTGCAGTGATAAATCCCAACAAGAACTGGATGAATAATCACCATTCCACTGGCTGGAACCACGGACTAAATAAAGAGGGAGAGCTAAACCCTAGCATTCAATCAACACTTTCTGCTTCCTGACTGCAGTCACAATGTAACTGGCTGACTCAAGTATACCACCATGGTGGACTGCACCTTTGAATGGTGTGCCAAAATAATCCTGCAGTCCTTAAATTGCTTTGTTCAGGTATTTTAACATGAGACAAGTAACTAAATTATGAAATATTGCAATCTAATACAAGAAGTGTTACCAGCACAAACTAATGCAAAAACTGTTTCCAGCAATGGGGTTGTCTATAACAAACCTGACTAAGATGGTTCTGAGGTTTTTGGAATGGTTTTAAGGAGAAATATGGAAGAGTTTAGAACATGGGTTCTGAAAACACTTAAAAATATTTATAGTAAAAATACTACAAGCAGAGCTAAATGACCCATTCTGGTGGAAGCTTGGAAGACAATACTGAGAAAAAAAGACAGCAGAAGACAGGGGAATGAGGCTTCAAAGGGCAACAAAGACTTCTGTAAAGAACTAGGATATGTGACTTTGGGTTATACTCTGGTAAAGAACCCAGCTATACTCTGTGTCTTAAGAAACCTAGTGAGGTTGAGTTATGTACTACATATGTAATGCACTAACTTACACGGGAGAGGGCATGTTAAGACAGCACAGCATTCAGGCTATAGCATGGGAACAGCTCAGTTAGGTCTACAGTAAGAAAAAGAAGACATGAAAAATGGAAGCTCATCAAGAAAAGTTGTATGAACAGGTCTGTTCCTCCAGAGAACCCTGACTAATGCAGATGTTGGCACCGGAAGTAGTTTTTAGAGCAACAGAACTATAAGTGTGAATTTTTTCAGTATTTGTAATAGGCTTTCCAATTTGTCAACACTGACAGTTACTGAAGCCTCTCCAGTTACTGAAACTTCTAGAAGCTTGGAGAGTACTGAAAGTCCCTGGTGTGAATTAGTTTACAAATTTAAAGAGACAAATGCATTTGATAATCCTGACTGACAAATTGCAAAAGATATACATAAAGATGTACATAAAACTTTGCAATTTGTAGGAAACAGACGCCGGATGGATGTTCCTAACATCTCTAGAAAAATTGACAAAGGAAAAGAATGAGCACCATGATAAAATTAACCAACTTCTAGCATCTTAGAATACAATGAAAGACAACACTGTACTAGGTGACAAAACTGACTGGCCCCAGATGTATGTATGTACAGCCTAAAAGTTTCCAAGTGTGTCCTGGAAAAGAATCTTTTTAGTAGCGAAAGAGCTCAAGTTGTGGAAAATCAAACTGAAGACCTCATTATGAGGCTAGCTGAATTACTGTGAAAATTTAAGTCCCAGCCTCAGCAGTTAAAGTAAGGGCATTAATTAGTAAAGAACGGGGTCCTACAACTTGGGATGGAAATGTGTGGGAGCACTCTATTGATGTTGAGAACTCTGAATCCTAAGGAATATATATAAACAACACATTTACAGATTGATAAAGGGATCATCAAAGAAACTGGCAAAAAAAAATTAAAATTGACAAAACACTTAGCTAATCAAAAGAAAAGACCTAAATTAATAAAATTAGAGACATAACAGCTCTCAATGAAACTCAGATCATTAGGACACACTTTAAATCCGTATTTCTATACACTGAAAAAGTTTTATAAATAATTCAAATTTGACTTACAAAGAATAAAACAAAAGGATATTAGCAACTTAACCAATATGCAAGATGTAATGAGACTGAAGTGGTACTCCCCTCTATTCTGTCCATTTGAATGAAGTCCTTGAAACTATAGCTAAAGCAGTAAGAACAACAGTGATAAAAAATAGGAAGGGAAGACATTAGATTATACCTATCTTTGGATGATATGATCTTAAATATGAAAGATCTTACAGGTTCTTCAAGAAAATTCTTACAACCAATAAACATTTTCGACAAAGGAGCAAGAACCCAAATTAATACAAAAATTTAAGTTTTTCTATATAAAATAAGAATACTGAAAAAGAAATAAGGAAACAACCAACCTTTCCAGTTTCAAAATAAATAAAAAATACCTTGGAATAAATGGACCACTGAAGAATGAAAGTAAGAATATGCTATAAAATGAGCATGCCCCATAGGTCCTATGTTTAAATACTTGGTCCCCAGTTGGTAGAGCTGTTTGGGAAGAACTAGGTGTGCTCATGTTGGAGGAGGTTCGTAGCTGAAAGTGGGCTTGAGGTTTCAAGACTTGTTATTCCCAATGTGCTGTCTGCCTCCTCCTCCTCCACCCTAGTGGGAGCTTGGTAGACAGCAGTGATGAGATCTATGCAGACTCTGGAGGCCCAGGTCAAAGGGTTTCAAAGGAGAGCAATATTAGCAGCCAGGCTAGAAATCATTCTTGAGATATTCTGGCCAAGAACGTAGATGCTTTCTGCTCTTTAAGAATTTGCCTGAAGCTAAACTAAAAAGTAATGAACTAATTTCTTTGCTGGAGATTATAAACCTAATATTGACTCGGCCCTGTAGTTATTAGCAATCACTCTTATGTGGATCTATGGTGATAAAGAACAAGTGGGGCAAAAAGAAATACAAAATGCACGGTTTGAGGAGAAAAAGAACACTGGGAAATTTAGTGTTGGAGCCAGGGTTTGTGCTGACTGTGTAAGAAAGAAAAGCAGAATGGGGTGGGGGGTACCCCTTAGGAGAAGACTCCACTCAGTTAATCTTCCAATTTGTAAATGAAAAAAGCCTAAGAATTTTCTGCTCCAAAAAAAAGGGGGAGGGAGGGAGGGAGGGAGGAAAAGCAAGAAAAAAAAAAAAAGAAAATGCTGCAAATGTCATTCAGTGAGGTCAGACTCAACCCAAGCAGGAAGCAGAACTTGAAAGTACTGTCCACATGGTATGGTTCTGGCTTGTCATGAAAGCTGCTGAAGCCAAGCAATGTGTGCCAAGGCAGTCCCTGCATGAAGGTCCATGAAGGAACGGCAAGGACAAGAGGTCCTGAGAGACTACTCCATGAAGCTGTGGAAATGATGTCTGGATTGAATTGGAGATTCCAACACATTAGAGGTGCAAGGGCCATGGGATCTCTGCCAAAGAGAACTGCATCAGAGAAACCAGCTCACACCATGTTGCAGGAAGTAAATCTGAAAGGGCAGAGCCATGTGCATCCTTTGACATAAAACTCAAAGCTACAAGATTTGGAGTTTGCACTGTGAGATTTCAGTCTTGATTGGGTCCAGTATTTCCGCACTACATCCCCATCTTTCCCTCTAGAATGGTAATATGTAGTCTGTTCTATAGTATGTTGCAATATGTAAAATGACGTATGTAATTTGCTTTTTGATTTGACAGGGGTTTACAATTAAAAGACTGCCTTGAATCCCAGAAGAAACTTGAATTTTGGATTTTAAATTTTGATGTTGAAACTGTGAAAGACTGGGAAACTTCTGATGTTGGAGTAAATGCATTTTGAATAATGGATGATATGGCCACAAGCCTATGGGGCGTAGGGAGTGGAATGTGGTGGTTTGAAGAATGGCTTCCCCAGGCTCTATCTTTGAATACTGGGTCCCCACTTGTGAGAGCAATCTGGGAAAGATTAGGTGTGGCCTTGTTGGAGGTGTGCCAAAGCAGCTGAGCTTTAGGTGTGCTTTCTCCCTCCTCCATGTGTAAGCTGTGAGCTCCCAGCTACTGCTCCCATCACCTACAGTTATGCCTTCATTCTGCCATCATAAATTCTAACCTCGGGAACAATACGACCAATTAAACTCTATCTTTTATAAATTGCCTTGGTCATGGTGTTTTATCACAGAAATATAAAAGAAATGAAAATATACCCCCAAATAGCCAAAATAATCCTTGGGGGTGGGAGGCTAACTGTAAGAGGTATCATAGTTGATTTTACAATATACTACAGAGCCCTAGTACCAAAACCAGCATGGTATGAAACAAAAACAATCATATAGACCAATGCAGTAGAATATAGAGCCCAGAAACAAACCTAAAGTTACAGCCTCTCAATTACTGACAAATATTCCAAAAACAAGTACCACAGGGGAAAAAGATTCCTCTACAAATGTTTCTGACAAAACTTGGCTGAAGAATGAAACAAGAACCCCTCTCTCATCCTATACAAAATTCAATTCTACAGGAACCTCAGCCTTTGATGTAAGATCCAAGACAGTGAAACTGCCAGAAGAGAAAGGAGGAAGACACTTCTGTGTATGCAGCCCAAGCAGGCAAGAGTCATCCTTAAAGGAGAAAGAGTCGTCATTACACACAGCCCAGAAACCATGATAAGTGCACTTTGTCTGAAACAGACTGTTATATTCTTCATCAATGAAGGACTGTCACTGAAGCAGGGAGAAGGCACAGAAAGCTAAAAGCCCAGCAAAGCTAAGAAGTGTGAGAACCCAAACCATGTTACTAAGTGTCTGGTACTTTTCTGAAACTAGATTATGGCCAGAAAAGATGAAGATTTCCTTTCTGATACTGTAATAGGCCAGTGGCCTAAATAATCATGTTTCATATAAATAATCATGTTGGCTGTCAACTTGACTACATCTGGAATTAGGTTACAACTGTGAGGGAGTTTTGCTTGATTTAAGTGGGGAGATCTACTTCTAATCCAGATTTTTTGAGCTGGGAAGACCCATCTCTACCTCTGCCACAGCTTCTGCTAGAAGCCTATCTAAGGACATGGAAGAAGGAAGGTTTTGGCTCTTTGCTTGCTTTTGCCTGACTATCAAGTCCATTTCTTCACTGGCATTAGAGCCAACTTCTTCAGGATTCTGGTGTATACTGCAGACCAGCTGAGACATACAGCCTTGTGGACTGAACAACTAGTGGATTCTTAGACCTTCCATTCATAGGCAGCCATTGTTGGATTAACAACCACAGCTTGTAAGTCATTCTAACAAATCCCCTATGTATGTATGTATGTATGTATGTATGTATGTATATATATATATACACATATATGCATATGTGTATGTATATGTATATATACATCCCCATATAGTCATTCTATAATTTCTGTTACTTTATAGAAGCTTAATTAATACAGTACCTTTATAAGGAATAACTAAATTTCAATTTCATTCCATTAAAAAATGTTTACTAGGTGGCTACAATGTGCAGACACCACTCTACAGACACCTTGATAACGGAGTAAATCAGTCAAAGTGCCTATCTTCTACCTTTTTGTAGATAGCAAAAAAATAAAATATTCAGGCAAGATGGTAGAAAATGCATCAGAACAAGTAAATGAGTAGAAGAAAGAGAAATTCAAACAGTTTCCCTAGTGCCTCGCAAAAGAGTGATTATTAAAGATGTTAAGTGAAATAAGCCAAACCCAGAAAGTCAACTATCACATCTTCTCTCATACAGACTCTAGATTTTAATTTGTGTGTGCATGTAAATCACAAAACTTGAAAGGGGGCCATGAGAGAGTTAGAAATTTAGAGGAGGGATGAAGGAGAGGGTGAGAGAATACACGAGACGGGAAGCACTGCAGAAAGTGGGGGCTGCGGGAGGGAAGGAGACAAGCAAGACGGGGAGACAGTGGGAGAGGGAACAGTTAACAACAGAGTACAAATGCCACGATCAAACAGATACGCTGCCTTTGAAAAACTGTCTAAGGGATACATAAAGTTGTGCCATTTCACAACGCAAATTCCAGCAGGTCTCACATATACCAGGTTAATAAAACGAATCTATTCTTCCCTATTTAAGCAAGCCAACTGCTGCTTATGAAGATTATTCTCTACTTTTGAGAGTTCTTGGTCAGCCTTCATTGAATTTACGAATATACACACAAAATATTCACGTTACTCCATTTGTGTGTCGGAAATCAAACTCATCACTCAGTCCAATATATTACATTTCTCCTGTAATAATAAGAAAATTAATACTCATTCAATTCTATTCTCCAACATTACATTCACATGTTTAAAATGTATAAACCCTTAAGTGCAGATATACATACATGTGTAAACATATACAGATATACATGTAAATATACACTTTTACCCACATATTTTTCTTAGCCTCTAAGAAACTGTTTTTAAAACGTACTTTATGGTATCCTGCAGTTTGGGGACAACCAATGATTTGCTGCATTTTCATTTCTAAGGGTAACATTATTCAAGACTCAAACACCATGAACACTTCTAAATGAGATTATCAGTTACAATCACAATGAAAATAAATAAAGGATCCAAAAAGGAAGGATTGAGCTATTTCCTATGGCTTGAATGTGTTCCCAGAAAACATGTTAAAAGCTTAATCCCCAATGCAGCAGTGTTGAGTGGCAAGGCTCAGTGGCAGGAGTTTAAATCATGACGTCTTCATTTTCATAAATGGATTGAGCAATAATTACAAAATAGCTTGAGGGTGCCAGTCTACCACTTCCTGCTCTCTCAGTCACTCCATAGGATGGGGTCCCAACAAGACCCTTGCTAGATGCTGGGACTGAACACTGAAATACCCAGCCATTGAATTCTAATAGTTTTTAATAAGTTACCCAGTATGTGCCATGATATTAACAATATAAAACAAAGACATGTAAAATATCTGCTACCTTAGTAACTACCAATCAGTGTTTAACCATGTGTGCAGGTGAGTAGCTAAAAACAGAATTCAGAAAATTCATAAATTCAGAATGTCAGTATTTGTGGAAGTGTGACCAGTTAGCACATACTGGGAAAGGAACTTCACCTCAGAATCATATGAATCCAAAATTAACATGGAAATTTAATCTCCAATCCATAGTACTAAGGTCATTTCTGCAGGAGGTGATTAGCTCACAAAGTGTCCTCTCTATAGGTGGGACTGTGGCCACTATTAAAGGCTCTTCACACAGCTGTTTGTCCTTCAGCCACCCTGAGTACCACAGGCCATGCTCTGAAGCACCAAGACCAGGTTCTCAGCAGCACCTGCATCTGCTGGCACTGCTACACTTGGACTCCACAGCCTCCAGAATGTGAAAATGAATCTATTACCTACGAACTACCCAGCTTTGGGCATTTTGTTACAGCCCAAACAGTCTAAGGAAAAAAAGCATCTGAATTTACAATGCTTCTGTGGTTATCATAATTTTTTCTTCAATCAAAAAGAGTCAAGAAAATGAAATCCAGGATAATCTGTCACTGAAATGTAATCAATGTCTGTTATGGAAAAAAATGTTTATTTTGCAATTATTTTAATTTAGAAATAGAAAACCTCTTGGGGAGGAGGAAAGAAAAACACAAAGTATACAGGCAACTTTTTACTTCATGAGCTCACACTCTCATTTGTACACTAGTTCCCACGAAGAGAAAGCACTCAGCCACCCCTGAAAAAGAAAGAAAAATGGCCACTTTTAAGCAGAGTATAATAATAATCATTTGAAATACAACAGGCTGTGATTTCATGAAATCAAACCCAGTTTCAAGAGAACATCACCTCACTTTATCCCAAGACAGTCTAAAAGAATAACACTAAATTAAAATCTGAAGCTGAGAGGTCCTTAATGATGGTGTGGCTTCAGGGCAGATGTATTTTAACACTTATTATGCTCCTGTGGGAAATGTCATTTTGGAACAGTCTGACATGTCTTTCGAAACTAACAAAACGCATTAATTACACAAGAGAGAAGCTTTTCATTTCTACATGACATACAAGTAACAAACCGATTTAAAATAAAGACTACCGATAAGCACCACTGTTCTCACCCACTAGACTCCATCAGAAAGGTCCAAGAGTTTGCTTTAAGCACAATGAAAACAAGACTAACATTCCCACAGAAGACCCCTAAATTTAAAAGCATAACATTAATATTTTAGTACTGAGATGCCAACTAGAAAGAGAATTCCATTACTAGATGAGCATTATATACCCAAGTACACATTTTACTACTACTTGATGTTATGAAGTTGCATTGCAATAACTTAATCACCAACATGGTCTATTTAACTCCTTTGAATTACAGTACTACATACATTAATTTTGACTACAATTGTAAAACAAAACAAAAACACAAAAACCGTGCCCAAACATCTATCGTGAGGGGAAAAAAATGGGATTAAAAATTCAATCTAGTGAGAAGTTTGTGGGTGTATTTCTCCTGCCATCCTCTCTGAGTGATTTACATCATTCTAAGCATCTAAATATTCCTTTCAGTTCTGTAGCTACTGTAGTGTAACACAAAAGTGTGTTCTGTACTTCCCGTCCCCCCTCCAAAAAAACCCAAAACAACTGTTTTATTTGGCTTTCACTTTGGGAGGAAAACATTAAGTAGTAAATAACTTGTAAAACAACAAAGTAATTCTTTAATTATAAAAAAAGCTTCCCAAGCAGCTAGCATCCAAAACATTTCCTATGTTGCTCTAGCACTTGTGAGCCACTCAAATTACTCATGCTCTCTCTGCCTCAGTTTCTTCCTGAGGATTAAATGAGTTGATTCACATTTGACAAAAACAGAAACAGGATAATCTCAGCAAAGGCTATTATCATCATCCTTATGTTTACTAGAAAAAGATGAAGAATTCAAGTCATTGACTTAATTGAACTAATATTTATTCAGTGTTCTTAACCCCTACATAAGTACCAACCTGTATCTTCGTGTGTGCACATGACTATGTATTCTCTGTAAGATTAGGACCATTATAAAATTCTCTTCTCACAGCCTCTAATGCTTACTGTCCTTTGTCCCCTTTACCAAGTGAAAACTCAGCACGTAAGGATCCAAGTCAAGCCCTCATCCAATACTGAACTGACTATAGCATTATAAACTTACATTTCAGTAAGAAATAAATTTCTATTATCTCCAAATTACCCAGTCTTGAGCATTTTGTTATAGCAGCCCAAAAGACTATGACAGAAAAGCTTCTGAGATACAATATTCACTAGTTCTTTTTCCTATAAACTAAAATAGTCAGTGTCAAAAAAAAAATCATTGTTTTGATTCAATAGAATTCGATTATCTATAGTGGAAAAGGTTTATTTTGAAATAAGTATAGTTTAGAAATAAAACATTCTGGGGGAAGGAATGACAAGAAGAGGGAAAAAAGTATACAGGCAGACAACAAGCCTTCCTCCAAACTCCCAATCTTAATATGACAGACGCACATATCAAAGTATGACTCAAGTTCACTGAAGTCTGTCAAGAAAGATAAAAGCATTTTGCTAAGTAAGTGAATGTTTGAGAGGAAAAAAACTACATCCAAAAAAAAAAAAAATCAACAAGACTTTGTTTGTTGTTCTGGATGGCAAGTTAAGGACATCATCACAGAAAATAAACTGTGTCACCAAAGAACCTTCACACAGGAAAGACCCTGGCCTCAGCTGGGATGTGAGGGGAGAGGAGTACAAACACGGCCTTGAGAAGCTGTGGCACTTCTTTTCCCAAGAGGACAACTGGGCCCACAGACAGACCCAGGTCTCTACTTCACAAGGCTCTCCAAGATTCCACAATGCCAAAGCTGGCATTTCTTTTTTTTTTTTTTTTTTTTTTTTTTTGTGGTTTTTTCGAGACAGGGTTTCTCTGTGTAGCTTTGCGCCATTCCTGGAACTCACTTGGTAGTCCAGGCTGGCCTTGAACTCACAGAGATCCGCCTGGCTCTGCCTCCCGAGTGCTGGGATTAAAGGCGTGCGCCACCACCGCCCGGCAAAGCTGGCATTTCTTATTGGTAACACAAATGGCGTTTCCCAATGGACAGAAGACAGCCAATGACTTGGTTCCCTCAAGCTTTTCGTTGCTCTGTTTTTTGACACATGGTTTCATTATATAGCCCAGGCTGGCCTCAGAACTTGCAGTGATATTCCTGCTCCTGACATTCCACCTCAAAGTTGGAGGATTTTAGACCTGTCACAAGCATGTCCATCCGAACCCTGTAACTCCTTATCAACCAAAAGTATCACTACGTGTTCTTTTGTTTAAAGCCATGTAACAGTATGTATTTAGTCACATGTCCTGTAAAAAACAATTCTACCAATATGAGTGGTAAAATATCTAGTACTGAAGAGATTTATAATTAAGGAGTTTTCCTAAATAGATTTGAACTTTTCCACCCCATAAAGTCAGTATTATAGTTCCAAATCAGAGAGGAGGCTGAAACATTATGACTACAAAATTATAGACTATAGAAGAAGCAGGAGAGCTGGCTCCGTCATTAAAAGCATGTATTCTCTTAGAGGACTGGGGTTCAGTTCCCAGCAACCACTCTAAGCAACTCACAATAGCTTGTAACTTCAGCTCCAGGGGATTCAATGCCCTTTCTGGCCCCACCAAGGAGCACTGCATTCATATGTATTTACTCCAACACATGCATATGATTAAAAAAACAAAATACATTTTAAAGAGTCTAGAGTAGCGGGGCAGTGGTGGCGCAACGTCTTTAATCCCAGCACTTGGGAAGCAGAGCCAGGCGGATCTCTGTGAGTTCGAGGCCAGCCTGGTCTACAAAATGAGTTCCAGGAAAGGCTCAAAGCTACACAGAGAAACCCTGTCTCGGAAAACCAAAAAAAAAAAAAAAAAAAAGTCTAGAGTATGTGCTGAAACTCATACCAAGTCCTTCAACTAAACTCAACTTGTAAATAAATATGCATTTCTCTAACTGTTCTATGCCACAATATGTTCCAATGATCTACAATGAATTTTAAAAGCAAAGTATACGGCAAAAAACAGAGTGGAATGTTTTCTCCCAGTCTTCTCTCCTTTGTTACACACCCAAAGGTTAGAAACACCCAGCCAATAACACCAGTGGTTCAGTAACAATTAGCAACTGGATGCTTTTCTTAAGGTCTTACATGACTTTTAAAGTCATTAACTATAATGTAATCCAAGTAAGAAATACTGTCCTCACACTGAATGGTTAATTCAATTGTCCAAGGTTACGACAGGTACTAAGCAACAAGGAAAAAAAAAAAAAATGTAGGCAATCTGGTTCTGTCAGATTTCTACCAAATTAGTAATTTTCAGATGAAGCATGGGTTCTCTGCACCTTAAAAGAATCAAAGACAACAGGATTTGTCATGAGTCTGGTCTGTCACTGAATACTTGGCAGTGATACAGTGTGCCTTTAATTGACTTGGATACTGGAAAACTTTATTAAATACAACAGTCGTACCTCACGAGTTGCTATAAAGACTGTATTAGATATAAAAGCATTTTGAAAGTATTATTAGAGACACAATATCAGTACATTATTAAAATATCTTTGGGCCATATCTATACATTGATAAAATGGTCTAATGCTAATCTGCACTCAAATGCTTTCATTTGCAGTCATTGCTAGATAGTCTATTTTATAAAGTTACTTACACAATAATGTTATTAATAGGGATGTGGATCAGTTTCACAAAGAAGCCAATGAATCCCATGATAGCAAATCCTATGGCTGTGGCCATGGCAATCTTCTGGAATTCTGAATTTAAAACACAAAATTTGTATTAACTTTTGGCAGTCACTGAAAGTATGAAGAAAAGTTAATATTAATAAAGTTACCAGCATACATTTTGATTGGTAGATACATAATTTTAAAAATGAAGAAAAAGTGAGAGTAATAATAGTACAAAACTTGACTTAGAGGTTTTTAAATTCTGTACTTTGTTGATATTTAAAGGAAACACAGAAACAAAAATGCTATGCTCCCGAGTCCATCAATAAACACCAAAAGTATTTATTATTCTCAGTGACCAAAATAAAAACAGTAAGAAAGGACTGAGGTCAGCATCATAATGCTTTGCCCTATACTGTCTTTTTCTTCACTGTAACATATTGATTATAACAGTAAGATCGTAGCTTTGGGTATATTGTCAACAGCTAGTTGTCTTTAATACCATGATAAAGTAAAAGGCCAAGACTGAAAATTCAAATTAAGGTGAGCAGTTTTACAAAAAGGTTTCAACTCTGGTATATTTCAAACCTATTCTATCTAAGGACACATTCCCTGACCACCTCACCTAGTTCTCCTATTCTACCAGATCTCCTCATTATCTTCCTTCACAGCTACCAAAGCAAGAATCAAAATGTGTAACTGCAATTACTAGGTGGCGTTCCCTGACAGATCCAAAGCTTCATGAAAGTAATCCAGTATCTATTATTTATTTAGGTATTTGATGTGTGTTAGCTAGTTTCATGTCAACTTGACACAGCTAGTCATCTGAGAAGGGAACTCCAATTGAGAAAATGCCTCTGTAACATTCAGTTGTAGGCAGGCAAGCCTGTAGTGCATTTTCATTAATGACTGATGGGGGAAGACCTAGTCCACTGTAGGTGGGGATACCCTCGGGCTGGTGATCCTGGGTTCTATAAGAAAGTAGGCTGAACAACCCATGAGGAACAAACCAGTAAGCAGCACCCCTCTAAGGCCTATGCATCAGCTCCTGCCTCTAGGTTCCTGCCCTGTTCTAATTCCTTACTTGGCTTCCTTCAATGGACTTCAAAACAAGATATGTAAACCAAATAAACCCTTTCCTTCCCAGATAGCTTTTGGTCATAGTAATCATCACAGCAATACTAACCCTAAGATAATATGTTACTCAATTATAAGACTATAGACTTAAATTCTAACCCAGTCAATTCATGAATTACAGTAGACAAATTTTAGCATACCTTTTTAGCTATGACATGAGAAAGCAAAATAAACTTTCTAGATTGTAATAACTATACCATTAACTTCACGTTAAAGTTTTATTCACTGGAGGGCAGAGCAGGGACAATGCCAAAGGTTTCCACACACTGGTAATATGGAAGATACTAAAATATGACTAACTTAAATATGATATGGATGAAAAGCCCTTAATAATCTCGTATGATAAAACAAAACTTTAAACAGTTCTTGCCAAGGACATAAAGGAAGAAAGGGCAATGGCGGTAACATCAACACAATGCTCCTTTTAGTGGTACTTTATCACTGAATTGATTCCCAGCCCTGCAAAGATTAATCAGCAGGTGTTAACACAAGACTTAGAAAATGCAAATACAGTGTTTTCTTTCCTGGTAAGATATTATTACCTTTTCTATCGGGTTTGGTGCATCTCTTAACCAGCCGAATTGAGTCCTTCACAAACTGCCGACTTGGCTCAACAAACTGCATTACCTGATCCATGGCTGACTGTTTACAAAATAAAAGTGAAAACAACATATTCAGTAGAATTCTTTCAAATATTAGGACTTGTTGAGTTATATACAGAGGTAAGTAGAGCAATGTATTAAAAAATTAAATGTATTTTTTATCATATTCAAGAAAACACAAGACTACAGATAAACAAGCACAGATCTTACCAATGTTATCCTCAATGGCAAAGGTTCACACATACTCATTAAAGAATTCTATTATAAGGTTAAGCTACAATGGGTCACTTTCCTACCAACTACATTCTTCTCACTATTCCTGCTAAGAAACCAACAAATGTTTAGATTCAGTAACTATGTTCTTAAAGTTCAAACTGTTGAAAACTTAGTATCCTCTGTAGCGAGTTCCAATTATGGTGCAGCAAGAGCCAAAAAACAGATGCAAAAGTGTACTCCAATCTACTTGCTAGAAATCATGGCCATATAATATATCTAAGTAAAAGTACATTTCATGGGATGGACAGTCTGATGAACAAACTTACCAAACAACAAACATTGGCAAGATCCAGATTCTGAAAAGCCTCTAGCTAAATGTTTAGGTTTGAACATTTTGAGGTTCTTTTGAAACTCTATTAATTAACAAAAATGTTATTCAATTATAAGACAACTCAGAACCACTGGTAACAGAGTCATGGCATTTGTACTTCATTTCCAGCTCCTAGAAGTCAGATGAAAATACAAACCCCATTAAGTCCCAGTTTCCTTATCTAAGTCATAAGCAGTGGACAACAGCTGAAATATTTAAGGCACACATTAAGAATCTATCCATAGCTTGATACACAAGCAAAGAAATGCCTGTTTTCTTAGTTTCACTTAGTTGTTCTTGACATCCAACGGCCCTAAAATCCACACTAGACCAATCACTGCACTCGATGTTAAAGGAGAGCCACTAGTTCACTAGGACCTCTTTATGCAGACTCTTGACCAGTTAGACTTGGAGGAACACAATTTCACAAAACAAGCACACTGAGAGGTTCAGGGCATCAGGCTCTGGAAGCCGCAAGAGACTGAGTTCACCAACAGGGGTGGCAGGGGATTCTCGGCGAGAAAGCTGAACCCCTGGATCGGGACGCTAAGCCCTGAGGGTTCATGAACTATTGGAAACCTCTAACTGGATACTTCCACCAGAGACCACGTAGGTACATTCTGTGCCTGGATTTGGTCGCGTCAAAGATGAATGGCTCTTTGTCCACCCGGACATCAGCGACCCAGCCCAGCGGACTTCACCGGGACATCAGCGACCCAGCCCAGCGGACTTGACCCCGATCCTGCAGCTGTCCCTGATCCTCAGCTCCTGTCCTCCAGGATCATCAACGGCGCCCTATCCCCCGTCCCCCCATCCCTCAGTCCCCTCGCCCCCGGGCCCGCTCATTCCATGGCCCCTTCGCCCCCGGCCCGCTCGTTTCCCTGGTTCCCGGGCCTGCTCATCTCGAGCCCCCTCAGTTCCAGTCCCCGATCGTTCCGCCAGCCCCTCGCATCCCCAGGCCCTTCTCGTCCGCGGTCCCCTCGTGCCCCCACCCGCCCATCCCGCCGCCCCTTAGTTCCCTGGACCCTCGACCAGCTCTCCCCGCCAACCACCCAGGAGAAAATCCTTACTTGCGGGATGGTGGTTTGCGAAGGCAGAGACACGTAGCTTAGGAGAGGAGTTAGCTCAACGGAACCGGAAGCTGGTGATCCACAGCCCGCCCGCTGCTACTTTCCACTGGTTCGTCATGCAGAGACGTCACTGCGCCGGCGCGGTGCTACGTGTGTCTCGCCCAGCTTCCGGAGGGAGGCGGACCTGAGCGGCTCCCGTCTCTCCTGCGGAACCTGTGGATCCTGTCCGGCTCTTTCCCTACACTCGCCTCGCGTCTCCAGCAGCCTCTCCAGCCTCAGCGTAAATCCACGAATCCATGAAATGAGCTCTAGTTCATGAGTGTCTGCATTACAGCTCTGAATCTCCCCGCTGTGCATGTAAACAGTGTCACTGATCAAAACTGAAACAAGCGTCATTAGTATGAACGACCGAATTCAGAATAATCTCCATTCTGGGAAAGTGGCTTTCTGCTGTTAGTCATGGAAATAGAGCGGGAATTAAGGTCGTCTACCTAGCAGTTTCTCATTTGGCTATGAGGATTTAGATGTATTGAAGGTGCTAATAGTCTCCGAGTGCAATACTTTTGGTTATTACGTGTTCCTCAGATAATCTTGGTTTGCTCCATCATTAGGGTAAGAGCCAACCTAAGGGCTTTGAAGAGTTTTTGCTTTATTTCTTGTGCAACATACTGCAGTCGAGTAGTGTGATTGCAATACTTTGCTTTCACGTGGAACAAAATCCGTAATTCTACCATTACGTATTCGAAAGACCTATAAAAACTTCATGCCAGTCGCTACAACAGATACAGTTTGCAGAATAACATGAAGTATCACGTTGGACTCTCTCTCTCTCTCTTTTTTTTTTTTTTTTTTTTTTTTTTTAGACAGGGTTTCTCTGTGTAGCTTTGGAGCCTGTCCTTGAACTCATTTTGTAGACCAGACTGAACTTGAACTCACAGAGATTCGCCTGGCTCTGCCTCCTGCATGCTGGGATTAAAGGCATGCTCCACCACTGCCCAGCTAAGTTTCTCTTTTTAATTCAGAGCTTGCAGCCACATATTGAGAAATGACAACTATTATCCTGTCATAAGTAGACATATGGACATAGAAGGGGTAAATGCAGCTACTGTGTTATAACATTCTTATGTTTTTCATACTTGCTCCAGTATTACCGCACATCTATAATCCAAGCACTTGAGAACAGGAGATGAGTAGATGTTCAAGGCCATGTTTAGCTACATAAAGAGTTGAAAGACAGCCTGGGGTACATAAAATTCTGTCTCAAAAAAACAAACAAAAATTACGTTAAACATTCAAACCCAGCATTAATATGACATTAAAAGAAATAAAGAAGCAATCCATAAGGATTCAGGAGTAGAGGAACTGGGTAAAACAAGAAGTATAATTTTTAAAACGACTGAGACAGTTCAGTTAAATATAACCACTTTGTCATGGTTATTACCAACTTGGCATGATCTCAAATAACCTAGGAGACAAACCTCTGGGCATGCCTGTGAAGGCTTGTCTAGATTAGGTTAGCTTTGATCTTCCCCCCTCAGTTCCTGTCTCTCTCTGGCTCCATTCTATGGCTGGGCTTCCCAACTGTATAAAAAGGAGGAATTAGTTGAGCACTGGTATTCTAAATTCTCTGCTTTCTGGTGATGGCTATAATGTGACCAGCTTCGTCAATCTCCTGCTGCTAGGCCTTCCCCACCATGTCGGATAAACTTCTCAAACTGTGAGCCAGAATAAACGTTCTCCCTTATGTCACTTTTGTCAGGGTATTTTATCACAGCAATGGGAAAAGGACGATCATAACCCTCATGTATGATTATAGGAGTGTATAGAACACCTTTTACAAAAAAAAAAAAATGGCAGTTTGTAATAAAAGTAATCTCTGAATCTCCACAATTCCAATTCTGAGTATTTACTGAAAATTGAAGAAACATTTGTAAAGGGTTTTTTCTTAAATAAAATTCCAAAATATAACCAAGTCCAAAACCCTACAAACAGCAGAGGTCTGCAAGAGAATAATGAGCAGGCAAACAGATACAAACTTTGTCCTAGTTGGTCTCTCTATTGCTGTGATAGAGACCATGACCATGCCCAAAACCAGCTTGGAGAAGAAAGTACTTATTTCATCTTACAATTCCTGGGTCATACATAGTCCATCACTGAAGGAAGTCGGCAAGAACTCAAGGCAAAGCCAATAATTTGAGGATGTAAAGGGATGTTGATAGCACCATGTGTAGTAATATATAAACTTTGTGCATACAAGTGGAAAGGAAAAGAAAATCAGGATAAGTTCGTATTGAATTGATGGACAGTTAGGGGGATTTAAGTAGAAGAGGGAACTGTAGGTGCAAAGCGGGGAACTTAAGGGATTTGAGAGTAAAAGTAAAGGCTGAAAGGATAGCAATAAAAAACATGGTATCAGTGTTATGAGCCCTAGTAGGTCAATCACATTCAATGAATGGCAGGCCTTACTCAAAAGAGTGCTTGGGCAACACAATTGGACTGTATGACATAACAAACAAACAAAATCCTCAAAGTTGGATGGGTAGGGAGATTAGGGTGGTGCAGGTAGATGTGGAAGGAGTTGAGGGAAGGAGGGTTTATATGATTAAAATACATAAATACATTGTATGAATTCCCAAAGAATCCATAAAAATATTACTTAAAAATACGATGTCAGATAACACGTCTGAGGGAATGGAGCCATAGCAACCCCGAAGAGCAGGTTGGTCTATGATTTGGAAAAGGAAAATGGAAAAGGAAAGAGAAAAAAGAAAAGCAATACAGGCATGAACAGAGTACATCCAAGCTCACTTGCTAAACTGACCTTGAGTATTAGTGAAGTGGAAATCAATGCAGAGAAACAGAGAACAAGGTAGAGGTACGGGGTGTGACCAGTGACTGGCTTGATTGCTGGATTCGATCTTGAGTCACAGTACTCCTCCCCCAGCTCCGAGGAGTTACCTTCCCCAGCTCCGTGTTACCCTGAGAGTTCCTCCACAATGAACCATCCTGTTTCTTTCTGGGATCTTTCTCTGTGTGTTCTCTGAGGGCTCCAGCTGTGAATGCCGCCCCTGTGTGCACTTCCCAGGACCCTGTGTGAGCAGTACTTGGTGTCTGGGTAACAGTTCCCTCTATAAACTTCAGTTGGTTCTCACTAGGTTTTCAGCCCATGAAATGCTGTATGGATCGGTGTCTGTCAGTTTCTCTTAAGCAGTTCTGGTAGATTCTCTTGCCCAGGTTTCAGTGATCCACACACTTGCTCTGAGTTTCACTGGTGATTTCTGGCTGAGGAGCTACTGACCTAACAGGAGACTTTTGAAATGATGTCTTGTTTCTGATCTGTAGGTTGTGTAGTATATTACACTGTGAAGGAGAGAGAGTTTTCCTGTGTTTACTTCTGCTCATTTCCCCTATATTTATGTGGTTGTGGTTGCTGCTTGCTTGCTTGTTTGTGGTGCTAGGGATGGAACCCAGAGCTTAGTGCATACTTGACAATTACTATGCCATTGAGCTATACCCTATCCTAAGACACATTAAAAAAAAAAATCTTTCCTACCTAATATTATATGCTTTGACAACATCTTATTTTTTCTCTTCTAGTAATCAGTTTACCAGACTTCAGTGAGATCAGCTTTACTAGATTCCACATGCAAGACTGTACTAAACTTATCACACTCCAGGGGCTTCAGTGTTGTCACGTGTGATAGAATTTCGTCCTTTTTTTGTTGTTGTTGTTTGGTTGGTTGGTTTTTCGAGACAGAGTTTCTCTGTAGCTTTGGAGCCTGTCCTGGACTAGCTCTGTAGACCAGGCTGGCCTCGAACTCACAGAGATCCACCTGCCTCTGCCTCCTGAGTGCCGGGATTACAGGCATGCACCACCACCACCCGGCCTAGAATTTCATCCTTTTAGGGGTGAATAGTATTCCATTGTACATACACATTTTACATTCATTCTTCTGTTGGCCGATATGTTAGATGACTCTATATTGCTGTGGGATGTTCTGTATGGCAAATGTGTTGCTCTGATTGGTTAATAAATAAAACACTGATTGGCCAGTAGCCAGGCAGGAAGTATAGGCGGGACTAACAGAGAGGATAATTGAGGGAACAGGAAGGTAGAGGGAGAGACCTGCTAGCTGCCGCCATGACAAGCAAGATGTAAGGTACTGGTAAGCCACGAACCACATGGCAACTTATAGATTAATAGAAATGGGTTAATTTAAGATAGAAGAAGTAGATAACAAGAAGCCTGCCACAGCCATACAGTTTATAAGTAATATAAGCATCTGAGTGATTACTTTATACATGGGTTGTGGGAGCTACACTCTATCTTTTTTCTTTTCTTTTTTTCTTTTTTCTTTTTTTTTTTTTTTTTTTTGCTATAAGAAGGGCTGTATAAACACAGGAGTGTAAATATCTCTTTGAAATTCCTTTGGGTATATGCCCAGTAATAGGACTGACAGATCATATGGAAGGTCTATTTTAAAAATTTTAGGATGCTCCAAATGTTTATCCATAATAGCTGTGCTAACTTACATAAAGTATTCAATACTCAAAAGAAGTCATGTTTAAAAATTATGCTAGGCATCATGGTAGACGCCTTAAATCTCAGCACTCAAACAATTGGATCACTTTAAGTTCAAATCTAGCCTGATCTATATAGTGAGTTACAGACCAGCCAGAGCTTTATGGAAAAGCTGTGAATAAAGGAAAGTTATCTTTCCTTAGACTAGGGAAAATATTTTCAAAATATATACCTGGTAATGGATTTGTATTCAAGATATACAAAGAACTCAGCAAACAACAGTTAGAAAAATAATCCAATGAAAATATACACAATTCTGGACATCTCACAAAAGAAAATCCACAGATGGAAAGTAAGCATAAAATAAGCTTACATTATATTTCATTAGGAAATTCCAAATCAAAATATACAAACCTGATAGGATGACTAAGAAAATGAATAGTATTCCATTGAGCAATCATATCATATTTTACATCCATTCTTCTGTTGGTGGATACTGTGGATGACTCCATAGCTTTACTGTATAAGCATAGGAGTGCAGACTTTTCTTTGGAATTCTGCTGGGTATATACCCAGCAATAGGACTGTAAAAAAAAAATGGAGAACATCAAGTTTCAATAAGGATTCAAGGCTAAAGAAGCTTGCTACTACTGCTTGTAGGAGCATAAATGATGGAAGACAAACTGGAAATTTCTTAACAAAGATATCCATAGTCCAAAGAAAAGTCTGCACTCTGATGGTTATACAGCCCTTCTTATGGTAGCAAATATATGGAGTCATCCAAATATCTACCAACAGAAGAATGGATGGAAAATATGATACGAATGTACAATGGAATACTATTTATTTTCTTAGTCATTATACCAGGTTTGTATAGTAGCTCCTAACTAAGGTTTCTGTTGCTGTGTTCACACCATGACCAAAGCAGCTTGGGTAAGATGGGTTTATTTCATCTTCCACTTTCAAGTAACAGTCCATCCTTGATGGAACTTGTTGTTGTTCGTTTTTTGCTCTTTGGGGTAGGGGCACCACCCAGCTCCCAAATAAATCACACAAGGAGGCTTATTTTTTAATTATGAATGCCTGGCCTTAGCTTGGCTTGCTTCTAGCTAGTTTTTCTTAACTTATCCTGTCTATCTATTGCCTCTGGGCTTTTCCTTTTCTATTCCTATATACCTTTCTTTGTTTCTTACTCTGTGGCTTGCTGTGTGGCTGGCCCCTGAAGTCCTACTCCATCCTCTCTTGTTTCTTCTGTTAATTCTCTCTGCCTGACAACCCCTCCTATCCTTTCTCTTGCCTCATAATTGGCTGTTCAGCTCTTTATTAGAACATCGGGTGTTCTAGACAGGCAAAGTATTGTAGCTTCACGGAGTTAAACAAATGCAACATAAACAAGAGTAACACACCTTAAAATAATATTCCTCAACAGGAACTCAAGCAGGGCAGAAACCCCAGGCAGGAAATGAAGCAGAAGCCACAGAGGAATGCTGCTTACAGGCTTGATCCTCATGGCTTGCTCACCATGTTTTCTGATATACCCTAAAACATGCTTAGGACCCAAAATCAGCTGGGTCCTCCCCCAACAATCACTATTTAAGAAAATATCCCACAAGCTTACCCACAGGTCAATCACATGGAAGCATGTTCTTAATTGTAGTTCCCACTTCTCAGATATATCTAGGTTTGTGTAAGGTTAACAAAAACCAACCATAACAGTTCTTCCTACTATACCACAATGAAAGAAAATTCTAGTCTCACACAGAAACCTATAGCTGTTTCAATAGCTTTATTCATAATTGTCATGACAGAGAAAAACAGAATATTCTTCAATAGCTGCATGACTAAATAAGCTGGGCACATCCAGATAATCTTCAAAGAGATTACCGATCACCATGAAAAACCATGAAGTTAAGTTCACATCGCTAAGTGAGAGAAGCCAATCTGAGAAGGCTGTGTACTGTAGGATTAGATGACACTCTGCGGTTATATGATACCCTGCAAAAGCCAAAACTACACAGAACAGAAAAAGAGCAGCAGCTGGTCGCCAGGAGCCTGGATGCAGACAGGAGAGAGCAATAGAGCACAGGAAACTGTCGGTGCAGTTTGAACTGTGTGCGTGCATGATGTTGCAGAAGTGGCACCTGATGTGTCTGTGAGAGCCGGTGGAATTGTACAGAGGGTGAACCCTCATGTGAACTGTGTGTGTTAATTAAGAGTTTATCAATGTTGGCTAATCAATTTTTGTAACAGATGTACACTAGTACTAGGTTAAAAGATATCTATGAAAAAAACTATATAACTATGGGCACATTCGTGGAGTTAAAGTCATAATTTATAACTATATAACCAAATGTTGGACTAGTGAACTGCTTTTCGTTAGTACCAGGAAAAAAATTCTAGTAAATGCACAAATTTAGAGACAACAAAGACGAGGAAGCCCTTTCCAACTCAGTGCTTGAGGTCAGTATTAACTTAATCTCCAATCTTCCAGATAAGCCTAGACACAAAAAATTCCTAAACTGCTGACAGAATCCAGCCATGTATAATAAACATAACTTACCATAATCAAGAAGGACTTCTTTGAAATGATGGACGTGTGTTATCTGGACATAATAATCCCATTTACTCACTTGTCACAGAATGTTGCCATAGGAATCATATGGCCCACAAGCCATACACTCCTAAAATATATAGCATTTAGACACTTATAGGGAATGTGTACAAGCACTTGAAATAGATAGTATATAGATCAATAAAACTAAAGGGAGGAGTCTGTGAGAAATCACTACTTTTAGAAATGGCTTAATTTTTAGAAATTGGCTTAATATTTGCAAAGTCAGTCAACTTGTTAACAGAGAAAGAGGCAGGGAGTGCAGGGTTTTAAACTTTTTCAGAACATGAAGGAAAACTGCATTTGATCGTTTCACCGGCATCTGTGACAAAGTTTTCCTCAAGTGGTAGTGAAAGGAAGCTCCCTCAAATGGATGAAGCACATTTTAAAGCTGCACCATGCCATATTTGATAGCAAAAGACTAGATGCTACAAGCCACGGAAAAATGTAATGGAATTCAGCTGCTATCACAAAAACTACTACTTGGAAAGGTCAAGGTCTTTTCCGAAGGTCAAGCCATGGCTTAAGAAGTCTTGGTCATATTTTAGCTTTTGTATATCTATTAGCTGATTCCTGCAATGATTTTCTTGTATGCTATATATGCTTCCAAGAACTCATAACAGTGTATTTTATCTGAAATACCTATCAAGCATCCAAGGCCAAACGATCTCCTGAAATAAGGTAAATTAAGCTCAGACCCTCCTTTCTTATACAACCTTAGTGGTATTTATACTAACATTATAGACTCCTAACATTTACCTAATCACCTCTAGGAATGTAGTTTGAGCACACAAATTCCCTTTTTCTGATGTATTAACCGATTTTAGCTTTCAGTTGACCTCCTCCTTACCACTCCCCTTTTGGGTTGTAAAAGAAAGCCTGATGGTCACTGCCTGAGGGAAATACTTGTCTGCCTTTATGACCCTGTAGGAATTCAAGCCTGGTGACCTTGCTTTGGCTAGAGCACTGCTATTGCAGGGGTATATAACTGTAAACCTCAGAGACTGAGAGAGGATTTTGACTGGAGAACTAGATGGAGAACTAGAAGAATGAGATGGAAGATGAGGAAGAGCCAGATGGGGAAGAACTAGATGGGTAAGAATGAGATGAGAGAGACCAAGATGGGGCAGAACTAAGATGTGAGAATTAAGATAGAACTTAGAGGGGACAGCACATAAATGTAGAGAGAAATCAGGTAAGAAAGGAACTAGAACTGACGCTGTTAGATAGAATTTTATCCCAGGGGAATAAAGTAGACGGACTAAGAGCTTGGTGTGCTGAGATTCTTTTCCCGAAAATAATTTGCGCTGTTTATAGCTTCTCTTCTGGGCCCCTGGGAGGAAGATTAATTATTAAGGCTAGTCCATAATAATTTTCAAGAACTAGATTTATTTTTCCAAAGACTAGGATCCATGCTTCACACACATCACTTCCTTTCAGGCTCTCCTAGAAAACATCGTTATGAACAGGACAGAAAATATTACATTGGAAAAAAAAAGCACTTAGACGCAAAGGATGTGTACTGTGTAAGTCTACTTAAGTAGACTACATCGAAGTTGATAGACAATGAAAGAAAACATTCTACCAGAGGCAGGGACTGGGAGTGGAATCGTCTGTAAACAGGCCCAAGGATACTTCTGCAAAGTTAAGGAAGCATTCTGAGTCTTCTGTTAGTGGCTGTGATTAAGACACTTGTTGAAACCCCTTGAACTCATAAATTTTAGGAATGCGACTTTTATTGTAAGTAGTGATTGCTTGTCTAATTATACAGTGCATGACAATGTAATTTTGATTGTTATGTGTCTTAGATAGTGTTAGTATTTCTGTGATGAAACTCCAAGACCAAAACCAAACTGGAAAGGACAAAGTTTATTTGGCTTACACTTATACATCATCATTCATCTTTGGAGAGGATAGGATAGGAACTCAAGCAGGGCAGGAACCTGGAGGCAGGAGCTGATGCAGAGGCTGTGGAAGATGCTGCTTACTGGATCCCCCCATGCCTTACTTAAACTCTCTTATATAACCAGGACCACCAGCCCAGAAATGACACCATCCATATGGACTGGGCCCTTCCCAATCAACCAATAAAGAAAATGCCCTACAGGCTCGCCTACAGCCTGATCTTATAGAGGCATTTTCTCAATTGAAGTTCTTTCCTCTCTAATGACTCTGGCTTGTGTCAAGTGGATATAAAACTAGCCAGCACAATATATTACAGTATAGTTGTTTACAATAGCACATTGGCTGGACAGTGGTGGCACATGCCTTTAATCCCAGCACTCGGGAGGCAGAGCCAGGTGGATCTCTGTGAGTTTGAGGCCAGCCTGGTCTACAGAGCGAGATCCAGGACAGGGACCAAAACTACACAGAGAAACCCTATCTCGGAAAAACAAAACAAAACAAAAAATAACAACAACAACAAAAATACAGTAGCATATTGATTAACATAGACTACCAGGGTGTATGACAATGTCTACACTCATTATTTTGTGTAACGAGCATATGCAAACAAGAATGGGAAAACTTGTGTTATTCTGTTTGAATCTTGAAACAAAAATTAAAACCTGTATTAGCGAACATTTATTAAACATTAAAAGAACCATAGTGATGCACATTTTTACATGAAATACCCGGAAAAGACACAAGGTGGCGATGTTACGCCAAGAAAAATTTACGCAAATGCCTGTATCTAATTGCATCTAAACCCTCAAGGTGGCAGAACACGAGTCTCTGGACTGATTCTCCTCCATAGTTTTTCCCCAGGTGACTTTCGCAATCGTCTCTAATATTGTCATTGTTATCTCCACTCAATAGCTGTCCTTTAAACATCTTCAGTTCTTTTCAGCAATCACAATGCAGTTCAAAAGTGCAGTGTTGCTATCAATCCAATTATTCACTACTGTAGTCACCGTGTCTACTGCATGTAAGTGCACTGTGAAATAGTGCCCTTTTTAAAAAGTGCTTGGTACTCCTCTAGAGTCTGATTTTGTGTTTCAGACAGTCACACACAGAGGGCAGTGCAGGAGCATGGATCCCATCACACACTACAGTGTGGGAAAACCAGAGGAACCAGCTATAAGTTTGTGCACTCTGCCAATTCAGTCACCTACGAAAGGAGACATAACCAGGTTGTTAGTCAGCACCAGGAAGCATTCATTCACTCAAAGCTACGGAGTGAAAAGAAAACGGATCCGTCTCCCAAACCATCTATTTAATTCAGAATCATCGAAGTTGTTTCTATGTCAGCAGCTTAACTGGAGTTAACTGTGGTCTCTAACCGCACGTATAAGCAACAATATGAAGGTAGCAAAAGACACAACAGGCAGACTTGAGCTAAGAGAAGAAGACACTTGGTGAAGTTTCCATTCTTACGTCTTTTGTCCTCAGGGAATTCCCTGGCCTGGGCCATGTAGAGGGCCAGAGCTCATATCGTTCCCACCTGGCAGAGAATCAAAGACGCAAGTGACAGGGTCCAGCGCAGCCACACTAATGGAAGGTGGCAAGAGAGGAGTCCAGAGAGGAAGCTGTAGACTGTGACTACAGCTGAATTTGTAAGGGATCCCTGCACTGACAGACACTCAGAGGCCAAGGCCAGATGATGGAATTGACAGTGCACTTCACTACTTCATCTCTGGACTGCAGGAGAGGGGTGTGTGGTTTGGAATTGCGGCGTTCTGGGATATAGACTCAGCCTTCCCTGAATATTTTCTATAATTCCTTGAGCCTGTTCCTGAATGCCTCTGAGCTCTAGTTTGCGCTTCTAAAAGATGAAGGAAGCCACATCTTTCTCACGGGATTGTTTGCAGGATTAACAGATGCCATGTGTAAGTGCCTGGTACACAGGGCTTCCTTATGTGATGAGTTTGCGTCCCTCCATTTTTTTGTGGTTACCTGGAATCCTGTGACTAATTCTCTGCTTCTGAGGTAAATTCCAGTGGCAAACCTCCAAGTGAGCTCAGGGCTCTGGTCCTGAATGTTTATAAAGGGCTGTGAGTTTGCACCTCACAAGTTTGCTTACCTTCTCCATTCTTTCTGAATAGGGGTTGGAGACTATTCTGCCCCGTTACTGTAGGCAATACTCATTTGCTAAACCTTCCCAGGGGGAATCTCTATATGTCTGTACCCTCTGATATACTGTGAAGTAAGAACTTCCCAAGGATATCTCAGAATCATTTGGCTTTCTCAAACATTGTCCCATTTACGTGAGTCTGTGTTAATCTGTATGTCCCGGTTCCTCAGATCTCTTGGTGGTCATCTGGATGTAGCACAACGTGATTGTGTACACCAGTTATTAAAATACCTACCATCCCTTCACCATAATGTGGGTCTTGAGCATCTCTGATAGGCCCATGTATTAAGGGCTTGCTCCCAAATGTTAGTGCTGCAGGAAGACTGGTGAGCTTTTAAGAGGTGAACCTAGAGGAAGGATGGAAGTCACTTGAATGAGTACCCTTAGAGGGGATGGTGGGTCCTCCTTCTCTGCCTCTGGTTGGTTCCTGGCTATGACCTGAATGGCTTTACTCCATCGATGTACTCACTGAATGATGCCCAGACCCAAACCCACCTTATCATAGACTAAAACTGTGAGAAAAAAACAAAAACAAACAAAAAAACGCAAACCTTTTTCCGTACAAGTTGATTTAAGGGAAACCGAATGAACTCTGCCCAACATCATCTACGATTCTTCGTGTTTCCTTCCCCTTATCATGCAGCTGGTAGTCACCCTGCAGTCCTGTAACCTAGCCAGTCAGCTCCTCTACCTTCTCCCTAGCTGTAATGATGCAACAGCCTCCTGACTGGCTCCTCTGTGTTCATGTACAACTCCACCGTGCTCTGCTCTTCCAGTTCCAGGCAGTAAACTTTTAAATGTGTTGTCAAATCACGAGTCCTTCACTTTATCTTCTCCCATAACTTCTTAATGCAGGTAAATTAGAACCTGCCCTCCCTGTGGACACCCTGAGTGCCACTCTGCTGTTCCCTCACTTCCCTTCAGTAACTGGGGTCCTAGTTTACCTCTGTCTCCTAAATACATCACATCTTTTCACCCAAGCCTCCACATTTACTTGTTTCTTGAACCGGCCCCTTGCCTTTCCTCCTCCTGCTTTACATTGTCCCTTTTTCCTATAAGGAGTCCCTTCTGGGTGTCCAGAGTGAGAGCATCCTAATGACCCTCTGCCCTCTCTCAACTACTCTATTGTGTTTGTTTCTCCCACAGCATTTAACAGTTATAGAAATTATACCTAGTTGTTGCAGCACAAGAAAAGTGACATAAAATAAGGTTTACTGTCCCAAAGTCTTCAGAGAAGAGTATATATGCAGCCCTGCCCCCCTCTCATTAGTTATGAAAGGTTAGGCTGCACATATGATGGTCTTCATGCCCTTAGCCACGGTTCCAGAAAAAAACAAGTGTCCCAAGATGTTCTGTATATTTGTGGGTGTGTGGTAGGAACACCTGTAAGTACCTGACTGGGGAAGTGGCTTTGCTGGAAACAAAAAACAACAACCAAACGAAAGATTAAAACTTTTGTCTTGTTTGTTATTAGCCGCGTATCTAGCACAGGCATGTAGAACAGGAATTAGAAAATATTTGATGCATGAGCAAAAGAAAAACAGAATGAGTAGTGAGGAAGTACATGAGTGAAAACCAGGGCAAGTTTAAAGAGGTTTTATTTATTTATCTGAAAGTAGGTCTCGACAGTGGCCCAGAAGCCATTAGTGAGTGAGACCTTCTTTTAGTCCCAAAACACTGTGGCTAAAAGAAGCTAAAGGAGAAAGATTGTCATCACATGGATTCCCCCATCATGAGGGCTTCTTCCAAGGCATCTCTGTGTGTAACACATGAGCCTGCTGTGGCTACATCCTCAGCTTCGGAACTGTACTCACTAACTAGATGTCCATTGTCTCTCAGATAGCTGCTTGCCATCAATCAGAGCATCATGGTGTCGGAGGAACGCACTGGGAGCTGGGCCCCAGTTACCCGTAGCACCAAGAAAACCTCCATTCTGTGTTGTTTATCTGAAACCAGGATCACAGTATGTTCTGCTGGTTTTGGCAGCAGGGGTGATAATGAGGTTGTTTCCGCTGGTAGAAGGTCAATGTTGTTAGTGTTCATGGCATCATGATCATTTTTGGAATGCTTCTAAATTAGAAAAGTAAAAGTTACACAAAGGAAACAGATGAGCTAAAGCTGGAAGTGAATGACTAATACCACTGGTTGAAGTACTACTCATCAAGCACCTAATCACATGACCAAATGCATCTTTTTGCCTTTTTTTTTTTTTTTTTTTTTTTTTTTTGGTCTATTTTGGATTTTCTGAGACAGATTTCACTCTGCTCACTCTGTAGTCTAGGCAGCTCCATAACTCTTAGTAGTCTTCCTGCCTCATCCTCCAAACTATTGGAATCCCACATGTGAGCCTCTACACCTAGCTTGAAACTCTTCTTTTGAGGATTTCTTGTTGCAGTCGAGGATTTATCCTGGAGTTCCTGCTAACAATCTAATTGCCCTCATGTCACAAGTATAAATTCCTTGGATGGATGCCATTGATATGTAAAAAGTATAAGGTTTAGTTTCAGAGTATTGACAATTTTGTAAAGTGAAAGGGAGGTGGGGGTGAGCAAATGGCTTAGTCAGTAAGCTTGCCAGGCATGCAGGAGGACAGGAGCTCAATCCCCAGATCAACTTGAAAAAGCCAGGTACAGTGGAGCATACCTGCAATCCTGGTGCTGGGGAGAAAGAGATGGATCCCTAGGGCTTTGCTGGCTGAACAACCTAGTCAAATTGGTGAGCTCTAGGTTCAGTGAAGACTTTGTCTTAAAAAAAAATAAATAAATAAGGTATAGCTGGTAAAGATTTTGCTTGATTAAGAATTTTCTTTTTTATGCAGAAAATCTTTTAATTTAACATAGTCCTATCTGTTGATACATGAGACTAGTTCTTGTGCTGTTGGAATTCTTCTGTTCAGAATGTCCTTGTCTACCCCAGTGTCTTGAGTATTCGTTTTCATCTAGAAGTCTCAGCATTTCAAGTTCAAAATCAAAGTTGATCCATTTAGACTCTGTTTTTATACAAAGTGAAATACATGAATCTAAATGCCTTCTGCTGCTACAAATCCAGTTTGCCAGAACCATTTGTTAACTGGGTTATCTTTTCACTGCATTTTTGCCTCTTTTGTTAATGACTGGGGAGGCATTGCTTTGCTGGCTTATTTTGAGATCCTCTATGCTGTTGCATTGGTTTTCCTGTTTTTTTGTTTGTTTGTTTGTTTGTTTTTGTTTTTTTTTAATGCCAGTACCAGGCTGTCTTTATCACTATGGCTCTGTAGTATAATTTGAGGCTGGGTGTTGTGATATCACCCTCTGTATTCTTATTCCTTAAAATTACTTTGGCTATTTGTGGTCTTTGGTAGTTCCATAAGAATTCTAGTTCGGGCTGGGTGGTGGTGGCACATGCCTTAAATCTCAGCACTTGGGAGGAAGAGGCAGGCAGATATCAATGAGTTCAAGGCCAACCTGGTTTATAGATCGAGATCCAGGACAGGACAGCCAGGACTGTTACGCAGAGAAACCTTGTCTTGAAGAAAAAAAAAAAAGAATTCTAGTTCTATGACAGGTATTAAAATATGTCTGCTATATTTTAGAAAAGAGGTTACATTGGCTGTTTTTTTTTTTAAGTTGGTGTGATAAAATATCATGACCAAGGCAATTTAATAAAGAAAGGACTTATTTTGGCTTATAATCCTAGAAGGATAAGAGTCCATCATGGTACAGAGGCATGACAGCAAGCAGCAGATACGGTGACAGGAAGAGGAAGCCGAGTTCACAGCCTCAAACACAATGCAGAGAGAGATAACTGGACATGGGGTGAGACTATAGACACCCAAAGCCTGCCTCCAGGAACATACTTCCTCCCGCAAGCCTACACCACTTAAACCTCCCAAACAGCACCACCAACTGTGGACCAAGAATTCAAATAGCTGAGCCTATGGGGAACACTCCCATTCAAAGCATTGTAGGAGCAGAATATATAAAGAAATGCAGAAAATAAATACCAAGAAAATAAAATTGCTAGTCAACAGGCAGGCTGATTAATTGAATGGAGAGTTTCACAAAAAGAAATCTAAAAGTCCACCAGATATCTTCAAGCGTGTTTATCATCTCCAATCATCAGAAAAATACAAATTCAAACTATTTTGAGATACCATCTCACTTCATCAGAATGGTTATCATCAAGAAATTTGATAAGATATACTAGAGATGAGGAGAAAGAGGAAGCCTTAGTCACTGCCGGTAAGAATAAAAATTAATATAGCCTCCATGGAAATCAGTGTGGAGGTTCCTCAAAGAAGTACAAATAGAACTACATATGACACAGCTGTTTCACTCCTGGGCTTTCAACCAAATGACTCCATGCCCTACCATAGAAATATCTGCACTCCTATAGTTATTGATGCCTTATTCACTAGAGCAAGACAATAGAACCAACATAGTTGTCAATCAACAGATGATGGATTATGAAAATATGGTACATATATAAAATAGAATAGTGTTCAGCTCCAAAAGAAAAATAAATCACAAAATTTACAGGAAATGGATGGACTTAGAATATATAATAATAAGTGAATCCAGCCAAACTCAAAACGGAAAATAAAACTGAAGGTTCTTCCTCATGTTCAAAACCTCGCCTATAATGAATACCTGTATATATGTAAACAAATGCACATATAGTATGATATAACATTTAGAAAGGATAAAAAGAAGGACTAACAAAACAAAAAAGATAA
Source organism: Peromyscus eremicus (assembly GCF_949786415.1). NCBI lineage: Eukaryota > Metazoa > Chordata > Mammalia > Rodentia > Cricetidae > Peromyscus > Peromyscus eremicus. Next base: position 14,675,450 of record NC_081426.1, on the reverse strand, counting down.
AATGCACACTAATGAACTCACTTATATAGTATACTTCTCTCAAGGTCTAACACATTTTTAATGCAAAATAACCCCTTATATGGTCAGTGTTCACATGTTCACAGTGTTCACAAATTCTATGAGGGGCTGTTACTTTACAAGAAATCCAAATTTTAGGTAATGTTTCTCATTGTTTGAATATTCCTTTAGGCTGTAATTTTTGTGATTGCTACTTAACTTTGTTATTGTTTAAAGAAGAATTTTAGCTATTAAAATAATAGAGTTTGATGATGATAGTTAAAAGTATGTTTTAAATAATCACAATCTTGAAGTTTCCAAAAGTTCTTTCACTTGTTCACTTATTATTATACATATATTATTCCTGAATCTCATGGATCAGCATGTCAGGAATTTCAAAACATGGAGAAACTTGCTTTCTTCACTGTGTGTTATGATTCTAAAATGCATCATTGTTGCTCAATAAACATACTTAAACAGAGTTTTAATTACTATAAAATTCTCAGTCTCTCATATTAATCAAATTTTCAGTATATTTGACTTCATTTTAAAAATGTAAGGTTAATATGTGGTTAAAAATAATGTGAAGAGCAATTGGAGGGCCCACACAACCTTTCTATCTGGTCTCCACACACTCATGTACACACATACACACACCCAGACAAAAAGTACAAAACTTAAAGAAAAACTTTTTAACAACATCTACTGGAGCTCATTACTTGAATCATATTTTTCCACCAGTGGAATATTTTTGCTTCTAGTCTCTTGGGAACTGAAAAATTATACATGATCGCGAAATTACACAAATTACTTCACTGTTTCTCCAAGGAGAGTATTCTAATTGCAATGATTTTAAAGTAATGATTAGTTTTAGACAAAGTTTTATACTGTTGACTACTATTTCCTGAAAATTCTCTTCGACTTTATCTAGTCCCATTTTTTCCCCATGTATTCACTCCCTATTTTATCTGGGTTTCTTCAATGATTTCTTTTGCTTGCTTTTGTTCTCGGTGTAGTGGGTAGCCATTCCAGCTTTGGTCTGGAAGTTCCAACCCCCACTGAGGCTTTGGTAACTATCACACCTACAAGGTGGGGCCAAGGGAGGGCCCTGAAGACCCGAGATCTGGACGCACCCTGCTCTCTTGCTGCTGGGAGCCCAGACGCTAGAGGTGGACCAAGGAGAGTTCTCCAGAACCTGCCACCTGCCTATCCCTTCATTTGTAAGTTACCCACTAAATAAATCTCCCTTTTAACTACGTGGAGTGGCTTTAATAATTTCACCAATATCTCGGCTTGGTGTTTCTTTCTTTTTTTAATTACATCATAAGTAGTAATACTCTACATTTAATCCATTGCTTCTTTGGGGCTTTATGTTTTTAAAACTCTCATCTGCTGGACTGATGAGGTGGCTCTGCAGTTAAGAGCACACAGCACATTGCTCTCGCTGATGATATGAGTTTGGTTCTCAGCATCCACAGTGGTGAGGGTTAGGCTCAAAACTAACTGTAAATTCATCTTTTGGGGACACAGTTCCAGGGGATTGGACTCTCAGGCCTTCTTTTAGCCTCCACATGCATTACACTCATGTGTACAAACCTGCACTCACACATAAACATAAACATATAGTTAAAAAAATAAACTTCATCTGGTCATATAATTCTGATTTCTTTGAATGCAATATTTAAGTCAATGTTTGCTAGGTGGGTTGTTTTTTATTGGTTGGTTTGGTTGGTCTGTTCTTGTGATTTGGAGTTTTCAGGTTTTGCTAGGTTGGTTGGTTTGGTTTTGAGATACAGTTTCACAGTGACTTGAAACTCACTATGTGGCACTGTGTGGTTAGGTTGACCTCAAACTCATGATCGTCTTATCTCTTTACCTAGAGGTGAGATTTACTCTAACCAAAGTTAGAGTAAATAAAAATAATCCAATAACCTTTGTAGCCACATCTGAAAATGGACATATTTCCTCTTAATTTCCTCACTAGTTTTCCAGATCCAACAAGGATCTATGTTTTCTATCCCTGCCATCAAGTCCTCATTTCTTTTGATTACGGTGTTTAGATGTACACTGCCTGGAAATGATCATACTAAGTGAGGTAACCCATACCCAGAAAGACAAACACAATGTGTCCTCTTCCATTGGAGGCTCTTAGCTGCAAATATCCAAGATCTGAGTACATAGCCTGTAGTAACTGAAGAACCAGGGAAATAAAAAGAGGCTGTTGCCATGGTGCGGGGATGCGGAAACAATGGACAGGAAGAGTGGGGTACAGTGATCTGATCTTGGAAATGGAGGAAAGATAAGACTAACTAGGGAGGAAGAGGGAAATAAACACAGAAGGAGAAAGGAAGGTAAAATGACAGCAAGAATGTTTGAAAAAGTCCTAAGAAACCATAATATTAACTGTCTATCTAAAATTAAATCTAGCACATGTAAGTCTCTACATCAGTATACTTAGTTTAAATGAAAATTTCCCATCTGAGCTAATGGAGCTCCTTCCAAAAGCTAAAGACCATCTAACAAAATGCATAACACCAGGCATGAGTCGTTAGGGTTGTCAAAGAGACTTCCAAAACATTTCAGGTCATTGCTGTCACCCTTGGTTGTCCCCCAGATATGAAAGGTATGTGCTTGCTGAAGACACCATGCACTTCAAACACAGGTCACAGAGGTCCCTGACTGGAACTGACTTGAATGCCTCCTCCCTGAGGACTAGCTTTCATGGTTCCTTCTGGTACCTTTCAAGGTACCTTCATGGTATCTTCCAGTACCATGAAATCCACTGAAGGAGGGAAGCAACCAACAATTCTACTTAGATATCACAATAATGACTAGCATGGCACAATAACCCTAGGGGCACAGTAGTGGCGTGCATACCTTGGTGGTAACCAACTGATCCCTAATTGGACTTAAGACCAACAGGAGGGAAATTCTGCTTGGTACTGGAAACCAAGGCAACTACTCAGGGCTACTGAAGTCGTGGATCTTGGAGAAGAACCTACATTGCCACTTTACTAAACCAGAATAATCCCTAATTACATAATAAATATTTGTCCTTATACCCACAGATAAGTGTAGTCCTCACATATCATAAAGGAAGGTCTTTGCAATTGACAGAGACCATTAGAGAAAACCATAACCAACCAAAATGCAGTTTTGGAGCCCAGTTCTAGGGGATGCATCTGAAAAACAACTCCTGAACCTCAAGCTCAGGAGCATTGCAAAAGAGGAGGTAACAAGATTATAAGAGCCAGAGAATCAGGGAGTTTGCTTTGAAATCATGTCTCCTAGTAATGTCAGAACCTACAGCTATAAAGTCACACTAACATGAGTGTATATGCATGAACTGAACATGGACAACAGTAATAGACATGCTTAAGTGTTTGGTTCTGGGGTAGGGGAAGCCTATGAAGCCTTGACTGTACACACACACACACACACACACACACACACACACACACACACACACACAACTAAGCAGTGCTGAGAGCAGCAGAAATAGTTTTCCCTAGGGTAAAGCACACCAATTGGTTATCCAGTTATCCAGTGCCAAATGGCCATCCTGAAAGCATGCATACAAGTAGCATTATATAGACTAAGCAGGTTGTATTTGTGTATCTAGGAATATGAATGTATATATATATATATATATGAATGTATACATTATATATTCACACACATACAAGTATGTAATAAGAAGTAATGAAAAAAAGTTCATAAATTTGGAAGAGAGCAAGGAGTGTTATATGGGAGGGTTTAGAGGGAGAAAAGGAAAGGGAGGTGGTGTAGTTATATAAGTACAAAAATAAAAGAAATAGATATTGTCATTAATCACATCTATTGTTATGTAGGAGCAAAAGCCAAACAACTTGAAATATCAATTTAAGGAAGCAAAAGGAATACCATGAAGAAATAGAACAGACACACTGACAGCTACTCTTAAAGAAGCCTGGCTTGCCTGGAATGGAGGAAAATTGTGGACAGCTAATGCTTACTTAGATCTCATGGGCCATACACAAAATGTCCTCTCAGCTCTTGAAAAAGATTTTGTCGTATAAAGCAAGAAAAGTGAGAAACTTCTGTAGATTTTGGTCGTCTTTAAATAAGCTCAAGCTGAGTCCCATCCCTCCCCTATTCTGAGAGTCTTCAAGGCTTGAAAGCATTTCCAACCACTCTATCTTCTGACAGAAGTGTAGAAAGGAAAGCACATGAATAAACCTTCCCACCAGACTCCTGAGGGTGTGGCTGCACAAGAAGCAGGAACTGCCATCTATGCCTATTGAAAACGACAACAAAAAGGAGGGATTTTAAGTTGTTTGGGGGATGCTAGAGGTCAGTTAGTTCAATATTTCATTCACCGAAGAGGAAACTCAAGTCCAGACATAGTTGGACAATTGCAGCACTGCTGAAAGGCAACGCCAGGCCCAGAGCCCAGAGCTGGACTCCTTGTCCAAAACACTTTTCTTCTGCATCACAGCTGCTTCTCCACAGTCCTGAGGTTTTGCAGTTTCACTTATTCAAATGCAAATATTTTGTGTGCTTTATATTTCTTTACAAACTGGAGTTTGCTCTACCGAGTAAATGAGCATGGATTGGCCATGTCAAAATGATCAGTCCCCTTTAAAACATTATTTTTATTTTGTCTCAGTTTTTGACATGGAACTTCCTTTTTACCCATCAAGCTTGCTTTGCTTGCTCTAGGGGATGCTACAAGTAGTAAGGATGAGGTCACTGAAACCAATCGCCCAGAGGAAAGTCTTCCCTATTCCCATTCCCACCCCTACTTTGGGAAATGGTCCAGCAAACCGGTTGCTATGAAACCTGTGCAGCTGGGCTCAGTGGGAGTCTGGGTGGTCCCACAAAAGCTTTTGAGGCTTTGAGAAACTAGGGAAGTTGTGTGTTTACCCATTATCACACCAATGAGAATAAACATGATTAACACGTATCTTCAAATAATCTATCATTTCGGAGAAGTAGGCACAGCTAAGTGAGCACTTCACTATAATCTGATAGATTCCGTGATAGAGATAAGATGAATTCAAAGTATCAGCACACCAGAGTGGTATCTTAACCTTGTTTTCTAAGGGCAGTGAGTATATCTGCAAGAGACGACCTTTAATCAGAAATACAGACTGTGAAAGAGTTAAATAGCTGACGAAATAGAAGAGAAAATGTTTCTAGTGGATCTGAGTTTATTCTAGAGGCTCAGAGGCATCAGGGAACCTGTGGAATAGATGAGCAGAAATCAAAGGTGTATCAGAAGCACAGCATACAGGGGGCGGATCAGTGGGGGAGATATTGACAGGATGGGTTAGGAGGAGCTGAAAGGCCTAAAATACCATATACCAAGTCTTATCATCTGCTTCCGACTCGGCGACTTGGCATGTGATAGTTGCACCTCCAGGAAAGCAGCATGCCTCTTGTCCCCATAAGTGTGGTCTTCTGATCTTAGGTGCACTGTGCTATGGAGATGATAGGGAGAGAGCTGTGTAAAGCAGAGCATGGAATGGGGAATGTCACGTGCCTGGCATTCAGGAAGAAGTACTTCCCTGGCAGAGCAAGTGTGGTCTTCCACTTCAATCAGAGCCTGCATCTTTGAGGGAGAACAAATGGCATGAGAGATAAGATTAGCTCAGCTGAAAGGAAAGGAAAGGAAAGATATCAAATAATGTGAGAAATTAAAGGAAGATTTCTTTCCCTCACAGGTGAAGGCAGCCTGAGTGTAGGCAGCTAGGTCTGGCATAGCAGTGTTGTCTGAAAGGGAATTTCTTTTCCTTTGCTTCTGGAACACCATCACTTACTTGCCCCGTGCTACCTTATAGTTATTGAGGTACAGCCAGTACACTCGTACTTCCAAGAAGTTAAACTAGGTCACCGACAGTCATTCTTACATGGGTTAATACTTCTTCCAGCTTCTCTTCAAGTCAGTCCGTTACAGGATTTTGCAAGCACAAAGTTTCTGCAAGCTGCTGGTTGAGCTTTGCTGCTGTACTCGGGGGGTCCTCCAGCTGATAGAAACTGCCACTGCCAATGTGCCCAGCAGTTGCTTGTTATTATTGTTAGTGCTGTTATACGTTTTGTTTTTTTTTGAAAAAACTTATTCTATATTTTATTTTTATGTAAGTTCGCAGTTACAGAAAATTGCAACAACACTTCAAAGAGTTCCCACCCCCTTCTCTCATCTCCCCCAAATGATATTGATCTAAACATCCATGGTAATTTATCAAAACTTATCAATGTCAAGACTCTAAATTAGTAAAACACTGGGAATACAAGAGCTGTTGATAGACTTCATTCAAACCTCTTTACCCTATTTTTGTCATTTCTCTTGGCTTAGGATCTCAGTCTGGACTTCAGGAGGCCTGTGGTTCTCCCAACCCCTCATTCCTCATATTTGTACCTCCTAAACCCACTTTATCAGAGGATATAGGATATCTATGTTTCCAAATAGCAGTCAGTTAACCTCTGTCTAAGGTGACATCCCCTACTTTCATTCACATAAGACTTATGACTTTCCTTGTCTGATTAGGAAGCACCTTATGGGGAGGGAGATACATTCAAGCATGCCCCTTGTCATCTTACTTTTTCCTGCTGGATTCAGTGCCTATCATTTTTGCAATAGTTACACTGTGGTGTCTGTCAGCTGGTAGTTTGGTTGTAATATCCCTAAGGCCAGGTTTGAGAACACCAAAGTCATCTCTTCTCAAACTACCATCACCTTTTAGTCTTCAGATTTTAAAGGCCAATTCACCAGTTTGTGCTTGATGGCTGTCACTGTGAGGACCAGCCATGGGAAGAGCATCTTCCCTGTGTATGCACTGTCTGCTAATACTTGATTAGCTGTTTTGTCTCTTCTTTCTGGCCTGGATGCAGATCCAAACCATTATTTATGAAATAAATCTGAACCAGAGGTTCTATAAATGCTTCATTTCAGTTCAGTGGTCCATTTTCTGTCTTCTTTGGTTTGTTAACTTGACGTTTTCCTTGACTCTTAAGTGTAGAGAGGCCTCTGAATTTGAAACAAGTTAAATATTTATTGAATATGTAATTCCTTCATGCAGATTCAGCTCTTTATGTCTCCATGATTCACTGAAGTGGTCCTAATATTTTCTTTCTCAATGAATTATAATAATATTGAATATTCAAGTATTTGTGAATTGTGTTGTTATGCTTAAAATGACTATATGGTAATTTTTTGCTTGTTTGTTTGTTTTTCTCCTGTGGCTTTGTCTTACTGCAAATATGTCTTAAAATGTTTTATTTTGGAAAAAATATTGTTTTAAAAATTTCATTCTAAGCCAGTTGTCGGTGGCACACGTCTCTGTGAATTTGAGGCCTGCCTGGGCTACAGAGCGAGATCCAGGACAGGCACCTAAAACTACACAGAAAAACCTTCTCTCGAAAAAAAAATTTTTTTTCATTCTATTTTCTTTCTTATTTTGTGTGTATGATGGGGTAAGGGAAGGTGTGCCAAATGCACATTCAGACACAAGACAACTTTCAGGATCTAGTTCTCTCCTTCCACCATATGGTTCCCAGGTATCCAACTCAGGTCATTGTTTGCAGCATGCTCCTTTACACACTGTGCCAGACAAGGGCCAGAAAAAAATCTCTCTCTCTTTCTCTCTCTCAAAAGATTTTTCTTTATTTCATGCATATGAGTTTTTTTCCAAATATCTACCAGTAGAACTGAAGCTACAGGTGGTTGTAAGACATCATGTGTGTGCTGAGACATAAACTTGGGTCCTTTGGAAGAGCAGCCAGTGTTCTTAACCTCTTGACCATTTCTCCATCCCCAGACATAAATATTTCTAAGAATGAATTTAGAAAACCAGAGATCTGCTCCTTTTAGGATGTTGAAATTACGGAGAAAGTTGTCCCCAGAGGGTGTGGAGGCTCAGCACCCCTGTAGTTTGTCCTATCCATCTCTTCATTGCATCCTCTGTAATATCCTTTTGTTTTGTTTTTCAAGACAGGGTTTCTCTGTGTGACAGCCCTGGCTGTCCTGGAACTCAATCTGTAGACCAGGCTGGCCTTGAACTCACAGAGATCCACCTGCCTCTGTCTTCGGAGTGCTGAGGTTAAAGGGATGCCCCACCACTGCTTGGCTGTGATATCCTTTTTAACAAGCCAGTCTGACTACATGGTCATTAAAATTTTAAGCTTGCTTCTGATACACACCTATGATTGATCATAACAGAGTTTGACAAAAAAAAAAAAAAAAAAAAAACCGGGCGGTGGTGGCGCAGGCCTTTAATCCCAGCACTCGGGAGGCAGAGCCAGGTGGATCTCTGTGAGTTCAAGGCCGGCCTGGGCTACCAAGTGAGTTCCAGGAAAGGCACAAAGACAGGGAAACCCTGTCTCGAAAAACCAAAAAAAAAAAAAAAAAAAAAAAATCAGGGGGATGGAGAGATGACTGGCTGTTCTTTCAGAAAACCCAGGATTCCCAGGTCCCACAGTCATCTGCAGCAGGTCACAATCACTTGCAACTCCAGTTCCAGGGAGTCTGATACTATTTTCTGGCCTTCCAACAGCACCAGGCATACATGTGTATGCAGATATACACAAAGGCAAAAAAAAAATCATATACATAAAATTTAAAATAAGAAAAAAAATAAACAAAAAGGTAGGTAGAGGCAAGATCCACTAAGAGGTATGCCAAAATCATCTTGAAGAGTAGGACATAATATTTCTGTTTATTGAAAATAGGAATAATCTAAAAGACCAAGAAACTGTCTTCACATAAAGTAAGCTACTTTCAAAATCTGGATATGTTTATAAGGCAGAAACAGGACAACAGTCAAGCTAGTTGTCATGACTGTAGCATAGGAAGCTTCAAAGCAGTGTGCTGGTGACAGTAGTATTTACATCTTCCCAATCCAGGCACCATCCTGGGCTCGTAACAAATACAAACTCATTTACTCTCCACAAGGACCTTATACATTAGGAGCAGTCATTATTCATATTTTAGAAGTGTGAAAGAGACCTGGTGACCAAAAGGCAAAAGTTGGAGGAGCCAATACTCCATCCCAAATAGTGTGACAGCACAGCCCATATCCTGATCACCAGCTCTACCCAGACAGGTATGAAATCAGAAGGAAATTTTCCTTGGCACTTGGCTACCTGCCTAAATTCTGCCATATTTGGAAAGTAAAGTGTAGCTAGAGTTTTCCTGCCTGGCCCACAGTCAGGACAAATCTCTCTCACCTGCCAGTCCCAGAGCCGCTCAAACCCGACCAAATAAACACAGAGACTTATATTGGTTGCAAACTGTATGACAGTGGCAGGCTTCTTGCTAACTGTTCTTACAGTTTGCAACCAATATAAGTCTCTGTATTTATTTGGTCGGGTTTAAGCGGCTGTGGGACTGGCAGGTGAGAGAGATTTGTCCTGACTGTGGGCCAGGCAGGAAAACTCTAGCTACAAATGGCGTCCAACATGGTGGCAAGAGTTTTCACCTAAAAACTGAGAAAAAAGATTCTAAAACGGAGCTAAAAACAGCTTCCTAATTGTCTCTCTCAAATGAGCAGCAGCTGCCAGTTTGAGCTACTGGTGGGTTCCTAGCGTGCTCAACCTGCTGTATGGCGGGAATGAGGCCTCTGCAAGTGGCACATTAAGCTGTGTGGTGGATTTAGCCTTTGCTAGTACAAAACAAAAAAAGAGGTTTTTGGGCTACATGCTGCTTGGATAAAAGCATAGACCCATGATAGCTCCCAGAGCTGGTGGTAAACTACCACCACCATGTTGGGAAGCTGAGGTGGGCAGAGCCAGCAGCCACAGCTGCTGCAGTTTAAAGCAATATATTCACAATAAGACCGATTCAGATGTAGTAGTTTATAATGTGTGTAAAAAATACATAGGCTTGAAAGAGACAAAAAAGTTGATATATACAGTTATATAAACAAATACATAGTTTTAAAAAATAAAGACTTTAAAGAGACAGTAAAATTAATATAAAAAATAAGCCACGTAACGATGAATATTACACAGAGAATCTGGATTGTGTTGTCTTTGGGATTTTTAACTGCAGAAAAACATTTGATTGTAAAAGCTGTTGAGTTATGCCAAAATGTATATTTTAAAGATATCTTGACTTCAAAATTTGGATGTAAGGATGTGTTGCTTTGGAAAGGAGACTCTGCTTTTGTTCCCACAGAAAGCAAGAGGCTATGGATTTGTTCCAGATTAAGATATATCAGGTTTGACCAGCCAAGACCCCCTGAAAGGTCTCTGATGACATCATGGCCCAGATGATCCAACATCCAGAACCGTTTGAAGGCAACTGGCTCAGATGATACAGCCTCACGGACTACTCCATGATCCTAAAATTTTCTTTGTGTCCCCATAAGATACAGCGCCCCCCTCCAGCAGGAAGTAGTAAGAGAAACTACGACCAAATTCCCAAATTATATGTAATTTTACTTTGTTAAGGTTAAAACCTTCCTTTTAGGAAAAAAAAAAGAAAAGGGGAAGTGCTGTGGGATGTTCTGTACAGCAAATGTGTTGCTAATTAGTCAATAAATAAAACACTGATTGGCCATTGGCTAGGCAGGAAGTGTAGGCTGGACAAGGAGGAGAATAAAGCTGGGAAGTGGAAGGCTGAGTCAGAGAGACACTGCCAGCCACCACGATGACAAACAGCATGTGAAGATGGCGGTAAGCCACGAGCCATGTGGCAAGGTATAGATTAATGGAAATGGATTAATTTAAGCTATAAGAAAAGTTAGCAAGAAGCCTGCCACGGCCATACAGTTTGTAACCAATATAAGTCTCTGTGTTTACTTGGTTGGGTTTGAGTGGCTGTGGGACTGGCAGGTGAGAGAGATCTGTCCTGACTGTGGGCCAGGCAGGAAAACTCTAGCTACAGTAAAGGGTGGGCTTTCCTGGTCACTGCTGTTTTTGTTGATGATGATTCACTACTGCTGATCCAGGCAGGAAGTGGTTTATAAGGGAGCTCTTACTGATGGCCAATATCCCTGATGACAATTTTATACCACTGGGCGTTCTGGCCTTCTGCTTGTGACAGGCTGTTCCTGGACTTCATTGTCAACAGAAGATATTACTCTGGGTGCTGTGTCACTTCCATCTTGATTTAATTTTCATCAAACTAGTAAGTCGACCTGTGGAGTCCCAGTCACAACCACGCACACGTTCACCCAGGACATTAAGCATTTGAATTCACTAGTGAATAGAGTAAGAGGGAATTCTGTCTGTCTAGAGACTACAAAGAAAGAACAATAAAGAGAAGGAGAGAAGGAAGAGGAGGAGGACAGGAAAAGGAAGGTGAGGAGGAAGAGAAAGAGAAGGGGAGGCTGAGGCAGAAGAGGAGGAGGCACAGCTACAGGAGAAAGAAGAGATGGATGACACGGTCATGTTTTGTTAGAACATTGAAAGGTTCCAAGTAGTTACGAAATGGTCAGTGCTTCAGGCACACCCCCTTCTCAATTATATTGTCACATCCCTCCCCCCTTTGCTTCTCAGAACTGATTCAATATTAATATTTGACAACTTAAGAATGAATAGGCCCTACCAAGTCAATCAATATTTTAAATATTACCCACAGAGAAAAGAAATACTGAAACTCTGAGAAAAAAAATCTTTAAAAAAAATCAACCTTTTGTTTTTCTGTCCCACAGAGGACTTGGTATGAGGCACAGTCTCTCTGTGGAATTGTGGCCTGTTGACATCTGGCACCGAAGGTGGTGTTTCATGTTCCTTCAGTGGCACCAACATCCCACAGAGAACTTTTAGGTCAAGCTGCCTTAGACATTCCACCAGGCTCTGCTGCTTTGGCATTTCTTCTTCCCAGGATGAGAAGGATGGAATGGCTTAGCCTCTCTGTCCAAACACTGGAATATACAATATTCACCCATCTGAAGGGTGAGGGGAGGTCTTCCTAGTTCCTTGGCATGTGTATCTTCTTTTATGGTAGGAATAGATTATAATTCAAAGAAACACTAGAAAAGGCATTCTACTCTAAGTACATGATGTGATGATGTAATATCCACTGTGTACTAATTACCACAATCAAATTAATTAGCACATGCATCACTACCCATAGCCATCATTTGTGTGTGTGCTGGGAACACTTAGCCTTATCAGATTCAGCTCCAGGAAAACTTTTCTTTGAGATTCTTTCCTTCAGTCTCCCATTTCCCAGTGCTCCAAATCTTGTTTGAAAGTACCTTAACTTTCCAAAGTGCCCCTCACCTTTTCATCCTTTCCTCCTCTTATGACCACACTGTATTGGCGGACATTCTGTATTCCGGCCTCACCATTCCCCTTACAGCTAGTTTTTCTCATTTGTACCGTTTCTGATGAGTCATTAATAGACTATAATGAATAGCAGGGAGAAAGAAGAGTGAAGGGAAGTCTTGCTTAGCCTGGTGTCATAAAAACAAAATAAAACAAAACAAAAAACAACGCCAAAAAAAAAAAAAAAAAACCCGAGTTGGTCTTTGTGAGTGCTACTCTATGACTCCGTCTTCTGAGAAGATCCAAGGAGTCAAAATAAACAGAAAATAACTTTCTAAACATATTTAGGAAGATTAGGGTGGACTGCCCTAAAGTATGACTGCCTAGAAATGATGGTGGCACATAGTGACTAGGATGATACATAAGGGAGGAGACACATCTGCTGTAATTAAGTCAGTCATCTGAGCAAATATTTCCCTGTGAGTAACACAAACTTACTTTAGTGCTAAATGGGGAATTAAGGTGATAAGGAAATGATCTTTGGTCATCAGAACCAACCTAGAAAAGTGTCAGCCTGTGCCTTTAACCTGGATGCCTTATTATTATTGTTCCAAAGAAACTGGGAAAGCATTTCATGCCGTATTCCTCATCCATTTCTTCTGCTTCAGTTTCTCAGACTTGTACTATACGACAATACCATAGACTCTTGCACACAATTTTAGAAAAAATATATTCCTAATTCACAAAGAGAATACTTGCCTTTTCAGTGTACCTGGATAATACTTCATATTATTGACTAGTGTAGGCGGACGTTTCTCTCCCACCTGCCTGTTCCCAAATACCCAGCATCTGCTTCCCAAGTAATTGACTTGGAGGCTCAATATTACTTATGAATGCTTGGACTGTAGCTCAGGCTTATCACTAACTAGCTCTTACACTTAAATTAACCCATAATTCTAATCTATGCTTAGCCACGTGACTTGGTACCCTTTCTCAGTGTGGCATTCTCATCTTGCTTCCTCTATGTCTGGCTGCTCTGCTTTTCTGATCTTTCAGCTTTCACCTTTGATATCTGACTCCAGGTTTTTATTAATAAGACCAATTAGGATTTGTGCTACAGATTAGTATTTAAATAAGCAAGTTAACATCTATAAAGATGACACCAAGCTGCTGTGTCCAGATTTCCTTAACCTTTGGTATTTGATTTCCTTTTATCATGTCACCTTAAAATTATTTCCACAAACCTATCTCTTTTATTTGTCCACTGTTTTCTAGGATAATTTCCTTAGAGTTGCAGTGTCAACCCCAATATGAATATTTTACATTTATTTTTCCACAAGGGCTGGGTTTTTATTGTTGTTGTTTTTTTTACCATTTGTTTTTGTTACCCAATCTCCCCTGACTTTTTTTTTATAATTCTAGTTTTACTTAGAAATATTTTTGCAACTGAATCTATCATCTCTCTCTAATTTCATTTTGCTAGAATTTAGAATATTTTATCACTTTAAGGCTTTAACAAATTCTTCCCATCACTGATGCTTCTTCTAATACATTACTTATTTGATATATTTGAATGTTTTTAAATGATTGTATATTTTCCCTAAAACACTATGTGAGCAACCAAAAATCTTTCATTAAACTCTTGCTGTTTTTCAAATATTTCATCAATCCCCTCAATGTAGGGACTCTCTATCCTGTTTCTACTATATATTTATTTTTAAATTTTCAGCTGTAATTCCTTTCTTAATACATGGTACTTTATAGTGTGTATTGATATCTGATAGGGACACTTATCTTTTCCTATAATTCTAGTCAAAATAGTCTCATCTTGTACCCTAACAAACTTTCTTGCATGTTATTTAAGCTATTTCTTCTCTTGATCTATTCCACGCTGAGCAATCGATGTGATTATCCCACTGAAATAACAAACTCGAATCCTACTAAGCTAGCATATTTCACCCTTGGCTTCTCCTTTCTTTTCTTCTACATAATGGTGGGTTTGCACTGGTTCGATTCATTTTTCTAGCTCCTGACTTCTCTGGATGGCAACATGGTTGAGTAAAATGATCTATTGTTTGAGGAAGCCCCATCAACCTTCTACTTCCCTCTTTTTTGTCATCTATCCAAACTGTGTCTCAAATTCCCAAGCCACCAGTCTTACTTTTTTCCTGACACAACTGTCTAGTACAGCAAAGAAAAAATGGAGTGACTTCTAATTGACAGTATGACAAGCTGGGCCAATTGGTCGCTCAGTAATTAAAGGCAGTAGATTGGCAGGTGTAGCTGTAGACAGAGCCTTGAGCAATGAATGCATGATGTGTTCTTCAATCTACAACTTTTCTATAGTCACTATTTTAAAAGTTCTAGAGAGGATAATAATGCAAATATCAGCTAACAACATGGAAAGCAAATAAATATACTGGAAAAATGCATATTGGAGGGAATTTTCTGCTTCTAACAATGTTACTAGAATAAGAAATTATAAAATTACATGGACTAGAGAGGAATAAACAGAGAGCCCAAGGCAGAGACTTGAGGATTCTTGCTTCAAAAATGCCAGTGTGCTACAGCTGTTATATGTGTCTCTTTCTAATCTGATAAAATCCTTCATGGATATCATGATGCTGACTTGCACAAGAGGGAGCTGAGGATGAACGAACTTTAGTGGTAACTTGTAGACGCAACTCTAGTGGAGATGTACACAATGTGGAATTGCCCTCTTGGCATTCTGACAAGGATTCAGCTTCCACTTGTAGACAACTGGAACATTAGCAAAAGTCTCTGAACATGGAAACTCATGCTTTGTTGAATGCAGCATGCCGATGCTATATGCTGACACTTGAGCTCCACATACTTAAGTCTACCTGCCCTCTCGTCTACTTAGTGATGTCATGGATCTCCCCTCGCCCCCACCCCCCGCAAACTCAGTTAACAGGCACAGACTATTCGGCTCCATCAGTCCACCTCATTGTTGAAGTCAGACACCAATCATCATTCTGGCATAAGGTCGTCAGAATACTGTATTTACTTCTCTCTGTGTGTGTCTCTGTTTCTCTCTGTGTGTCTCTGTCTCTCTCCCTCTTTCTATCTCTGTGTCTATCTCTGTTTCTCTCTGTCTCTATCTTTCTCTCTGTCTTTGTCTTTCTCTCTGTCTCTGTCTTTCTCTCTGTCTCTTTCTCTCTCTCTCTCTCTCTCTCTCTCTCTCTCTCTCTCTCTCTCTCTCTCTCTCTCTCCCACTGTCTCAAAGCCACATCAGGATGTACTATTAGTTCTTGTCTTGCCACTCTCCTTTTTACTTTCCTCCTGATAATTGTCTTTGCAAAAGTCTAATCACATCTCTATTGTTTAAAACAATGGAATGGCATTCCACTGTAGTGATGAGAGTCATAGAGTTCCAACTTTCACCCTCTCAGCTCACATGGTTCAGCCCCTCCTTCTGCAACCTTACTTCTCACCACTGTCCCCTGGCTCTCCAGGTGTCCATTGCAGACTCGCCTTTGTACAGAACTCACCATCTGCCGTGTTCCTCCTAATCTAGTACCTGGAGTACTTGGATGATAATGATCTCTCAATCTTATTTTTCCTATGATGCTTATGCTTCTCTAACATTTTGTAACTCACTTATAATGTCATTTTTATTGCCTATATATGGAAGCCCACAAAGGTTCCCAGTGAGATCTGAGCTTGCTTCACCCAGCAGGGCTGCATCAGAGAGTTGCTTGACCACATACATGGTTACTAGGTGATTGGAAGGGTTTGCACTTGGCTGTGCTAAGGGGCGGTCTTTTACTCCACCCCTTGGTATTTCTATAAAAAGCTCTTTAGAAGAGACAGAAAGGGCCAGTGGATAAGGATCCAGACCCTCCTGAGGCTATCCTATGTTTCTGTCTCTCTCCCCTCTATATTTCTGTCTAAATCTCTTATCCCTTTCTCCTCAAGGGTACCCTGAGGAAAAAGTGAGAGCTGGTCTTCCACACCTATGTCCCTTTATAACACATAAGTTGCACAAAGACAGAGCTTGCTGCCTATTTATTTTGTTGATGATCAGAAAATCAACTTTCAGAAGTTCTATAATCAGTACTTATGAAATATATTGTTTCATGTATTGCTAATTTATGATATAGCAATTAAAAAAGAACATGCTTACCATTTTTTCCATATTTTGCACTCATGTACTTACAGAAGAACAGATCATATGCTTTTCCAGAATACTATAGAGTTAGGAGTCATATATAGTTCTTTCAAGTTGTCTTTTTCACTTAATAAAGTACATTTAGGTTTCTTCTATGTACAGTGTTTTTATTGATGGATAATATTTCATTATTCTGGATATAATGCACTTAGATATAAATCCACAAATTGATAGACTTTTGTTGCTGCCAATTTTTAACATTTATAAAATAAGCTTTTAGTTAGTGGAAACCATAGAGGCATAATTCTCTATTAATATTACCTTGATCTAGATTACAAATGCTATCATATCAGAAACTATAATAGCAGACACATCTTTACATAGCTGTACTGTTCTTTACTACATGCTACAGGCCAACTCTGATGTCTTTCATGATTATTTGTCTAGGGATATCATGTAAAATTCAGAACTGGTATTTTCTTATGAGCTAACATACTCAAAAAGGAAAACAACCTAGACAACTGGAAAACTTAGGTTTTTGTTTTTCTTTCTGCCTGTCTCTTTATTTCTTTTATTCTTTCTTTTTCTCTCATTCTTTTTTTTTTTTTTTTTGACTGACAAACTGAGGAGAATAAGTCACTGTGGAATATTCAAACAAAAGTAACATTTACATCACCCTACTTACAAGGGAGGATCACAGAAGAGGAGGGAGAAAGATTGGAAGAGCTAGAGGGTCAGGAGTTCTGTTGCAAAATCATGTCCTCTACAGGACCATTACACCCAAACCTCACAGCATCTGTGGCTGCCTGTACAAGACCTGTTCAAGGTCAAGCCTACCAACATTCTAACATGTACTGAGGAATGGCTCACAAGGCCCCATCCTTAGCTGAGGAGATATTGGCAGTTGATAGGTGATGGGAGGAGCCTATTTCCCATAGACTGCAAATGTTTCAGTGGAAAGTCTTATATCCCTGAGCATATGGATAACACTAAATTGACTCAGTGAGTTATTAAGATAAAAGAAGAGGAAATGAAATTTGGAGAGATACATGGGGAGGTTGGGAGAAGTTAGAGGAGGTATGAAGGGAAGGGGGTATGATTAAAAAAAAGCATTATTTACATGTATAAATTCTCAAAGAATGAATAAGCAATAAAATTTAAAAGTATCCTTTGGAAAGGTTAGCACTTTGTATAGTATCCTGAAAAGCATAGGATTTGTAAACGCTGATAGTAATGTTCAACAACGCTGAAGACAGCCATATTAAAAAGGAGACAATGGTGGTTCTCAGCACTGTGAAACACAGATGCTGAAACAGTTGATAAAAGTAGCACAAAAACAGGTCCAGGCTTTCAAGCAGCGCTGAAATGTCTCATCATTTCCCCATTCGAGAATCAGAGTAGAGTCGCCATACAACAATATTCAAATTATTTCAGCCCTAATAAACCTATACATGTACCTCACATGAACTCAATTCCAAAATGCATCAATCAAGAAGCTTTGTGCAGAAGCTTGCTAGCATAACCTTGATGATCCAATCAATTCTGTATCTCTGAACCCACACGTCACCTACAATGTGTGTGTGTGTCACACACTTCTGCTGGTAATTGAAGAGAAGATTTAAAAATTACTTTCCCAAACTCTTATGTGAAAAAAGTCAACTACAACACTACCAACTATCTCTCCAGAGGAAAACGGGCATCAATTTCCTGTGACGCTCATGAGGGTTGGTATTTAGTACACTGTCCATGTCTTCTTAAATTGAGAATTCTGTCTACAGTTTTCTTTAAGACAGCACTTGTGGTGACCTGCTGAGTGGGGTGAAGATTTGTGCATCTTTTCCTTTGGGAGCTCAAACTCGCTCATGGCTCACATGTACTCATATATAGCCGTCCTCTCTCAGCCAAGTGAATCACTCCTACAGTTGACTGTTAGTGCCAAGTTGACTCCCAGCCAGGGCCCAGTGGTTACAACTCAAGAAACAATATCTCTGGCTTTTCCTGAAACTTTCTTAGGGCCTTCATTTATCTTGAGTCTCCCCTCATTTTCTGGGATTTACATTATTTGATGCTTTTCCTAACACTGCAAAACCATCTTACTTCACCACTCCTTTGGACTCACTTCTCAGTTGTTTCTGTACAAACAGACCTGGAGGCATTACAAACTGTCGACCTATGGACAGTTGTTTTCATCTGAAGATGTTGGAACCCTGCTCTTCACTTTGTGATGCTCACTGTAATCTTATTGTTGTTCAAGCTTAGCTCCAGATAAGGAAATAGTTTTCCATATTTAACATCGGTGCCCCTGGGACCTGCCTCTCCTTTATGAACTCAGCCTGGGATCCTCATGTGGGAGTCATAAAATCAATTTTGACTCAAGCCTATATTTCTTTTGGCTTTAATAAAGAACTATATAAACTTTAACTTGGCTATGCAGATCAGACAAGTAAATGTCACTGGAGGCCTTCATATAAGATCAAACTTGATATTTGACACTTTTTCTGTCAGAGACAAGTACATAGACATAAATAGCCATGTGTATAATGTAATCAGTTTAATTAGTTTCTACATACCAATAAAATGGCAAGCTCTGGCAGAGTCACCATCCTACCACCATGTCCTGTCAACATGAATGTGGCACAGTGTTGCTCTCTAGTTTCTCATTAAAACATTTGATCATTCTGCACTCCCAAACCTTTTATTTGTTCAGTGAGTGGTGCCAAAATAATTGAGAAAGGGAAAATCAGACTGCAAATGCATGGGTGGCCTTTTTTTAAATGCAAAGTTAATAACCATCTGATCCAGCATTGCTGCTGTGTTTCTTGAAATTTTCGTAAGTAGATGATTAAAGAGCCCAAGAAAAGTTACTTTGTAAAGAACGCCATGAAACAAGGGATGCTAGAAAGTGTGTTGACTGTACCACCTCAATCAAAAGGTAAGGTGGGATGTATTGGGAAAGAATTGGAGGAAATGGAGGGAATGGGTTAGTTGAATTGGATGCCCATTATGTGACAATCATTCTAGAAACTATGCTAAGTATTTTAGACACAGATAAGTAAGAGGCTGGGCCACTTACTAGTCCAGGAGCACAACACACATGAACAACCCCCCACCATACACACACAATTTGGTTAGATGTCAAGATAAAAAACAAAACAAAACAAAACACTATGGGGATTGGGGATTTAGCTCAGTGGTAGAGCGACTGCCTAGCAAGTGCAAGGCCCTGGGTTTGGTCCTGGGGGAAAAAAAAACCAACCAACCAAACAAACAAACAAAAAACATTGTTGTGTGAACAAAGAAGAGAAAGACATTCACTTGCCTGTGGACCAGGGACATATTTCTTGAAGGGAAATTACAATGAAGCATTCTAATCTGATGAATAATGGGAGGGGGAAGATGAGATTCACAATATAATCAAAGATTTAGGTTTAAGAAGTAATGAGTTTTGAGAACTATTTGTGATTAAATTCTCTAAAATAGTAACTTTAAATCAAGAATATGCTTGAGAGGCTGGGTATATAACTCTGGCAGAGTGCTTGCCTAGCATGCACAAGGCCCTGAGTTTGATCCCCAGTATTGCAATTAGAAGGTATTTGAGTCCCATCTGTTTCTTTAAAAATATATGCACACAAAGACAGTAGTAGTTCAGGGATGGTGAATATAGGGAGGCAACATTCATAATTTTAATATGGTTAAATATTATTCCTTTTCTGTATTGTTTAAGAGGATTATTGATGTGTGTGTGTGTGTGTGTGTGTGTGTGTGTGAGTGTGTGTGTGTGTGTGTGTGCCTTTAGAAGGTTTTTTTTAAACAGGATTTAAAATTTTTGTCTATTATCCCCAAAAAATCATTATTTTGTGTTCCACATATAGATATAGGAATTATATTTTTATGATACTGAATAATGACTTGCATGTTTTTTTTCTGTGTATCTATCCAGTTGTGTCACCGCTAAATAGTTAAAAGACTAATTTCTTTGTTAACTTTCTTTTTATCTATTCTTTGTCTTTCATATCACACAGCATCTTGATACTATTCATTTCCCCATCCCTTCATATTCACCCTCTACCCTTATAATGCCCCCTGCAAAAAAGATAAAATTTAAGAGAAAAAAAGAAAAAAGAAAAGGAAAAAAGGAAAAATCTCATCATGGAAGCTGTCATGTGACATAGTGAGTCACACAATAAACTCTTTTGTCCACATATCTTTTCTTGCAAGTGTTTATTGGGACTCCTCTTCCATATCCTGTTGTTGCCCTGTGTGGTGGAGATCCTACAGCTTTGTACCTGCAGGACGTGCCCCTTCACATGCTCCAGAAGATCATAGATGGAGTGGATGTTGGGGTGAGCCAACTCATAGCCCTTGTTCTGGGCCTGGGTAGCTGCATGGTCAGCCCTCCAGCTCTCCCCTGCCCTCACCACCAGGGTGAGCTCTGCAGTGGTGGCCTGGCTACTTCACCCCTTGCAGTGATAAAACAAGGCTTGGGGCTGGTTCTCCTGCTTTCCTGCCCTCAGGGCTGGCTCTCCCACACCTATACCACCAGGGCTAGCTCCACTGTGTTGCCCAGAGGAGGTGCAGAAGCCACTCTCAGCTTCAGCTGATGTGGGGCAGTTGGCAGAGCCAACTCTCCCACCCACCACAGGTGACAAGGGGGCAAGGAGGGGGAAACTCTCTCTCCCACACACACTACCATATGGCAGATGAGGGATGGGGGCAGAACTCCCACACTCATGTTCTCATGAAGGGTTTACCCTTACCCCTGTCATTAGGGTAAGTTCTGCTGTGCTGCCCAGGTACAGGGTCCAATTTCACAAGTGCCACAGCTGGTAAAGGGGAAGTTCTGCTCCCTTACCCACCACAGGTGGCAGGGACAAGGGGGAAGTTATCTTTCCCTTGTCCTCACCACCACATAGCAGATGAGGCGGGTATGGCCAATTATCCCAAACTCTCACAGCCAACAGGGTCAGCTCTACTGTGCTGCCCAGGCGAGGAGCAGGGCCCATAACAGACTCATTGCTATACTGTTATTTAAGGCCATTTTATCATCAATCACCATATAGCAGATAGATAGATAGATAGATAGACAGACAGACAGACAGACAGACAGACAGATAGATAGATAGATAGATAGATAGATAGATAGAGCTGGGGAGAGTGAGTGAGTAGGGGAGACATATAAACACTCATATGTGTGTGTTTCTGGGTTCTATATA
This sequence comes from Peromyscus eremicus, assembly GCF_949786415.1. Taxonomy (NCBI): domain Eukaryota; kingdom Metazoa; phylum Chordata; class Mammalia; order Rodentia; family Cricetidae; genus Peromyscus; species Peromyscus eremicus. The sequence goes on along the minus strand of NC_081426.1, from coordinate 14,653,913 downwards.
ACGTCTTATTTCCTAATTGCCATTCCTTGTATTATCTTAAACCAAACAAATGAAATACTCTCTTAAAAATGTATGCATATTGCTGGGTGGTGGTGGTGCACACCTTTAATCCCAGCACTCGGGAGGCAGAGGCAGACAGATCTCTGTGAGTTCTAGGCCTACTTGGTCTACAGAGCAAGTTCCAGGACAGCCAGGGTGAGCTCTCCAGTGTTGTCCTGGCTAGTTACCCTATGCAACAAGAAGCAAGGGGGTGGAATGCTGTGGGATGGTCTGTATGTCAAATTGCTCTGATTGGTCAATAAATAAAACACTGATTGGCCAGTGGCTAGGCAGGACTAACAAAGAGGAGAAAAGAAAGAACAGGAAGGCGGAAAGAGACACTGTCAGCCGCCGCCATGACAAGCAGCATGTGAAGATGCCGGTAAGCCACGAGCCATGTGGCAAGGTATAGATTTATAGAAATGGATTAATTTAAGATATAAGAAGAGTTAGCAAGAAACCTGCCACTGCCATACAGTTTGTAAGCAATATAAGTCTCTGTGTTTACTTGGTTGGGTCTGAGCGGCTGTGGGACTGGCAGGTGACAGATTTGTCCTGACTGTGGGCCAGGAAGGAAAACTCTAGTTACAGTGGAACTGGGTTTTCTGCTTTCATGTCCTCAGTGCTGGCTCTTCCACACCTACACCATCAGGGCCAGCTCCACTGTGTTGCCCAGAGAAGGTGCAGTGACCACTCTCCTGAGTGCTGCAGCTGGTGAGGGGCAGGGACAGCTCTCCCGCTTCTATGACCCCAGGGCCAGCTCTCCCAACTGCCACAGGTGGTGAGGAGTGGGGTGGGGGTGGGGGACATCTCTCTCTCCCTTTGCCCATGCCACATGCCTCCCCTTGCATCATGCTGTGGCAGATGAGAAGTGGGGCCAGATCTCCCATGCTCATACATTCTCAGGGCCAGCTCACCCAATCCCTTGTCAACAGAGTCAGGTCTACTATGCTGTCAAGGTGAGGTGCAGGTCCCTTGCAACTTTCAATATTCTTTCTTTGTTCTGTATGGTTAATATTTGGAATATTATGTTCCAAGAGGGATCTCCTTTTCTGTTTGTTTTTTTTTTTTTCTGTTGTTCTGTATACTCCTTGTACCTTTGTAGGCATTTCCTTTAGGTTAGGGAAATTTTCTTCTATTTTGTTAAAAACATTATCTGGACCTTGGGCTGGGTTGCTTCTCCTTCCTCTATTTCTATTATTCTTTGGTTTGATCTTTTCATAGTGTCCTAGATTTTCTGAATGTTTTGTGTCAGGAGATTCTTGGATTTAACATTTTCTTTGACTAATGTGTCCATGTCTTCTATCGTATCTTCAATGCCAGAATTCCCTCAGTTTGTGTTTTCTTTATTGCTTCCATTTCTGTTTTCAGGCCTTGAACAGTTTCCTTCATTTCCTTATAGTTTGTTGGCATTTTCCTGTATGTCTTTAAGGGACTTACTAATTTCCTCTTCAAAGACCTCTATCATCTTCATACAGTTGGTTTAAGGTCTTTTCCTTGTGCTTCAGCTGTGTTGGAATATCCAGGGCCTGCTGTGGTAAGATATCTGGACTCTAGTAGAGACATATTGCCCTAGTTATTATTGATTGTGGTTTTTTTTTTTTTTTTTTTTTGGTTTGGTGCCTAGGCATCTGGGATTGTATTGATTATAGGCCTAGATGGTGATTTCAGGATTTGTCTTCATTGGGTGAGTGTTTTGTTCCTTGGTTTCTGTTTCTTCTCTGGATTTTCGGAGAATATGATGCCTGTGTGTTGTCTGTTTCCCTGGCTCTGTTTAGCTAGTGTGTTCCCTGTGAATGCCTGGTTATGTTGAAGGCTGAGATACTGGGATGAGTTGGTGGACAATAGATTGGAGGAGAAGATCTTTGTAATCCTTTGGAGATGGCATCAGAGAAGAGGAAGACAGGGTCTGAGAGGAAATGAGACCACAGCAGGTTTTCTGCTACAGAGCTGGGGATGAGACTGGGGGCTTGGGTCTAGGAGAGAGGAAGAAGAGGTGTGTGCATCCACTGTCATACTCACTGCCCTTACTCACTGGTTGAAGTTTTACTTGGATGGCAAAGGTTTTGTAATCTGTAAGAAGGTCCCAGATTCTAGTTTATAAGAGCTTGTATCTGAATGCTCATCTTCTGTGGATACCCCCTCCCCTCAGATATTCCTAAAGGGAAGTTCAAAACAACAAATAAAATGCTATTCCTGCTGTAAAATATTTCCAGGAAGCCAACAACAAATTGGCTTTATTAGAAAAGCAAACTGACTCAGAAGGGCTTGGTTGTATATTTATATTCAGGACATGGTGTAATAGAGAAAATAAAACTGAAGTCAAGTCCCCATTTCAAGTGAGCACTTTGAAGTTACACCATCCCCCTGCCCCAGTGTTAAGAACAGTATGAGAACATTATGATGCCTCCATTTCTGACTATCCCCCACCTCATTCTTTGGTCTGTTTTTTTTTTTTTTTTTCCCCCTCAGGAGGCACACTGGATGTCCTTGATGAAAAGGTGGGGTTTTGCTGATATTTTCTCTGTTCCACAAAGAAACACATTTTTATATCCCTGGACTACCAGATAATGAAATTAAAAGCTCACAATTTTTCTCCTTGCCTGCTGTACAGACAGAAGGATATCACTACGGTGGAGATGACTGATGATTTCCTTAGTTCAACATATCATTATGGGGAACTTATTTTGTAAGTCTCTCTGTCAGGTACTAGAGTTACTCAAATGAGTCTAATTTATCTCCTGCTCTCAGAGGAGTTTGAGGTGCTAATGGAGAAACTTAGGAAAGACATTATTGGATTAAGGCTGTAGTTTGGTAGAAGGAGACTACCTGGCATGCACATCCACAAGACCCTGAATTCAATTCCCAACTCTAGAAAAGGGTAACTACAATATACATTAGCAAGCACAATAATAATAGCATGCACATGTTGTAAACTGTAGTATACATTAACTAATAAATATGTTTGCCCATAGGGAGGCTATTTTACTCAACTATAAAATGATTTTCTAATTAAGCATGGAAGTAAGAAATTACTTAATAATTACAATTCCTTTGGATGGATAGTAGTTCAAGATTTTTTGTTTGCTATATATTTGTTTATCTTGTGTTTGTACACATGTGTGCACATGTGCACATGCATGCAGACATCCGAGAAGCCAATTTTCTCCCTCTACCATGTGGGTCCTGGGCCCTGAACCCATATCACCAGGTTTACAGTAAGACCTCTACCACTGAGCAATCTTGCCGGTGTCCCCATTACATATATACATGGAGGCAAAATATCCATATTTACAAAATAATAAAATAAATCAACCTAAAAATTTTGAAAATACAAATATGAATTAAGTATACACAAAATTTATTAGCAAATTAATAATGTGAAAATTTTTACCCAGGACAACCAGAAGAATCAAATAAAACTATGAGGCCTGTTGTGTTACATGAGAACATGGATTTTTTGATGATACAGTACAGTAATGCTGTGAAATTATTTTTCCCATGCCTGCTGGGAATGCACCAACCACATCTGGAAATAAGAGGCAGACCTGAGCATCAGTGCAAGGTTGAATATATGAGGCTGGTGTTGAATAATAAAAAAGAGAAGACAGGACAGGTCTGAGAATGCTAAGAATTAGAATGAAGGGTACTTGCTTCCATAACAACGTGGCATTTAATGGGTTGAATTTGGAAAACGTTATCTTTCTTCCTACTCATTTTATTTCCACATCTACAGCTTATATAAATGCATCATAATTGAGTTTGTAGCTAAAACTGTTAACATTCCTAGCCATTTTCTTGCCACATGACCATTACATTAAAAAAAAAAAAAAGAACGAAAGATCTTATAAGAATAATAAGCTAGGCTGATTTCTCAGTCACACAGGTCACACAAGCACAAGAATCTGACTTCAGTCCCCAGTGCCCATGAACGTGCTGGGAGTAGAGGTGTATGAGTATCACTTCAGGAAAATAGAGATAAGAGGACCAAGGCTGGCTAGCCAGTCCAGCTGAACCAGTGAGTCCTAGGTTCAGAGACCCTGTTTCAACAAGACAGTAGGTGATGAGGAGGAATGACACTTGAGGTTCTCCTCTGGTCTCCACATTCACATACATGCATGTGCTGCATATGTGCCTAAACGGAAACACACACACACACACACACACACACACACACACACACACACACGAGAGAGAGAGAGAGAGAGAGAGAGAGAGAGAGAGAGAGAGAGAGGAGGGAGAGAGAGAGAGAGAGATATAATAAAATGCATTTTTAATTAGTACATGAAGATATTTAAAACATTAAATGGATCCAAAAAAATGCTTTCTTACAAAAAAGTAAACAAGCCTGTTTGTTTACAGCTACAACTTCCGGGATGAAGAGGGAAATACTGTATCCATATGTACCAAAAACGTCAGATCCCACACCAGAGAGTACCACTTGCTCACCAGTGACTTAACGGACCCATTCTCTGGCTCAGAACAAAGTGCCTTTGTTCCTGGGGCAACAGTTGTTAAATTAGCTCTCCCTAGTTCTCTCTCACTATTTCATCAGCCTCTCAGTGGACTGAAACACCAGACTTGTTAGGCTTGTAACTTGACACACTCTAGAATTACCTGGGAAGACAACCTCAACTGAGGAATTTACCTAGATTATGCTGACATGTGGGCATATCTGGCAGGGATTGTCTTGATAATTAATTAATGTAAGAATGGCCAACCATTATAGGTGACATCGTTCCCTAGGAAGGAGTCCTGAACCATATAAGACTGGAGAAAGGCAGGTGGGAGCAAGCATGAAGCAGCATGTGTGCACTTATTTCTCCCTGCTTTTGACTCTGGATAAGAGTGAAGAGCAGCTTGAGTTCTACCTTGACTTCCCTGTTAATGCTAGAGTTAAAAGCTGAAAATCCTTTTCTCCCCAGAGTTGCTTTGGGTCCATATTTAATCAAAGCAACAGAACAGCACCTCTTTCCTGACTTTTGCTGCTACCTTCTTCTGCTTTCGAGTTTTGCTATACCCCAAAACTCTTTTATAATCAAAATTGAGTTTTTTGCACCGTTATAGATATGGATTAAAATCCAGAGGGCACACATTGAAATCTCCATGTTCTCATGTCTCAGAGCAAAGAACTGCACAATGGACACATGGATAGTGATAGATACAATTTATTATGAAAGACAAAGTAACCCCTGGGAATGGAAGTGGGCCATTCAGCTGAAAAGGGCAGAGGCTCTAATTTCCCCAGCCATGAGCATTTTGAGTCATTTGGGTCACAGCACTCTACCTCTCTAGCATTTAGGATCTCCTGGGATCTTCTCATGCATGATGTTTGGGACATACATTTCCAGTCTCCCCTCCTTTGGTTTCCTCCATGCATTTATCTTGCTGCATCTGGGCTCTTTGCTCTCTGCCCTGTTTACCTACCTTAGCTTGCATTTCTTTCTGCAGTTATTTTGAATTTCCTTTGAAATCTTTATAAACACAAGTAAAAATATTATCAATCAAGGGCATGATGAAAGGAGACTGCACTCTGACTGAATTAGTCTTGACTGCTCTTTCTATCCATCTTTACCTCAATTCCAGAGTGGTCTAAACTTCTGTTCAATCCCCCTTTTGCCAAAAGGAGCTAAAACGATTACTGAAAACCTCTGAATTGAATTCAGAGTTTTCCTCTGAAGAAAATGGACTGGCCCACTATTTGATCTTGTAGGAGAAGGCACAAAGCAGCTTCTCGTTGGAGAGCTCATTTTGAGATAAAAATAATCCAGGCTCAAAACTCAAGAAAGCAAATTTCCCCAAGAGCTGCTCTGGTATCCCCACACTATTTACAAATGGGCTATTAAACCCAATAGTCTAAATAACAAAACAAGAATTAAGGTAGGGTATTATGGACGCAATCATTCAGGACTCCCAGAACTAAGTACTGACCAAGTTCTTAGCTAAGACTATGTAGAAAAAGTTATCCATTGCACATTATTCCCTCTATTAGACCTGACAGCTAAGACAGACCCTCACTGATTAAAAACACTAACAGCAGCAGCAAGCACTAACAGGTCTCCTTGAAATTTCTTTGCAGGCTTCACATGCTGTAGAAATTTTCATCAAACTCCACATCTTTCAGAAATGACACAAATAGGTTAAGAAACTCTCTGTTGCTGTGTTTCTTTTTGAATCATAACTTCCTCACAGCTGAGACAACAATATCATAACCGGTATGAACTGGATTGAATCAGTCTGAACCAGATTGAATCAGTCTGAACTGGATTGAATCGGTCTAAACCGGTCTGAACTGGTCCCAACCGGATGGAAACAGTCTGAACTGATCTGAACCGGATTGAACCAGTCCAAAATGGATTGAACCAGTCTGAACCAAATTGAACCGATTTGAATTGGATTGAACCAGTCTGAACTGGTCTGAACAGAACTGAACCGGTATGAACAGGATTGAACTGTATTGAACTGGTCTGAACCAAACTGAACCGGTTTGAATCAGTTTGAACAGCTCTGAACCGGATTGAACCAGTCTGAATCTGTCTGAACCTGTGTGAACCAGATTGCATCTGATTGAACCGGGCTGAACTGGATTGAGCCGGTCTGAACCAGAATGAACTGGATTGAACCAAATTGAACCGGTCTGAACTGGATTGAACCGGTCTGAACCAAATTGAACTGGTCTGAGCTGGATTGAACCGGATCAAACCGGTCTTAACCGAAGTGAATCGGATTGAACCAGAATGAACAGGTCTGAGCCGGATTGAACTGGATCAAACTGGTCTGAACCGAATTGAACCAGATTGAACCAGCAATCAGGCAAAATGTTTAGTCACTCCAGTCAGCATGGTCATGTAATATGCATGCAGTGTGATCACCTAATCTATATGCATGTTTGGTGTAGCTATGTAAGCCTATATATGCATACGTAAGGTGACATAAAAAAGCAGGCCTATCCACATGTTTCCCCTTTTCCTTCCCTAAAAAAACTCTTATAATGGGTTCTGTTGTACCTCATGTTATCTTGTGTCCAGTAAATAACACCAACAAATAATAAAAACAATGCTGATCCCTTTCCCATTACTTTATCTTTACATTTGTATTTATGTACCAAACACCATGTTGCCTGTTATATAGACAGCCACAGCCACTTCTCTTCTCAGAAATGTCTCTAAAGAGGGGGTTACTATGTTCAACCAGTCAGAGTTAAATCAGGAGTATAAAAAGTGTTGTTAGCAATTCATCCTGTGGTATTGCAACCTAAGCGTAGTCACTATTTTCCGAGCAATGATCACCCAACATGCAACTTTCTAATTGGTTTAACTCCTACCAAAGAAAATTTTAAAACTTTCTTTGAGATCAGCAACTTTTGCTTTTCAATTATTGAGGCAAAATGTGAGTAAAATTCAAGACAGCAATCACTAGGGAAGAGAGCAAGCAAAGTTCAGAGTTAAGAGGGTAGCTAAAGAAACCCCTAGACTCTTATAGACTGCAGATTCCTGGCCATAAACTATGCCGTCACTGCAGATGTTCTCAGCTCTCTAAGACCTCCATCCCGTGTGATGACCTTTTTCTGTGCAGCTCAGCAAAAAGTTGGCACACAGTGCAGGAGCAGGGGGCTCTTCTACAGAAAATGTATCCCAACTCTTCCCCAATCAGAAGCTTACTGAAAAATAGGCATTTTCAATATAAACAATTGCTGGAATAATAGAAAAACACATTGTGGAATGCCACCTTGCTTTGCATGATTCTGAAAAAGCAAAACAAGAACAGAAAGTTTCCAGGATGGTATTCTGGCATGCCCCCTTAATAATCCAATCTTGTTTATGAGGAATTATTTACATATATCCTGATGCCTACAGAGTGTGAAAGAGTGAGGAAGTACTAACAAGCATAACCTCATTGGCCAAATATATCCTAATATTGCAATGATGCCTCTATGGATAAATTTAATGTCACTTCTTTCAATCAGATAAATACAATGCAACACATTCAGGCTCATCTTGACTCTGGTGAGTAAGAACTCTGCAAGAGCTTGGCCATCTTTGAAGAATGGCAGACACCTTGACCAAATAGCATTGTTAAAAATACATCAAATGGATGCTTGATCGGATCCAAAGTAGGAGTGAGTAGTAATCTACTGTCTTTGAAATCGCTACTCATTTAAAATGGTTTATTATTATTAGTTAATTATGTGTATGTGTCTGCTTGTGGTTATGTATACATACATAAGTGTAGTTGCTAGCAGAGACTAGAACAGAGTGCTGGATACTTTGGAGCTGGGGTTATATATCTTTGAAGAATGGCAGACACTTTGACCAAATAGCATTGTTAAAAATACATCAAATGGATGCTTGATCGGATCCAAAGTAGGAGTGAGTAGTAATCTACTGTCCTTGAAATCGCTACTCATTTAAAATGGTTTATTATTATTAGTTAATTATGTGTATGTGTCTGCTTGTGGTTATGTATACATACATAAGTGTAGTTGTTAGCAGAGACTAGAACAGAGTGCTGGATACTTTGGAGCTGGGGTTATATATAGGTAATTGTGAGCCCCGCTAATATGGGTGCTGGGAACTGAGCCTGGATGTCTTGTAAGAGCAAGTCAACATGCTCTTAACTGCTAAACCATCTCTCCATTCCTAAATATGTATTCTTAATCTTTGTCCAGAACTCTTCTAGAGACTCTAAAGGCTGCTTTGTGGCAGCATTTCCCCTGGGCTATACCTGACCTGACTCTGAAGTGTTAGCACCTTGCTCTTATCCATCTTTTGTTTAGCAGACATCTTTTGTTTCTCTTGTAGCCCTATGTAAATCTTGTCTGAGAGTCTCCCAAGGATACAAAGTCTATGCAAAAGACTTGGTTCAGGAAACCCAGAAAACCGTGGCACCTGATGATTCAAGGAATTTGCAATTGGCATTGTATTTTTGGGAGCTTCTTTCAGGTTGTTTTGAACATATGGAAATCAACTGGCTAAAGTGTAAATACTGAGAAAAGTAAAACCCGCCCTGGGCAAGGGGAAAGTGCTTCAGTCCTGAGAGGCTGGATTCCGCTGCAGCCTCGAAAGGCTAAATTCATTCTTAAGGTGCCTCTGAGTTTTCATTCAACAGATCCATGTGAACTCACACACCTGAGCCTTGACTCTGCTTGGTAAAGAATCAGGAAGGCTGGCCTATGGCAGTAGCTCTTGTCTTTCTCTGAGAAGGAAACCCTCTAGCAGATCACACTTGAGCCCTTCCCCCAACCCACAGAAGGCAGGTTAGAGATAACCTGAGCATGATAACCCCAGAGGACTATCAAAATGTTTTTCCAGCTATGTCGTAACTGTCACGAACAAGATCTCTGACAATCACACTTCATGATTATCTTGTCTGCTGCCCTCATGATGCATTATGGCTCCGCAAGCCACTGGTTCCAATACTCAGGACAAAAAAGATTTGTCTGTGTGGAGTCTGCAAGAGATGCTCAGCTTTCTCAGTGCCTTAGTCAATTTCAACCACTCCATGAAATAACCTCTCCTTTCACCAGTAGGCAACATAGAAATTGCTCAGAGTTATTGTTTAATCAAAGAGTAGCAGATTAACTAAACACTGACCTTAACAGGGAATTTTCACAATCAACTTAGAATTTAAAAATTTTTATTTTTAGTTTCAAGAACATGATGCCTATGTCGAGTAGAATCTCTATAAAGACTTGTAGATTTATTGATTTAACTTATTTAGGGTTTTAAGAAGAAGCATTAAGAATTAGGCATACAGGGGCTGGAGAGATGGCTTAGAGGTTAAGAGCACTGACTGCTCTTCCAGAGGTCCTGAGTTCAATTCCCAGCACCCACATGGTGGCTCACAACCATCTGTAATGAGATCTGGCGCCCTCTTCTGTATACATAATAAATAAATAAATCTTTAAAAAAAAAAAAAGAATTAGGCATACAAATGCTTTAAACATGCAATAAATAAACATTTTCTGTTCATAGAAAAGTTAAAATACAGGTTCTAGAAAATAGGACGTATCATTTGCAAAGAGTTTACACAAATAAATGCACTTTATAGAAATACATCAGTGCAATCAGAGACAGCACTGCAGATACTAAAGAAGAACAAATATGAAGGCCAGTGTTTTGTTTCCCACACACTAAGCTACCATGTGCTGTTATTACTGGGGAGCACGATTCACCTCAAATTAAAGAGTGATAACAAAATTATTATTGTTGTTTTTACATTAGTCTTTATCCACAAAACATACATCAGAGTCCATTGACAAATAGACAAGTAATTTTTTTCAGGGAATCATGATTTCTCAGTATTTACAGAGAATTGAGGAGAAAAAAATTGTTCAGTATGAGAGAACACAAACTATTCAGTAAAAGCACCTGCAGGAAAATAACTGGAGTATAATCTTCCAGGCCGAGAGTATCCTTTGGAAGAAAATGTGTATCCAGCTTGCCATGGTTTGAAGAAGAAAAAAGCATACCCGAGAAAGAAGAGAGGCCAAGATGGTTAATTTCTCCAAGTTCCTTTATTTATAAAACCTACTGTCTTTGCATGCATACTACTTTTTTCTTGTTGTTGTTGTTTTAGAGATAGGGTTTCTCTGTGTAGCCCTGGATGTCCTGGAACTCACTCTGTAGACCAGGCTGTCCTGGAACTCACAGTGATTTGCCTGACTCTGCTTCCTGAGTGCTGGAATTAAAGGTGTGCACCACCACCATTCAGCAATATGCATACATTTTTAAGAGAGTATTTCATTTGTTTGGTTTAAGATAATACAAGGAATGGCAATTAGGAAATAAGACATCATAGAGAACCCAGAAACACACACATATATATGTGTATATGTGTATATGTATATGTGTATATATGTCTCCCTTACTCACTCACTCTCCCCAACTCTATCTATCTATCTATCTATCTATCTATCTATCTATCTATCTATCTATTATATGGTGATTGATGATAAAATGGCCTTAAATAACAGTATAGCAATGAGTCTGTTATGGGCCCTGCTCCTCGCCTGGGCAGCACAGTAGAGCTGACCCTGTTGGCTGTGGCACGGCTGTGAGAGTTTGGGATAATTGGCCATACCGCCTCATCTGCTATGTGGTGGTGAGGACAAGGGAAAGATACCCTCCCCCCTTGCCCCTGCCACCTGTGGTGGGTGAGGGAGCAGAACTTCCCCCTTACCAGCTGTGGCACTTGTGAAAGTGGGCCCTGTACCTGGGCAGCACAGCAGAACTTACCCTAATGACAGGGGTAAGAGTAAACCCTTCATGAGAACATGAGTGTGGGAGTTCTGGCCCCATCCCTCATCTGCCATATGGTAGTGTGTGTGGGAGAGAGAGTTTCCCCCTCCCTGCCCCCTTGCCACCTGTGGTGGGTGGGAGAGTTGGCTCTGAGGCCATAAGAGCAGGAGAGCTGTCCCTGCCCCACATCAGCTGAAGCTGAGAGTGGTTCCTGCACCTCCTCTGGGCAACACAGCAGAGCTAGCCCTGGTGGTGTAGGTGTGGGAGAGCCAGCCCTGAGGGCAGGAAAGCAGGAGAACCAGCCCCAAGCCTTGTTTTATCACTGCAAGGGGTGAACTAGCCAGGCCACCACTGCAGAGCTCACCCTGGTGGTGAGGGCAGAGGAGAGCTGGAGGGCTGACCATGCAGCTACCCAGGCCCAGAACCAGGGCTATGAGTTGGCTCACCCCAACATCCACTCCATCTATGATCTGCTGGAACATGTGAAGGGGCAGGTCCTGCAAGTACAAAGCTGCAAGATCTACATCTCAAAGGCAACAACAGGATATTAAAGAGGAGCCCCAATGAGGAGCCAGTATTGATGGTGTGGTAGAAACCAGAAGCCTTGAACCAGACTGAGGACTCTTTGCAATAAACACTCCTTCATGCCAAAAGTCCTGGAGAGATTAGAGATACAAGGGACATATCTAAACATAATAAAGGTCATTTACATCAAGCCCACAGGCAACATCAACTTAAATGGAGAGAAACTCAAGGCAATTTCACTAAAACCAAGAACAAGACAAGGTTGTTCACCCTCTCCATATTTATTCAACATTGAAGTCTTAGCTAGAACAGTAAGACTACTCAAGGAGACCAAAGAGGTACAAACTAGAAAAGAAGAAATCAAAGTATCTTTATTTGGAAATGACATGATAGTATATATAAGTGATCCTAAAAATTCCACCGGGGATCTCCTACAGTTGATAAATATTTCTAGCAAAGTAGCTGGCTGCAAAATCAACTACAAAAACCAGTAGCCTTCTACATAAAAATAACAAATGGACTAAGAAAGCAATCAGTGAAATACCACCTTTCAAAACAGCCTCAAATAATATAAAATACCTTGGGGTAATATTTTTCACAAGCAATTGAAAGACTTGTATGATAAAGTTCTCTAGCCTTTGAAGAAAAATTTCAAGAAGATCTCAGAAGATGGAAAGGCCTCCCATGCTCATGGATCAGTAAGATTAACATAGTAAAAATGACCACTACCAAAAAAATCTATGCATAGATTGCATAGATTCAATGCAATCACTAACAAAATTTCAACACAATTTTTCAGAGACCTTGAATTCTCTACTTCGTATGGATAAACAATGTGAAACAATAAAAGAACTACTAGAGCTCTCACCATTCCTGATTTCAAGATATACTACAGAGTTATAGTAATGGAAACCACAAAGTATTGGCATAAAAACAGACATGTTGATCAATGGAATTGAATTGAAGATCCAGACATAAATCCACAAACATATGGACACCTGATTTTTGATAAAGAAGCCAAAAATACGCACTAGGAAAAAGACAGCATCTTCAACACATGGTGTCAGTCAAACTGAATGTCTGCATGTTAAAGAATACAGATAGGTCCATACTTATCACCCTACACAAAACTAAACTCCAAGAGGATGAAAGACATCAACATAAAACCGGTTACAATGAATTGAATAAAAGAATAAGTGGGGGACTGCCTTGAATACATTGGCACAGGAAAATACTTTTTGAACAGAACACCAATAATGCAGGCACTAAGATCAACAATTAATAAATGACACTTCATGAAACTGAAAGCTTCTGTAAGGCAGAGGACACCATCAATCAGACAAAGCAGCAGGCTACAGAATGTGAAAATATTTTTACCAACTCCACATCCAATAGAGGACTAATATCCAGAATATATAAAGCACTCAAGAAACTCGATACAAAAACCAAATAAACCAATTAAAATGGGGTACAGATCTAAACAGAGAAATCTCAGCAGAAGAATGTCAAATGGCTGAGAAACACTTAAAGAAATGTTTAGCATCCTTAGCCATCAGGGAAATGCAAATAAAACTACTTTGAGACTCCATCTTACTCCTATAAGATCAATAACACAAGCGACATCTCATGCTGGAAAAGACATAGAGAACAAGGGAACACTCCTTCATTTTTGGTGGGAATACAAACCTGTATACCACTATGGAAATCAACATGGTAGTTCCTCAGAAAGTTGGGAATCAATGTACCTGAAGATCCAGCTATACCACTCTTGGGCATATACCCAGAGGACGTTCCAGTCTATCATACAGACACTTGCTCGGTCATGTTCATTATGGCTATACTCCTAATAACCAGAAACTGGAAACAATCTAGCTGTCCCTCAAAAGACGAACAAATAAAGAAAACGTGGTATATTTGCACAATTGAATATTACTCAGCTGTTAAAAAGATGCCATCATGAAATCTGTAGGCAAATGGGTGGAAATAGACAAAATCATCCTGAGTGAGGTAACCCAGACCCAGAAAAACAAACATGGTTTATATTCACTTATAAGTGAACATTAGCTGTTAAGTAAATGATAACCAAGGTGTAATTTGTAGACCCAGAGTGGTTATATGTAGAAGAAATCAAGGAAGGACTCAAGAATCTCCCTGGGAGGGGAAATTAGAATAGATTTTACAGGCAGACTGGGGGGTGGGTGGAGAAGAGATCAGGAGGATCAAATGGGAAGAGAGAGAGGAGATAGAGTAGAGGAAGAGAATCTGGGGAGGGACAGTGAGAATTGAGGGCGTATGGAGTCTCAACTGGCCATCTTTTGTCAGCAAAGGAGGCTTCCAATAGCAGTGCTGAGTTGCATTCGGTTAAATTGTTGGCTAAGGGAGTCCCATGGAAATCCCCCAAGCAGCTCAGGCTGTTTCTAAGATAATGAGCTGCTCTTTGCGAACTGACAGTGGGGCCCCATTGCCAAGAACAACACCCATGCAACTCACTGAACATGGAGAAGTTGAGATGATGCCTACGTTGAGCCTCCCCCCCCCCCCCCGTGTGGTAGTGTCTTTGGTGCAGGGAGGCACTCTGCAGGCTACCGAAAGAAAAACTTAGACAGCAACCCTACGACAAAACCTTTGACCTACAATCTGTCATGCCTGCAAAATATGCTAGGGCAATGGTGGAGCAAAACTTGTGGGAGTAGCCAACTAATGTTTAATTTGACTTAAGGCCCACTCCATGAAAAGGAACCCATACTGACACTGCTTGGGTAGCCAAGAACCAGAAACTAGACAGCCAGGAGACCTGGCTGTAAAACCAAATACAAGTGATCTAAAAACAAAGTATCAATGAAATGACTCCAATTGATACTCTGCTATACTCATAGATCAGTGGTTTATTCAGTCATCATCAGAGAGGTTTCCTCTGGCAGCAGATGGGAACAGATGCAGAGACCCACAGCCAGACATTATCAGGAGCGAGAGTTTAAATGGAGTGTCTCCATCAAATCCCTTCCCAGAGTTCAGGGAACCTCAAAGAAGAAGAGGCAGAAAGAACGTAAGAGCCAGATGGGATAGAGAACACGGGTCTATACTAGGTCCTCTATGTATATATAATAGCTTTCAGAGTAGTATTTTTATGGGACTCCTGAGTATGAGAATGAGTGGGTCTCTGACTCTTGTTCCTGCTCTTGGGACTCCTTTTCCTCCTGTTGAGTTGTCATGTCCAACTTCAACATGATGGTTTTTACATTATCCTATTGTGTTTCATTTTGTCATGTTTGGTTGTTGTCTCGTAGAAGCCTGTTCTTTTCTAATGAAAGACTGAAGGGAGAGGATCTGGAGGGGAAAGGATGTGGGGAGGGGAGAAACTGGGAGGAGTAGAAGGAAGGGGAAACTGCAATTGGGATATAATGTATGAGAGAAGAATCTATTTTTAATAAAAGGTAAAAATTAATAAAATCTCAAAAGTAAAATAAATAACATTTCAGGAGGAAAAACTATATATCATCAAATAATAGAACTTCTTCATACATATATATGAATGTATAGCTATAATATTCTGGTCTCAAAAAAGCTAAACTGAGTTTTTGGCTCAGACTTACTGACAGAATTTTATCTGTGTAATGTGTAACACATATTTTCGCAAATAAAACCCCTTAAATTTAATTAAAAAAAAAAAAGACTTCTGTCAGCAGAACCTACAATACTCAGCAGCTGACAGCTAACCATAAACAGGAATCCAGAGTCACATCTCCTTCCTCCTCCAAACACGGCTTCCACATTTTCACAAACCCATTTTGCTCCAGTCCACTACAGTAATGTGTTACCTTTCTTTTAGAATAAGATTGGTTCGTTTTCTCAGACCTCACTTGGTATACTCAAACTGTAACTCTGTGACTTACATTAAGTCTCAACTGTGCATCTTGCTTGGGTAATTGTTCCCCATCTCTGGGTCTTCAAGTCTGAGATCTTTCTTGATGTTCTGATGTTTATACATCTACTTCTGCCAGTCCCATATGTTGTCAGTTGGAGCTTCTCTCTGCGCATTGGCTTTTGGTGCCTGGGTCTATTTGACTAAGATGACCTGTGAGAATACTGAGACAAACACTTATATGTCTTCTCTTGTGATGTTTCTGGCCATGCTAAATGAGATTTTGCTCTGACTAGCTCGGAATGTGGCCTCAGCACCCTGTGGATGAGACCTCAAGAACACGGCGCCATTCTCTGTCTCACCCCAGCAGGACAGTTCATAGTCAGGCTGCTTTCCTCTATTGCTTCACCTGGATTCCTGTCTTTCTATCAGTGCCACCCTGCTCCACTTGCCCAGGCTGAGCAGATAGGAAGATGACTCATATTTCTACGAAGTTGCTGACTACTTTTTTTGATACGTGTAATTAATTTTATGTTCTACTTCTTTGCTCTTGCCTCTTCGCTGGATGTGCCTTGAAAATACTCTCAGCATTTACCAAAAGTTTTATAAACTGTGAGACTCCAAATATTAGGTAGCTAACCTTTATGCTGCACTATCATCGAAATTTGAAATAGTAACTACCCAAATCTGCAGTGTTGACCTTTCATAATCTAGTACAATTTTAAGAAACAAATCTTCAGCTCTATACACTGAAGCTATAACAAGGCAGCTGTCTCAAGTGTTTATGGCGTTCTGGTGTGGACTAAGTAATTCCTCTTACCACTAAGCAGAAGATAATATTGACTTATTTTTCCCTTCCTCTTCCTGGACTGCCATACATACAGTGATGTAAATAATAAGTGGGCTTTATAGATTTAAAGAACTCCAGTGACTATGATTTGTACCAGTTACTGATGTCTTCCTTTCTTCCTTTTTTATGTGTGTTTGCATGTGAGTGCACATTTGTGTGATTGGTGTGTGTGTTTGTGTGTGTGTGTGTCTGTGTCTGTGTATGTGTGTGTGTGTGGTATAGGTACACATGTGGGGTGTATGCAAGAGAGTTGAAGCCAGAAGACAATGTCGAATGTCCTTCTCTATCACTCTCTGTCCTATTTAGTTAAGACTAGGCTTCTTACTGAACCTGATGCCACATGACAGTCTGTAGTGATACATTGTGTACCCTAATAAATTTACCTGAGGATCAGAGAACAGAGCCAGCCACAAGATTAGACATAGAGGTCAGGCAGTGGTGGCACACACCTTTAATCCCAGTACTGGGAGGCACACATGCCTTTAATCCCAGGAAGTGATGTCTGGGCAGAGAAAGGTATATAAGGAATGAGGAAACAGGAACTCACTCTCTTTAGACTGAGAATTTCATAGAAGTAAGAACTAGTGGCTGACTTTTCCATGCCTCTGATCTTTCATCTTTCACCTTGATATCTGGCTCTGGATTTTTTATTAAAAGACTACCTAAGATTTGAACAACAGCAGTCAGCAGTCCCAGTGCAGCACACTCTTACCAAGAACCATCTCTTTATCCATGCAGCTAATAGATTCTATGGTGTTAATCCTCCCACTGTGGCTAGTTTCATGTTATAAACAGGTTTGACAACCCACTTACAAAATTCTTGCAGTTTAACATTGGTACTTGAGAAACTAGCTCAAGATTAGTGCTAGATGTGAAGTCTTACACAAGATGTCCAATTCTCTTCTCTACCACTGAAGTTCTACCAGTGTACACGTCACTCCATAAATACTCTGTACCCAGAACTGAGCACCTTGACAATCTCCTCTCTGTAATTAGAAAGTCACATCCCAAGAGAAATGGACCCTTTAACTTACGCAATAGTTTTTCCCCTCTTTTTCTAAGCATACAAACCAACAAACAAGTCCATACATGCTATCTTAGTTATGTTTTGATTGCTGTAATAAAACACTGTGAAAAGCAACTTGGGGAGAGAAGGGTTCAGTTTATCTGACAGCTCTCAAGTCATACATCCATCACTGAGAGAAGTCAGGTAGGGGACTCAATGTGGGATCCTGGAAGCAGGAACTGAAGTGGAAGCCGTGGAAGACTGTGGCTTACTACTTTGTTCTCTATGGCTTGTTCAGCTTGATTTCTTGTACAACTCAAGACCACTAGCTCATGGATAGTACCCATTCCCCACGGGATGGGCCACCAATCAAGAAAATGTACCACAGACTTGCCTGAGGCCAATCTTATGCAGGCATTTTCTGAATTAAGATTCCTTCTTCCCAGGCATGCCTGTTTGTGTCAAGTTGATATAAAATCTAGTCAACATACATACGCTGGGCAGTAGAATTATTTTTGCTCACTTGAGCACCTTTGTGATAAGTGGTGTATACAATTTTACAGTTTAATTTTTAAAAAAACTTGTTTTGACACTGTATTGTCATGTGAGGCAGTCCCATGCAGACCAACTAAGTTAGGACAACATTCTTTAGAAAGTGGTGTTCATCTGCCTGCTAGGATCATCCAAGCTGTGGTTCCAACATTGGGAAGGAACTTGACAATCCAGACAGACTATAGCTTGTGAGGTTGACTAATTTTAACTCTTGGCTAAGAAAGAAAATGGAATGGTTTGCAGCTCTTTGTAAAGTCTTTGTCTTAGCACGTGCACATAATTAAATGTTCATTGGATTCAGTATTGCCAAGAAGACCCTGAGCTTTTCACTGGAATGTTCACTGCTATGTTGTGTCTGTGTGTATTCTTAGAGCATGTTGTCTTCTTCTCTCCCATATTGACATGGTAAATGGTGTGCTGGGGAGATATGGTGATTTAATATCCTTGAATATAGTGATACGTAAATTAAAGCCTTTCTGTCTGGCTTTAAGTGAAATGTATAGTGAAGACTTTGCTGATACATTTCTCTCAAAGTTGGAGACCAAGACTTTACTGTACATTCCACTCTAAAGCCAGCCATAAAGGCTTTACTACATTTGAATACATCTGATTTTGAGGTACATTTCTCAAAATACATCATTGTATTTCACAGGGAGTGATATTAACCAACAGCAATAGTTTAGTCATATTACTTATTGAATTATTTTATTCCTAATATATTTATGGCCACATACATTCAAAGTATTTGTGTGGAAGGGACTTAGAAGTAACATAGAGACAGCCACTTCCTTCCATCTATGGAAATACCAAGAGATAGCTAGAACAGTTTATGAATTTAGAACAGTGCTGTATACAAAAAATAAACAAGACAGGAGACAGAAGGTTATTGGTTAACGGTTTAGGTGCTGGGAACAAATGATAGTGGGTCCTCTAGTAAGAGAGGGCTGGGTTTCTCAGAAGCAGTTCATTTAAGTTCTCCATCTTTGGTCCCAGCAGTCATGCACTTATTTATAGCAGGCCTCTGACAGGTATGTGCTCTGGGCATGGAAGGCTGGGACCCCATCACTCCTGGGTAGTTTTGCTCTCTACATTCTGTCTAGAGTGTATGAGCTAGACATGGAACACAGGCTGCTCATACCTCACAGATAGGCTCTTTGAACATACACAACCATTCAAAGATTGAGAATATCATCCCCTACCCAAAGCAATGGATTCATCATGTAAAATTATACTGAGGTTTCTCAGTTATCCTGAAAAGAATAACAACATAAAGCCCATGAGACTTCAACCCTACACAAAGAACTGTAACAAACTGAAGAAAGTTGGGAACAGGAGGGGTAGTCTTCTCCAGGGAAGAGCACACCATTTGGTTGTCCAGTGCCAAACAGCCAGCCCTAAAAATATATATATACAAGTGACATTATATGAAATTAGCAGTTTATATTTAGGAATAAACATGTATATACTTCTGTCTTAGTGTTCTACTCCTGAGAAGAGATACTGTGACCACAACTCTTATAAAGGAAAACATTTAATTGGGGCTGACTTACAGTTTAGAGGTTTAGTTCATTGTCATCATGATGGGAAGCACGGCTGCGTGCAGGCAGACATGGTGATGGAGAAGCAGCTTGAGAGTTCTACATATGGATCATCAGGCAGCAGGCAGAGAGAGACACTGGGTCTGGCTTGAGCATTAAAAACCTCAAATCCCACTTCCAGTGACACACTTCCTCTAAGAAGTGGGTCATATGCACCCCAACAAAGGCACACCTTCAAATCCTTCTCAAGTAGCACCATTCCATAATGAACAAACATTCAAATATGTGAGACTCTGCAGGCCATTCTTATTCAAACCATCACAAGATATGTGCATGAAATAGCAATTAGTGAAAAAAGAGATCATGGGTTTGAAGGAGATTAGGTGTTGGGATAATATGAGATCGTTTGGAGGGAGGAAATGGAAGGGAGTAATTATATTATAATCTCAAAAGTTAAAAAAAAGAGAATAGCAACAGATCAATAACCTTGAAACAACTAGAGAGAAACAAAAGCATAAATAGAAAAGGGTAAGTGAGACATAAATAGAAGAAGGAGTGGGCTAGGGAAGGAATAGTGGTAGAATAATAGAATCAGTGGTAAAATATTGCCCCCCACACACGAGGCTTTGAATTTGATTCCCAGAAAGACAAGAAGATGAGAAGGAAGGGAGGATATATATGTAACTTTCAGGGGTGGCAGAGGTACTTTAAGACTTGCTTTTAAGTAGGAAAAAAAACAGAAAGAGAGCAAACCAAAAATGTAAAATGAGACAAGAGAAATAAATGCTGTAACAGCAGTGACTATGACAAAAGAAGATTGTGCAAACAGTGCACAAATCCCATGGAAGCTGTGTGGACATGGTGCAATATGTATGTGGGGTGCCCTGTTGCCCATAGGGCCAAAGATGGGGCAAAGAAGACATAAGTCATAGGCCACGGCTGCCCTCAAACTTTCCATCCAATGCAACATCTCTGGAAAACTCAAGACATTATAAATGCTATGTAATTTAGCCTTCTGCATCACAAGGGAAGTGCACTCATCAGAAATATAAACTGTGTAAAAATAGTTTGTTATTTGTTTTATAACTTCTAAACATTTGGGAGCATATGAATGTGTACGTTTGTGTGTGTGTGTGTGTGTGTGTGTGTGTGTGTGTGTGTGTGTGTGTGTATCTGTAGAGGCACACACATAGGCCAAAGGTTGACATTGGGATATCTTGTTTCCTCAATCACATTTCTACTTTTTTAAAAAAGATTATTTATTTATTATGTGTACAACATTCTGCCTCTATGTATGCCTGCAGGCCAGAAGAGGGCACCAGATCTCATTACAGATGGTTGTGAGCCACCCTGTGGTTGCTGGGAATTGAACTCAGGACCTCTGGAACAATAGGCAGTGCTCTTAACCTCTAAGCCATCTCTCCAGCCACTTTTCTACTTTTTTGAAACAGGGTTTCTCACTGAACCTGGAGCTTATCATTTCAGCTAGAGTGACAGGCGAGCAAGCTTCCATGATCCACTCTTCTCTACTTCACAGTGCTGGGGTTGCAAATATGCCTCACCACGTTTGAGTTCTTATGTTCTGCAAATACAAACTCAGGTCATTTACCCAGCAAACACTTCAATGCTGAAACATCTCCTCAGTCCCTGGCTGATATTTCTAACTGACCAAAATTTCCAGAGAGTTACCAGATAATGGGTCAGGAACTTGGTACAAGTAAGAGTAGATTTAATGTGTTCAGATAATATACCTAGATGCATGAGGTTATATTTTTGTCTGGCTTTCATGAGTCCACAGGAAAAGATCCAAGCGAGATACAGAAGTTGGGTGAAATCGTCACAACTTGAAACATTTTCTCCTAATTTAGAAGTGAAACCTCTCAAACAAAAGACACTCTGGGGATTGTAGTCATGTGTATTATTGCAATTATACCTTAGTTTTGGAATAAAGATTTTTAGGGATCCAGAAATAAAGCCACAATGTTTTCCACCATTAGATTGCTCCTTAGACAGCTGTATTGTGTTTTTTGGTTTTTTTTTTTTCTGCTGAGGGCACAGAGATTTTAGATTGTGGGAGGTTTGACAAAGGTGAAGTAGGGTCCTGCCCATTGCCTCTTTACTAAAAACAAATGATGATTTTTGTCTCTTTCTGGGATATGAAATGTGAAAGATTGTTTCTTTCCTTCCACATGTCCAGTGAGTATTTTCAAGTTTTAGGAAGCGATTACTTCTTCCTAAGAAGATGAGTTCCAATCCTTCTTAAATATTTTCTTACCACTTTAGGGAGGGTAGAACAACAACTGAGTGAATCATTGAAGAAATGGCCCCATGACTCAGGAAGACGGCCCAAATTCTCAGTGATCAGAGATCTGAAGGAAATTCCAGAGCACATGTCATTTTAACACCATCTAGACAATTAATAAAAAGTATATAAGCAAAATCAAGTGACTAAAACTTGTCTCCATCCCTCTTAAAGGCCCTTCATTTGTGCAGAAGCATCTCTTTACTGGCTGATGTATCATTCATCATCACACCATTATTATTACCGTCTTACCATCTTGCTTATGAGTTCTTCTCTTTATCCATCTGCACAAAGGCTTAGCTCTGCCTCCAGGTTTGGTATTTCACCCTAAGCTGCCTTTTATCATAATAGTACTTCTTGTGAATCATTATAAATCATGCTTTCTACACCTAATAATTGACTGAGATTCTTTCTCACAAACACAAACGCTTCACACAGGAAGATTTTCTTTCATTTTTGCTGCCAATAAGTGATTCCCACCTACAGAAGTCTTGGAACAGTTACTCTCTCTTTCAAAGGGGTGTGTGTGTGTGTGTGTGTGTGTGTGTGTGTGTGTGTGTGTGTGTGTGTGTCTTTAATTCTACTCCAGTGTGTTACTATTTCTCTTTGTAGTTTCTCTACAGCCATCAGATACATTTTTCATAGACTGGTTTTACTTTGACTGTGGTTTTCATTGAATCAGATTCTTAACTAAGTATGTAAGGACAATTTCCTGAAAAATTTCATGGCTACATGCAGAGATTGACTTGAATCCAGATTGATGAATCTGCTCTGAGAATCTGCTGTGCCTGTCATCCCTGCCTCACCCCACACTCATTTCCTGCTATGTAAAACTCTTGAAATAGTTCAAGCGAAATAACCCTAAGAATACAGCAAATTATGTGCTGCTCTCATAGAAGAGCATTAGCTCATGGGTTGCCAGGAGTTTATTTCTGAGTAATTCTCAGATAGAGCACTTGCCAAAAAAATGCCATTTAATGTTTCAGTTGAGGAGCGATTTATTTTCAAAAAGATTTCCAGATGTTCACATTCACTTTAAAAGGCCATGTTTTTAAAAGCAAATGACCTTGACTTGCAGTTACTCTATCAAGTTACACACTTTTGTTTAATGTATTTAAAGAAAAATGCCCCGTTTGCTTTGCCTCCTGATCTTCTTAGCTCAGGAAATCCCCATCCATGAACGCACTTTGAGTCAACAGTGCTAGAGTCTTGAAGCTGTGCGGGAGACTTGCGCCACATCTGCTTCTGGTCTGTGCAGCTCTGGTGAAGGCTGCCATGCTGCTTCTGGGGCTGCTCGTGAGAACCTTGTCTTTTCCAGCCTCCCACTAACCAAAGAAAGGAGGAGGCTGCACAGCAGAGTGACCTCTGGTATATCATGCACTTCTCGAGTAAACACGTTCCTTGGAATGTGTATTGTACTCAGAGTGGGACACCTTTAATTCATTAAGATGACCGAAGGAGAATGTACACACACTGTGGACTGGAGTTTCAAATCCTGGTTTTGCTAATACATAAAATGACTCTAAGTGGTATGCTATTCAATTGTCTGTGTGTTAGATATAAACATGAAAAAAATCTAATTTCTAGGTAGGATTTGAAAACTGATTTAATTTATTTACACAAGAGACAAATTTCTGTTCTCCCTCTGAATTAGAGGTATTGAACCCACTACTCCACAGCTGTTTAAACATCAGGCTTAAGCTCCTAGAAAAGAATAAAAAGTTCTCACACACACAGAATAAAACCTTATAAAATAATCTTTCTCTGTTGAAAGCTAGCAGTGGTTAAATTATGGTTACTGTGAGTAGTATTGCAATTTATTGGCATAAAGTGCACATTCCTGTTAGGATGTAGAACAGTTTCTCACTTAGTTATCTTTGTGGTGCCTATAAATGCCTTCTTCATGCATCAGAATGCCTCACCTACAGTCAGTGTGTGCTTCTGGGACTTTACACTATGGATTCAAAAATGCTTCTGTTTAGATGCTCACTCGAGATAAGGTTCTAGGAACTTTGCCATAATAATTAAAAACAGAGCCTTCTCATTGGCTTCACGTGAATTCCAGCCAGCTCTCCTGTTTTCTGGACGAGTTATTTCATGCCACCTCATCTGTGAAGTTGGATTGTACACCTTCTCATCACAGTTTTAGTCAGTTAGGGACCAGCAGTAGAGTGCTTAACACAAGACTGTGTGGCATTTTATTAATAACATTGCACTTATTTCTACTATTATTTTCATCAATTATAGGTCAACTTAATTATCACTTGCGAGATTCTAGAGTTTATCTGTTTGAATAAGGTTTAATTACTTGCATAAAAAACAAAGCCAGGATTTGTTCCAAGCTAGGTCCTTTAACCATCCTTTTTAAAAATTATTTATTTATTTTTTTAAGATACAATCATCACGCCAACCTCCTTAAGGACATATACATGCATATTTCATATATATATATGAATATATGCATATTTCATCAGAGACCTACAGCAGCTGGTGTTCCCATTTCACAGGGCAGACAGGAGTAAGGGTGGATGTGAGCCCAGCTGAGCTCAGGATGGCTGAACTGCATGGCCTCCAGTTGCTCAGCATTAGTCTGTGTCAGCTCACCATCCCAAAACTCAGCTATTCCAATTGCATGCTCAGATGTGAACCACAGGGTGTTGGTTAAAAAAACAGAGAGTCCTAAAACTCTGCTGCCAGGGAATGCATAGCTGTGTTTATAGGAAGTAAAATAGTCCTGAACAAGGAAATATCCATTTTCAGCCCTGATGCCAAGCAGAAAGCAACTTTTCCTGCCAAAGGCGCTTGAAATATCCAATTCCCTCTTCCCATCTCTCTTTAGTCTGGACCCTGTGCTCCTGTTCTGTAGAATTTATGATTTCTTGCATCTTTATGAAGGTTCCCAACGTGAGTTTTCTTAGACCGAATCATCACTTCCTCTGTCATTGTTTGGCTGACCCTTTCCAATAGGTCTATGCTTATTTCTGGTTTTGTGTTTTCTTAGAGAAATCCATCAGAAGTCCAGATAGGGTCATCATTGTCCTAGTACTCCAGGTTACACGTTGTCTTACTTAACATGAGTACTTTTTTGTACTTGCAAAGAAATCCAGTTTAAGACAATAAATCTTTTAGTCACACAAAGTCTAGGCCATCAGACACACAAAGTGTAAGTCTCCACTGGAGCCTCTCACTCAAGGAAAAATGCAGGTAGAAGTCTCTTCTCACAAGCTCTTTTTGTTTGTCCTTTGCTTGGCTTTCCCAGATGACAAATGCTAAATATGAAGGGGAATCAGCCAGGGTTCTTCCTACCTCTCCACTGATCTCTCTCTCTCTCTCTCTCTCTCTCTCTCTCTCTCTCTCTCTCTCTCTCTCTCTCTCTCTCTCTCTCTCCCTCTCCCTCTCTCTCTTCAGTAAAAATATTTTTTTTTTTCATACTGTATATTCTCATCATGGTTTTACCTTTCTGGTCTCCTCTCAGATCCTCTCCACCTCTCCATTCATCCAACTCCACACTTCTGTTCTTGCTTTCTTTAGAAAACAAACAGGCCAATAAATAAAAACAGAATAAAACAAAACAAGGAGACAAACATAGAAAAAGTATGAGACACAATACACACACACACCCAACAGGCATACACACACAAGCACACACACACACACACACACACACACACACAAACCATAACAACACAAAATCAGAAACCATAATAGATAAGCAAAAGACAAGTAAGGTAAAAATGCTGGGGAAAAAAAGCACGATGAGGTAAAACATCTCCAAAAATACCAGTGAGTTCATTTTGTGTTGGTCATCTACTGATAGGCATGGAGCTTCCCCTACGTGTGTTTTTTATACCCAGTGAGACTCCTTTGAAGAAAGTTAATTTTTCCTTTCCAGCAGTTGTCAATTCAAAATAACCTCTGGGTTGGTGATGGGTTTGTCCAGTACCACTGACCATGTTGGGACTCCATCTGGCTTGGATCTGTGCAGGCATGCTGCCACAGTCTCTGTGGGTTCATAAGTGCATCAGCCCTGTTGTGCAAGAAGGCTTCATTCCTCCTCTCCATTTAATTCTCCCTTTCCAGTTCTCCGTATCTTTCCATAATTATATATTCTATTTCCCCACCTTGGAAGTTTCTTCACTCCCAACTGGTTCCTTACTCTATACCTAACCTCTGTGGTTTCATGGATTGTAACATATCTACTTAAGTCTAAAAACCTAACATCTACATATAAAAAATGCATATTACATTTGTATTTTGGGGTCTGGGTTGCCTCACTCAGGATTATTTTCTCTAGCTCCACCCATTTATCTGTGAATTTCATGATTTCCTTTTCTTAGTGCTGAGAATACTCCATTTTGTAAATCTACCCCCCCCCTTTTTTTTTTTTAACCTATTTATCTATTGATGGACATCTGGGCTATTTCCATTGAGTGAAGCAGCAATGACCATGGATGAGAAAGTGTCTCTATAGTAGGATGTATAGTCCTTGGATGTATGCCTAAGAGTGGTACACCTAGATCTTGGAGCAGATCTATTTCCAACTTCCTGAGGAACTACCACATTGATTTTTCCAGTGGCTACACAAATTTGCACTCCCATCAGCAATGGATGAATCCTTCCTTTACCTCACATCTTTGCCAGCATAAGCTGTCATTTATTTTATTGGTCATGACCATTCTGACTGGTGTAAGATAAAATCTCAGAGGAGTTTTGATTTGCATTTTTCTGATGACTAAGGATGTTGAACATTTGTATTTTTCAGCCATTTGTGATTCCTTTTTTGAGAACTCTCTGTTTAGATCTGTATGCAATTTCTAATTGGATTATTTGTTTTCTTGGTGTCCAGATTTTTTGAGTTATTTATAGGTGTTAGATGTTAGACCTACATCAGATATGTAACGGGTAAACTTCTTTTCTCATTCTGTAGCCGACCAATTTGTCCAAATAGCACTGTCAATTCTATGCAGAAGTTTTCAGCTTCATGATGGTCCACTTATTAATTGTTCTTAGTGCTTGTGCTATCAGAAAGTCTTTTCCTGTGCCAGTGAACCCAAGGCTATTCTAATTTTTTTCTTCTATAAGATTAAGGTATCAGGCTGTATGTTGAGGCTCTTGATCAATTTAAAGTTTAGTTTTGTGAAAGGTGACAAATACTGGTCTATTTTCATTCTTCTACGTGCAGCCATCCAGTTTGACTGGCATGGTTTGTTAAAAAAAAAAAAAAAAAAAAAAAAAAAAAAAAAAAAAAAAAAAAAAAAAAACCACTATCTTTTTTCCAGTGTGTATTTCTGACTTCTTTGGCAAAAAATTGAGTGTCCAAAGGCATGTGGACTTATGTCTGACTCTTTAATTTGCTAAATTAAATGTGTCTATTTTATGCCCATACTATGCTTTATATTATTATTATTACTACAGCTCTGTAGTGAAAGTTTAGATCAGGGATGGTTACACCTCCAGTGGTTCTTTTATTATTCAGGATTCTTTAAGCTATGTTGAGTTTTGTTTTTTTTGGGGGGGGGTTTGTTTTTTGTTTTTTGTTTTGTATTTCCACATGAAGCCAAAAACTTTCCTTGCCATTTCTGTGAACAACTGTGTTGGAAGTTTTGTGGGGGTTGCCTTGAATCTATAGATTGCTTTCAGTAGGGTGGCTAATTTCACTATGCTAACCATCCTAATCCAAAGACCAAAGCCCATGGGAGATGTTTCCGTCTTTTGATATCTTCTTCAGTTTCATCAATATCCTACAGTTTTTATTATATAAGTCTTGGTTATTTACTATTATTTCAAGGTATTTTTTGTGGCTGTTATAAAAGACACTTTTTAAAAACTTTCTTTCAAGTCTGTCATTTGTATAAAAAAGGTAATTGATTTTTACATGTTAATTTTGTATACTAATACTTTGCTGAAAGTGTTTGTCAACTGTAGAAACTTCCTGGTGGAATTTCTTTGGGTCATTTATATATAAAATCATATCATCTGAAAATGAAGATAATTTGATTTCTTTCTTCTTCATTTGTATCCCCTTGATCTCCTTTGGTTTTCTTTTTGCTCTAGCTAAGAGTTCAAGTACTATGTTGACTAGGTATAGAAAGAGTGGACAACCTTGTTTTGTTCCTGACTATAGTGGAAATGCTTTGAGTTTCTCTCTATTTAGGTTGATATTAGTTGTAGGCTTGCTGTAACTCACTTTTATTATGTTGAGGTATTTCCATTGTATCCCTAGTCATGAAGTGGTGTTGGATTTTGTTCAAGGTCTTTTCTGCATCTAATAAAATGATCTTCTGATTTTTGTCTTTCAGCCTATTTATGTTGGATTATGTTTATCAATTTATATATGTTGAACCATCCCTGAATTTCTGGGATGAAATGTACTTGATATGGTCTTAGGTTCAGTTTACAAGTATTTTATTGAGAATTTATTCATCTATGTTCATAACAGAAATTGGTCTATAATTCTCTTTCTTTGCTGGGTCTTTATGTTTCAGGGTAACTGTGGCCCCATAAAACAAATTAGACAATGTTTCTTCTGTTTCTATTTTGTAGAATAATTTGAATATTGGTGTTAATTCTTATTTGAAAGTCTGGTAGAATTCTGCACTAAAATCATGTAGCCTTGGTCTTTTTTTTTCTTTTGGTTGGGAGACTTTTAATAATTGCTTCTATTTCACCAGGGGTTATAAGTCTGTTTAAATGGCTTGTCTGATCTTGATTTAACTTTTGTAGGTGGTATGTATTAAGAAAATTATTCCGTTCTTTAAGATTTCCCAATTTGTTGGAGTACAGGTTTTTAAAGTATGTCCTTAAGATTCTCTGGATTTCCTTGGTGTCTGTTATGTCGATTTTTTCATCTCCAACGATATTAATTTGGATCTTCTCTCTCTGCCCTTTAGTCAATTTGAATACGGGTTTGTGAATATTGATTTTCTCAAAGAATCTGCTCTGTTTCAGCGTTTCTTTGTATTGTTTTTTTGTTTGTTTCTCTTTTATTGATTTTAGCCCTGATTATTTCTTGCCATCTATTCTTTTTGGATGTGAGTTCTTTTTGTTCTAGAACTTTGAGGTGTGCTATTAAGTTACTGTATGAGATCTCTTCAATTTCTTTATGTAGGCACTTAGTATTACAAATTTGCCTCTTAGAACTGCCTTCAGTGTGTCCCAAAAGTTTGGGTGAGTTGTATTTTCATTTTATTAGATTTTTATTTCTTTCTTAATTTCTGTCTTGACCTAATTTTCATTCAGTAGTGAGTTTGTAAGCTTTCTGTTGTTGTTGATACCCAGCTTTAATCTGTGGTGCAGGTAGGATGCACGGTATTTCAATGTTCTTGCATCTATTAAGACTTGCTTTGTGTCCCATGGTGTGGTCAACTTTGGAGAAAGTGCTGAGAAAAAAGGTATATTCTTTTGTTTTGGGGTGAAATGTTTTGTAAATATCTGCTAGGTCCATTTGGCTTATGGTATTATTTAACTTTAGCATTTCTATGTTTGGTTTTTGTCTGTGTGACTTGCTTATTGGTGAGAGTGTGGTATTAAAGTCACCCACTCTCACTGTTAGAGTCAATATGTGATTTTAGCTGTAATATGTATATATATATATATATACATTTATATATATATATATAATATATATTATAATAAATTATATATTTTATATAATATATATAATATTTATATATTTATATTATATATATTTATATAATATATATAATATATAATATATAAATATATATATATATTTCAGTGGCCCTTTTGTTTGTTATATAAATGTTTAGAATTACAATACCATCTTGGTGGGTTTTTCCTTTGATGAGTATGTAGTACCCTACCTTATCTCTTCTGATTAGTTTCTATTAGAATAGAAATAGTTTCTGATTAGAATATATTTTATCAGACATTAAAATAGTTGCATACTGCTTGCTTCTTGGGCCCATTTGTCTGGAATACTATTTTTCATCATTTTACCCTGAGCTGATATCTATCATTGATGGTAGAGTATGTTCTTGCATGTTGTAGAAATATAGATCCTGTTTTCTAATCCAATCTGTTAGTCTGTGACTTTTTATTTGTGAATCATGACCATTAATGTTGACAGTTATCAATGAGCAGTGTTTATTGATTGCAGTTATTTTGTTTTACTGGTGTGCATCTACCCCCATTTGGATTTGTTTGTCTGGAGTTATTTATTTCTTGTGTTTTCCTGAGTGTTATTAATCTCTTCAGATTAAAGTTTTCCCTCTAGTATTTTCTGCAGGGCTGGATTTGGATGTTGACTCTGCTTAAATTTTGTTTTATCATGAAATGCTTTTTATTCTCATGTATTGTGATCGATAGTTTTGCTGGATATAGTAGTCTGGGCTGCCATTTGTGGTTTCTTGGAGTTTGTAGAAATTCTGTCCAGCTCCTTCCCTTCTGGCTTTCAAAGTCTCCACTGAAAAGTCAGGTATTGCTGGGCAGTGGTGGTGCACACCTTTAATCCCAGCACTTGGGAGGCAGAGGCAGGTGTATCTTTGAGTTTGAGGCTAGCCTGGTCTACAGAGTTCCAGGACAGCCAGGGCCACCCTGACAAACCCTGTCTTGAAAAAAAAAAAAAAAAAAAAAAAAACGGAAAAAAGAAAAGAGAAGTCAGATGTTATTCTAGTGGGTCTATCTTTATATGTCACTTGGTCTTTTCCCCTTGTAGCTTTTACTATTCTTTCTTTGTTCTGTACATTTAATGTTTTGGTTATTGTGTGTCATGGGAATTCCTTTTTTGGTCCTGTCTAATGTTCTGCATGCTTCTTATATCCTGATAGGCATCTTCTACTTTAAGTTATGGAAGTTTTCTCTATGATTTTGAAAATATTTTCTTGTGCCTTTAACATTAGTTTCTTTTCCTTCCTCTATTCTCATTATTCACAGATTTGATCTTTTCATATGTCTCAAATTTCGTGGATGTTTTCAGCCTGGATCTTTTATTTTTTTTATCTTTTTTATTGCTTTAGGTTCTTTGACTGAGGTATCCATTTCTTCTATCTTGTCTTTAGGGCCTGTGATTCTCTCTTCCATCCCTTGTGTTTTGCTAGTGAGGCTTATCTCTAAGGTTTTGTTTGGCTTCTTAAAATTTTCATTTCCAGTTTCATCTCAGTTTTGGTTTTCTTTAGTGATTCTATTTCTTAAATTCTACTTCCATGTCATGAATTGTTTTCATTACTTCATTCCACTGTCTATGTTTTCACAGACTTCATTAAATGATTTATTCACATCTTCTCTAAGGTCCTTGAACATAACCATAATAACTATATTGAAGTCCTTGTCTTGTATTATGGCTATACTGCATTTCTCAGGCACTACTGTAGTAGGGTTGTAGGTTCTGGTGGAGGCATATTGTACTGGCTATTAATGACTGGTTTTATTTGTTTGTTGTTTGTTTTGTTTTTTGGACTGCTTTTTATTTTATTTTATTGATTCTTTGTGGATTTCACATCATGCTTCCTGATCCCACTCATCTCCTTGTCCCTTCATATCCATTCTCTGTCCTTGCAACCCTGACCCAAAATAAAATAAAATTTAAAACAAAAACAAACAAACATAAAAATTCTTAGTATGGAAGCTATAGTGTGCCACAATGAGTCACACAGTATACCCTTCAGTTCCTTTAATCCATACATCTTTATTTGTAAGCATTCATTGCAATGAGCATTAGTCTGACTCAAGGTCTCTGCATTCTGCTACATCCTTAATACTGAGCACTCACTGGGACTCCTCTTGGATATCCTTGTTGTTGCCTTGTGTCATGGAGATCCTGCAGCTTTGGGTTTGCAAGTCTGGTGCCTTCACATGCTCCAGCATGCTGTTCATAGATGATGTGCATGTTGGGGTAGGACAACTCATAGCTCTGGGTCTGGATGGTAGGGTTAGTCAACCTGCCAGTTTTCCTCTGTCCATTCAACCAGAATGAGCTCTCCAGCACTGTCCCACTATCTCACCCAATGCAGCAGGCACAAGGAGTGGCCAGTTCTTCTGTTCTCACACCCTCAGGCCAGCTCACCTGTACCTACACCACCAGGGCTAGCTCTACTGTTTTGCCTAAGCAAGGTGTGGGACCTGCTCTCCTGAGTGCTGTACTTGGTAAGGTGCAGGGCCAGCTCTCTGGCTCTAGTGCTCCTGAGGCCAGAGGCCAGCTCTCCCTCCTGCTGCAGGTGGAAAGGGGCATGTGTTTGGGATGGAGAACTTCTTTCCCTCCCCCTGCTACCACAAGGCAGGTGGGGGGGGTGATCAAATCTCCTGCTCTCATGCCCTCAGGCTGGCTCACCTGCACCCCTGCCAACAGGGTCAGCTCTACTATATGGTCCAGGTGAGGTGCAGGGCTTGTTCTCCTGAGTGCTGCTGATTGACTTCATTTTTGCACCCATGTCTAGGTAGCTGGGACTGGGATGATTGAGGTGATTCTAGGTGTTGATATCTGGTCTTGTCTTTGTTGGGTGGGTGTTCTGTTCCTTAGTTTATGTTGCTCACTCTGCATCTTAGGAAAGTGTATTGGCAGTGGGTTTCCTGGTTAGAAAGTGGTTGTGCAGGTCAGTAAGTGGTAGAGATGGACAGAGGTGGGCTAGGGGAAAAGGCTGGGATAAGCTTCAGGAAAGAGCTAAGAGGATCCTGTTCACACTTAGCAATGGGGTCCAGAGGGAAGAGAGAATCTCCCAAGTTGATTACAGTGAGGTAAAGCTTTATTGGAGAGACAGGGATGAAAGTGTTAGAGGGACCCTGGTTCTGAACCCGCTGAATAAAGTTGAAGTTGTAGGAAGGGTACCACTAAGCAGGCTGTTACTGGGCTGAGGGTGATTGTAATAGAGGATAAGAGTGACAGTGTGATTCATGTTCCCTGATTCATTAGTCCCTGACACATGTGGCCACTGGGGGTCCCGGGTAAAAAGTGTTTCTATGTCTGGAGGCTGACAGAAAGGAATGGGGATGGACTAGGTGGGTGCTTAGAGGGTCTACAGAAAGGAGGAAAGCTGGGTCCACTCCAAGGAGTAGTGGATTCCCACAGCAATGAGTAGAAGGACAGACCCCTGCAAGTAGGCTATTTCTGGGCTGGGGATGAGACTGAAACATTCGTAATAGGGGCAAAAATTAGAGTGAGAATCACCTACCCGAGTCCCAGCCCGGTGTGGCCACTGTGGGTCCCAGATAGAGAGCATTGCTAGGTATCTGTGGCTGGCACAGGAGATTGGAGGAAGGAGGATGGCTGGATCCTCTGTGAGGTTTGATGGAGTCCACAGGGTCTGGAAGTAGGCAGGAGAACAAGCAGTCTGCTACAGGGCTTGGGCTGAGACTCTTATCCATTGATTTCAAAGCTACCTGCAGTTATTTAGAAGGCATCTGAAGAGCATCTTTACATTCCTTCCAGAATACATAATTTCCTCACTCACACTTGCCTTCTCTGTGAGCTGCTGTTTCCCACCGTTCATTCTTTGGTGGGAGTACACCTCTGTCACATTCACCACCAGCTCCTCTTGAGAGCTGGCAAGTTAGTCTTAAGATCAAAGCTGATGGGGATGTGGGCGGTATAAATGGAAACAGTCGGAGGCGTGGCCGACTCTCAGGGCGCCTGCTCAGATTTCTGCTCTGTGAATGCTGGATGCTGGCCTAGAGCAAAGCGCTAAGACTCTTCTCTAGCAGTTTTGCTATCTACTCTCCACACTAATGCTTTGAAGAGTCCTTGTGTGCTGTAAAGCTATTTCCTTCAAACAAAAGCATCGTTCCTTGAGGGAGGAGACTAGCTCAAGCAACTCACAAGGCTCAGGAAGTAGACAGAACATTACAGGATCCACAAGCTGTCTCCCCAGTGTTGCAGATGCAGCATCACATTCTAGGGAAGGGGATCCTTGAGCCCAGGTATTTGCAAGTTGTGTAGGATGCTCCAAGGATGCAGCTTCTGGGAGGCATCCACCACCTTCCGATGAGATTTTCATCATCTTTGAGTCACCCACGTCCCTGGAAGTAACCCCTCACCTATGCTCTTAAGTGCTTTATCTGCCATGAACAGAAAGTCATTCCCCTCACTCCAAGAAAAGTCACAGCAGTTTGAAACTCCTAAAATGTGTTTTCTGTCTCTTTCCATCACTGATACACTGATTTTTTTTTTCATATCTCTGGTCATGGCCTTATATCTTTTCATGGAACGTTAGTAAAGAAAGTAAATCATGCACTACTCAACTAATACCAAATTCAAGTTCCAAACTCAATCAACACCTGGTACAGTTCCTATAACTCATTAAGTATTTTCAATTCTGTATCCAGATGTGAGGTAGTGTGATTTTGTATTAATGTGGTATGTATTGTAAGTAACAGAAAATGGCATTGCCGTAAGCAGTAAGAGAACCCATCATCCAGATCATGTCGCAGTGCCCAGGGTGAACTCAGCAACCAGAGCTTGAAGCAGGGGTATCAGGAAGCACCTAGGACTTTATAGAAAGGGCTCCAGGCCTTGCCTAGAGTGCTTCCACCAACGCAACCCAGAGCCAACAATTTCCTTCATAAGTTGATGAGCCTTGAGATCATCAGCCCCTAATACACATTCCTAGCAGAAAATATGACTGGCCTTGCTTGAGTCAAATATCTGCTAACTTCAGCATCAGGGAAGGGTCACATGCTACATCCTGGTCTATGGGAAGCAACCTCTGTGTGCTGATGTTTGACTTTAAGCAGCGTTTTGACATCAAGTTATTTCCACTATAGTTTTGCCTCCAAAGTACTTCTTGAAATATGAAATTTTTTTTTTTTTTTTTTTTTTTTTTGGTTTTTCAAGACAGGGTTTCTCTGTGTAGCTTTGCGCCTTTCCTGGAACTCGCTTTGGAGACCAGGCTGGCCTCGAACTCACAGAGATCCGCCTGCCTCTGCCTCCCGAGTGCTGGGATTAAAGGCGTGCGCCACCACCGCCCGGCGAAATATGAAAATTTTATTCTAATTATTTTTCTTGACTTCTTCTCATACACGTGTGATCTTCGCCTGAGGAAAGGCATAGCTAAAAAGAGGAAAGAAACGGATTCTTAGGAGAAGGAAAGTGCTCATGAGATAGTGAGGCCGTTATTAGGAGCAAGACTCTCCACCAAGATGGAGATTATGAGCATGCTGTGCCAATTTGAGGGAAATTGATGGCTGGGAAAGGCTGAGAGATGACAAGATCAGCAGCTTTTAGAAAGAGTGATGCTCATGCTGATCCCCCAAACATGCCCCAGCAGGGAGACAGACCATGGGAACGTGGGAAGATGGAAGGATTTCCACACACCCATAAGCAGCATGAGAATGGCAGTGAATCACAGACCCCAGAGAGACTGTGGAGATGGAGAGGAGGGATAGCTTGGCATTCAGCCACCTGCAGCCAACCCTGTTCAGATAGTGATGGTGGTGCCTGCAGCTTCCTGGCCTACAGCAGACAATGAACAAACATGGCCACCTGTGACACCAGTATCCCAGAACTTAGAATCATACCTGAGGAACCTGGGATGGAAATGCCACCATCCTGAATTGTGAAAGAAAGTTATATTTCTGATGTGGTTGAGGCTGTGAACTAAGATTTCCTCATTGGCATACAGATTGTGTACTTAATAAATTGTAAGTTTTTCCACTCTGTGAGACTGACTGTATGGAATATTCAAAGCTGTACTATTACTAATTGTACTTAAATCATGGTGCAGCTCTGGGGAAATGGATAGATCAACAATGCATGTAATGTTTTGTACTTAGTGAAATCACATCACTTACTAATCTTTTTGAGTGAATAAAAGACACTTTAAAAATCAAAAGTGATGCCTTTCCATTGTAAAAAGTTCTAATCAAGTGCAGGTATTTTAAAGTATCCATAATTTCTCACTGAGACAAAAGTTTCTATTAAGTATTGGGATCTTTAAGAATATGGTAAGATGAATGTTGCTCCTAAAAGACCATCCAGGCATCAGAGGATGGCCACACATCTGAGAACACATGGGCAGCACAAATTGGAATTGACTTTTCTTTTTCACTTTTTAAAATATATTTTATTTATTTATTGACAATTTCATTTTGTATACAACGTATTATGATCATATTCACCCTCAACTCCACCTTTCCAGTCTCCTCCCTTACATGTCCCAACAAGTTCACCTCCTGTTTTCTTTTGGGGGGGCGCAGGGAGGGAGAACCATAATCACAATATATTATATATATTTTTAAGAAGATACAAATGTGGTTGGGTAAGAAAGGAAGAGTGGATTTGGGAGGAAGAATTGAAGTGGGGAATGAATATGACCAAAACATATGAAATTCTCAAAGAACTAAAAATAGGATTAATAACAAAAATATAATTGTGTGTGTCTCATACCTATAATGTTATCATACAATATTGAAAATGTTGGTATCCTCATTACCATTTCTACTAACTCTTCTTCTAAGACAACTTTTATCACTTATTATATGTAGTCCATTTATTTGAAGTATTTATAGTTCAGCTGTCTTACTCCCAGTTCTCATGCTTTTAAGAACTTTGAAGTGAGCCCAGCATAACAGTGTGCATGAATATAATCCCAGCACATGAGACTGAAGCAGAAGGCCATTCTATATTACAGCACTTATCTCAGAAATGAAACAAAAACAAACAAATACATTTTGTTGTCATTCTTTTGTTTATTTGCTTGTGTGTGTGTGTGTGTGTGTGTGTGTGTGTGTGTGTGTGTGTGCGTGTGCATATGTATATAAATGTGCCTGCTATCTCTGTGTGCCACATGTCACACAAGTTGAGATCAAAGGTAAAACTTGTGGGGAAGTCAGTTTTCTGCTTCCACCATGTGGGGTCTGGGGATGGAATTTAAGTTTGTTCCACCAGTGGCAACACCTTAAAGAAAACAGACTCTCCTTCTCCCAGCAGCTACCAACTGCCAATAACTCCTTGGTTAGAGGGTTCAGAGATGCATTAATCTAAAGGAGTAATGGTAAATCATTAGGAGTCAGTTTAATATTATGTCTATTTAGCAGAATAATAGTAACAAGTTATCCCCTGGGGGCCTATGACTTGTCCACCCACAGGTTCTTAGCCCAGTAATGGTTCTAAGCATGAGTTTCATCTTGTGGTGTGGGACTTAAATCCAGTTGGAAAGTGGTTGGTTATTGCCATGACATCAATGCCAGTATTGCTCCAGTGGACATGTCTTACCAGACTAGTCATTAGAGATGTTCACAGAGTTTACAGTTATAGAACACAGTTAAGATTGCTTTTTTTCCTTTAGGAGCATGCCATGGAGGAAATAAGGAGATATTCAGCTGGTTTGACCTTCTAGTACTATGCAATCTAGCCAATAGAAATAAAGCTTCCAGGTCAGTAGTATCTTAATATCTCCATGCTCTGTGACTCGAGGATGTTGTGTTTTAAGCGGCTCCCAAACAAATACACAGAGGCTTATTCTTTCTTATAAATGCTTGGCCTCAGCTTGACTTGTTTCTAGCCAACTTTTCTTAAATTATCTCATCTATCTTTTGTTTCTGGACTTACTTTATTCTATATATCTTTCTTTCCTTCTTTGTGGCTTGCTATGTAGCTGGATGGATGGCCCCTTGTGTCCTCTCTCCTTCTTTTCTCCTTCTTGAGCCTCTCCTTAAAGATTTCTCCTTCTATTTATTCTCTCTGCCGGCCAGCCCTGCTTATCCTTTCTCCTGCCTGGCTACTGATTGTTCTTTATTAGATCAATCAGATATTTTAGACATGCAAAGTAATACAGCCTCACAGAGTTAAACAAATGTGCTGTGGGATGGTCTTTCTGTATGCTGTGAATATGTGTTGCTATCATTGGTTAATAAAGAAGCTGCTCTGGCCTATGGCAAGACAGGCTATAGCCAGGCTGGAAATCCAAGCAAAGATACAGAGAGAAGAAAGAGAGATTCAGGGAGACACTGAGAGCTGCTGGGGGAGCAAGATGTAATAGAACACAGGTAAAGGCATGAGACTCATGGTGATACATAGATTAATAGAAATGGGTTAATTTAAGATGTAAGAGCTAGCTAGTAGTAGCCTGAGCCATAGACCAAATAGTTTGTAATTAATATTAAACCTCTGAGGGATTATTTTATAAGCTGCTGTGGGGCTGGGCAGGACATAGAAAAGCTTCCAGTTACACAAATGCAACATAAAAGAATGCAGCAATATAGCTGGGCGGTGGTGGCGCATGCCTTTAATCCCAGCACTCGGGAGGCAGAGCCAGGCGGATCTCTGTGAGTTCGAGGCCAGCCTGGGCTACCAAGTGAGTTCCAGGAAAGGCGCAAAGCTACACAGAGAAACCCTGTCTCGAAAAAACAAAAAAAAAAAAACAAAAACAAATATTCCACAGAATAAATGAATGTAACACATCTTAAAATAATATTCTACAACACAGAGGATATAGATAGATATGGAGTAGAGATGGAGATAGAAATAGGTATGGAAGCTTATATAGTAGAGGGTAGGTTTCCATATGACTTCTTGTGAGGGTCTTTGGAATTCTTTGTCCATTCCATATTTTTTCTTCTACCTTGACCCCCAATCCTACATATTCTATTACTCCCCTTTTGTAGCTTGAGTTTTCCTGCCTGGCCCACAGTCAGGACAAACCTCTCTCACCTGCTAGCTCCACAGCCCCTCAGACCCAACCAAGTAAACACAGAGACTTATATTGGTTTCAAACTGTATGGCCGTGGCAGGCTTCTTGCTAACTTTTCTTACAGTTTAAATTAATCCATTTCCCTTAATCTATACCTTGCCACGTGGCTCATGGCTTACAGGCATCTTCACATGCTGTTTGTCATCATGGCAGCTGGCAGTGTCTCTCTGACTCAGCCTTCCACTTCCCAGCTTTATTCTCCTCCTTGTCCCACCTACACTTCCTGCCTAGCCAATGGCCAATCAGTGTTTTATTTATTGACCAATCAGCAACACACTTGACATACAGACCATCCCACAGCACCCTTTAAACTTTTATCCTACTGTATTATATCTCACCTCCCTTGAAATCCCCTCTCTCCTTGGCCACTTACTAATTTCCAGACCTCTGTGGATACTCCAAATGAAGTATACACATCTGAAGAATTAAAACTAGCATCCACAAATCAGAGAAAACACCCAACCAATTTTGGGGGATCTTTGTCACCTCATTCAGAACAGTTTTTTCCAGTTTCGTCTGTGTATCTGTAACTTTCATGATTTCATTTTTAACAGCTGACTAGTATTTCATTGTGTAAATGTATCATATTTTCATTATCCAGCCATCAGTTATTGAGTATCTAAGCTGTTTACATTTTCTGGTTATTGTCAATAGAAGTTGCAGAGGTGTTTTTCACTAACAAAATGAATTTTTAAAATTCATCGATAGTATTTGAAGTACTGATAGAGTTGTTTTTAATTTTTACTGTTGGGTAGTGTTGCATTGTGGGACAATACTGAGATCACTTTATTCACCTGTTGATGGACATTTAAACTGTGTTCAGTTTGGAGATACTATAAGGAAAACAATGAACATTCAAGTGAAATCTTTATGGAGACACAGTTTTCTTTTCAGGATCAGATAGTTAATGAGTAATTACCAGTGGGTCTTTCAGTAACTTTATTTATTACTTAATAATAAAGAAAAAAAATACCTGCCAAATTGCTTTTCAAATGACTGTAGTATTTCACATCCCCTCCAGCTACCTGTGGGATTCTCCTTGTTCCATAGTTCCATTATTATTTGATACTTTCATTGAAAAAGTAGCCAACACAGTAGTTAATGATTTGAATTCTCATTTATCTAATGACTAGTGGTGGATGTTGAGCACTTTTAGTATACTTATTAATGTAGGATTTTAACCCCATTTTTATTGGGCTATCTTTGCGTTGCTGAGTGGTAAGAGTTTTTTGAATATTCTCAGTACATGTTCTTTGTCAGACACATTCTATAACTTTCTAGTGGGTCATCTGCTGGGTCCCTTGACATAAAACCATTGCTTCTATGTAAGTAGCCAACTCTACAGCATCTAAATGAAAAAAAAATACACACTGACATTCTATTTTAGAAATGATATTTGTACACATGTTCTTCTAGTTTCAGGTTTTTTAAAAAAAACAAAACAAAAAAAAAAAAAAACAAGTAGCAGTCCATCACTGAAGGCACAACAGAATTTTAAAATTTGCAAGAAGTTATAATTTGGCAAGACTCAGTCATAATCTAAACAACGAATTCACAGTTTTCCTGAAATGAAGTGTGTTTATACAACATTGCTCAAGAAACATCATGAACACTATTTTTTTGGTGGCATAAAATATCCCTTTAAAAGAAAAAAAAAATCCTTGTAAAAATGAGCTTGTTTTGCACGAGCGAGTTCAAACTCTGAACACTTAGCACTAAGAAGGATGAGCCAGCCCAGCTCTTCACGAGTGACGATTCCCTGCCATCGAGTGGTTCACCTCAGTGTGAGCAGCACAGGGCTCATTTGTTCCCTTTGCACCCTTGCTTGTGTCCTGATTACCTGGCTTGTGCAGAACCCATTGGGACCCTCCAAGTGGCTTCAGTTTCTATCACATTCCACTTCTACTGTAAACAAAATCTCCCACAGCAAAGTCCCTGTTAAGACTGCAGGCACTCAGTCTCCTTGACCAGCTTCAGCCCCATGAAGCACCAGATGCATTTTTCAAATTCCAGCTCCTGTGCCTGGGTTTCCTGTATGTCTACAAGTCCATTACCAGTTCCAAATTTTCTGTAACAGAAGAATCAGGGATGGCTGTTTGATAAGTGTCCAGGCAAAAACTAAAGAGATAGGGATAGTTTATTCCCTACATGGCCTGGCAGGACAGATTTAGATCAACTCAAGTTCCATGTTTTAACACGGTGACAGTTTGATGAAGTTGTTTTAGTAACAGAACAAAAAAGGTCATGCATGCATCAAATAACTTTTCAAATACATTGGTCAAAACATTAAAAACATTTTCCAGCTTAAGACAAAGCAGGGGAAACTGTTATCGGGCTCTACCTAATGGCATTCTTTGGCTTTTGGTTGGTGGAAACTAGGGTTTTGTTAAGCTAATGCTTTCCAAAAGATTTTGTCTTTAGTCACAGGTTGTTAGGTCAGACACAAAGGTGGGCAAGGAATGAGTGTTTAGGGGACTAAAGATAGGCCAAGGTAAGTTGTAATTAGGTTCTGGACCTGCAACATTCCAACCTCTCCACAGTCATTGAAGTTCTAGTCAGATAATCAACCTTGCATAAGGTTCACTTGAAGGTGTGATCTCTCTGGAAACTTGGGTTTTGGCCAAGCTTCACATTCTGTGCCTGTGGAAGCGACATATGACCTATTAAACATTAGTAATGCTCCATGTTGCCAGAAACGGCTAGATCTTAGGAGCTGATATAGGATTCAGGAGACTGAAAAGTAGGTGGGAGAGCAGTCTTCAGGAGAGAGAAATAGCTCAAAAATCCATTAAGGAAAACATCTTCTGGATCGTATCATTAAAATATACTAGTCATCATGACCCAGAAATCGTTTTTAATCCTTTGTGTTTGATATAGTATGTGGATTATATTAAGAGTAAATACAGCCGGGCAGTGGTGGCGCACGCCTTTAATCCCAGCACTCGGGAGGCAGAGCCAGGCGGATCTCTGTGAGTTCGAGGCCAGCCTGGTCTCCAAAGCGAGTTCCAGGAAAGGCACAAAGCTACACAAGAGAAACCCTGTCTCAAAAAACCAAAAAAAAAAAAAAAAAAAAAAAAGAGTAAATATACCTAAAATTAAAATAATCTAGAACACTGGTTTAACAAAGTGGAGGGAGAAGAGAAAGGAAGCAAATTGTTCAAAAAAACTAAAACTTACACATCTGTAGTGCTAGTAGAGCTAGACTGACTCTGCGTCCCCCAATGCACAGTTTATACCTATAAGCTAGACTGACTCTGTTTCCCCCAATGTACAGTTCACAGCTATAAGCTAGATTGATTCTGTTTCCCTCAATGTACAGTTTACAGCTGTTTGTATTCTACAGTGATTTGAACCATTTTCTTTATATTTGGTGAATTTAAACAAGTTTATGATTTTTTAATTTTAGTTTCTCTTTAGAAAATTATTCCTAATGTTAGGGCAATGGTATCTGTAGCTAGAGTTTTCCTGCCTGGCCCACAGTCAGGACAAATTTCTGACACCTGCCAGTCCCACAGCCGCTCAGACTCAACCGAGTAAACACACAGAGACTTATATTGCTTACAAACTGTATGGCCGTGGCAGGCTTCTTGCTAACTGTTCTTATATCTTAAATTAATCCATTTCTATAAATCTATACCTTGCCACATGGCTCGTGGCTTACTGGCATTTTCACATGCTGTTTGTCATAGTGGCGGCTGGCAGTGTCTCCTCCTGCCTTCCTGTTCTTTCTTTTCTCCTCTCTGTTAGTCCCGCCTATACTTCCTGCCTAGCCACTGGCCAATCAGTGTTTTATTTATTGACCAATCAGAGCAACACATTTGCCATACAGAACATCCCACAGCAGGTATCTAATAAGCAAGGACTTGACCAATGTGGGGGATACATATAAAATATGTGGAAATAAAGTCTTATAATAAATTTTGAATACATCATTTAGTATAATGGTAAAAACAATGTCCCCTTTAAAGTAATTTTTTGTATAATTTACTAAGAATAGATCAAGACTTAGAAAGTCTTACTGTCATAAACAAAATAAAGCATTAATTTTACCTAAAGGTATTGAATTTTGAACTTAAAAACTTTAGTAATCCTGTGTTAAAATCAACATGTAACCATGTCCAGTTACTTAGAGGTAAATTTTCATTATCTTTCTACAACACAGTTTAATCTTCTAATATTCTCATCCATTTCCATTTCAGAATCGTTTTTATTTCACTGTACAAACTTCCAAAAGCATATTTTGTTCATCTTTTCTTGAACCAAGAATGTGTCTCATGTCTATGACCTTCACATATTTTTTGATAGTGGTTTTTCTTATCATCATTAATTTTTTGTTATTATTTTACAGTATTTTAATAGGAAAGCAAATTTATGATATCTTAGATATCATATAATTAAGGTAAAATATATTAATAATCTTGTGTTTCTGAACCAATTTAAATCAATTATTTGTTAAAGACTAAAGTTGCTGTAAAAGGCACTTTGAAGTTGTTTTGTTAAAAGAAAAAAATGACTGCTCCATAGGACTTAGGAGACATTCAAAGCTGCATAAAGTTTTGGCATCTTTTACTTTATTCTTTTTGAGTCACCTGTTTATATTTGTAGTAAGAATGCTAACTGTTGAACAAGCATTCTATCTAAACTATTTCATTTTTTTTTAAAACAAAAATCACCAAGATTAACTATTGTCTCAAATATGCATAAAAGAGAAATTATGATGTAATGTGATGCATTAAGATACACATAAATCTTTAAGATGCCTTTGTAAGCCATGATGCAGGTTTTTTAAAATGACTAATTTTTTATTCCAAATATTTAAAGTTCTATCTTACAAGCTTGACTCCAATATGAGCCTTGAAAAACTTATTTTGTTTATAAGATGCAGTGTTGGTCAAATATATCCTTCATGTCCTTAAAATGTTTATATATCTACCTGATCACATACACATGAGGCATCCAGATGCACATAGCTAAGTCATGCTTGTACTTCTTCCAATAAAGGGTTTAATCATCTCAGAGGAGGGCAGTCATCATGTAGAAAAAGATTGCACCCTGGGGCAGACATAATTGTCTCTTAAACTTAATTTGTATCCTTGAGCAACAGGAACCTTCTTGTGAACCAGAACTGAGACAAGAATCAAGAGGATAATATCTCAACCAGAACCATATAATTATGCGTATTTCATCCTTCAGACATTTTTGCTAAAACTTAAATTTAAAAACTCACGTTAAGTCTTCCAAAGAAAGATCTAGGATCATCAGCCATCTCTAAGTTTCACATTGACTAAATACCCTCCCTGTGTCCTTTGTCCTTACCCTGTCCCTATAATTGGCATACTGAACACACAGCCAAGCTTCTTGAGCCTATTGCAGTTGGATTTTGGACTTTCTCCATTAAAATTCTAGTTTTACTACCACTAGAAGTGGTATGAAAAATGAAAAATATACAACACTTTGACAGTGCATACACACAGTAAGACAGATGTGTACATACATAACCATACAGTAAGACAAATTTTTAAAACAAGAGTTTAGAATGTGGCTGATTTTTGGAGTTATGTATCTTATAATTCCCAATTTAAAAAAGAAAGTTAACACAAAGATCTTTGGCAAACATAAACATACACATATATATTCATTAATCTATATGTAGTTCAACCGTAATTAAAACACTAAATTTAAAAGTTTCATATTACGGTACATTTAAATAAGAATTATTTGACT
Source organism: Peromyscus eremicus (assembly GCF_949786415.1). Taxonomy (NCBI): domain Eukaryota; kingdom Metazoa; phylum Chordata; class Mammalia; order Rodentia; family Cricetidae; genus Peromyscus; species Peromyscus eremicus. The sequence goes on along the minus strand of NC_081426.1, from coordinate 14,609,635 downwards.
TTCATGTTACCCATGCATGTTATTCAAGGGAATACACACACACACACACACACACACACACACACACACACACACTTGAAAGGAAGTCCTTTACCGATTTAACATTACATTTTATAGCTCAATGTTATCTAGTGACTTCAGTGAATGTTGTTTTACACATAACATTAAACACACAGTATTTTAAGGTTTTATGAAACAGTAGTAGACCCAAAGACCTATCATTTTAATAGGTTTTAAGAAGTTTAGAATACCTAAGTTTACAAGGAAGTATGTTTTTTATCATGCCCTTACTATACCATCAAAGTTCATAAATATACACATGTTCATTTTAATCCAGCATGCCAAAAATATGGAAAATAACAATTCTTACACACAGTAAGAGTGAATGGACAAAAAAAGACAATAAGTTCAATTTGTTACATATTTTTGTTTTACAAAACACAAGCAACATATGAAAACAATTATCATATTCACATTCACCCAACAATCTAGCTCCTAATGTACAAGTTCCAGCACAAAATTACAGGTAATGGGAAGACCAAGAGAACATGTCTTCTCCAAAGTGCTAGTAGCAGACGTAGATAAAATTCCAGACAAAGAATTACTGACATGTTCAAAGAATTCAAATTGGACACACAATCCTGAAAGCTCCCTGAGAGAACAAAGAGCTGAATTGAAGTGATCAATCAGTACAGGGTAGAAAATCATCTAAATTTTAAAACCAGCAAAATTTAGAAAAACAAAACTAAAATCCTAGAGATGAAAAATCCAATAAGTTAAATAGAAAATGAAAGGTTTTTTTGCAGCGCTCTCACCCCCCAAGGAAAAGCCACAACACACGACAGAATCCACTAACAAGAGTTTTTTCAAGACAAAGGGACAGATGTGATCAGGCCTGTGGAAGGACACTCGTGCCAGAGACCGGAGGAACATGGCGCCGCCTTGTAAAGGCCAGGACGCGCCTGTGCACACAGGTGCATGTGCAGAGATGACGTGGTCACATCCGCACGACTACGTGACCGTGTAACCATGGGGCAAGGGTCCCGCAGGACAATAACCCAGAAATGACTAGGCGGAGATGACTAAGTGTCCCGCCGGCATGCACAACCATGGAGTGTGGTTGGAATGCCTATCAGAAAGCTCATTGGAAAAGCCTCCCCAGATCAACATGGGAAGAGGATGTCCTTCCGGACTTCAAGATAAGTTAGAGGAACTGAAACAGTACTCAAAGACAATGATAAAAAGGAACCTGCAAGGTGACAGTGGGTGATGCTAAAACCTCATTCTCACCAACTGACAGGTGATATGTGTTTGTCACATGAGGTAACAACTGCAATCGGATTCATCGAGACAGAAAAGATATTGATGGGTGACAGTAGCCAGAAGAATGGGGCAGTCTGGGGTGATTTTTTTTAATGGGTTAAACATGTAGTTGAAGAAGATGAGAGAATTTCTAAAAATTAGCGTTGGTGAATTCCCAACCAGTGCCTACATTCAACACCAGTGAGTTTAAGTTCTTACAACGCATATTCTGTTGTATTTCACAATTTTAAAAAAATGTAGAAACTGATGAAACTATTTAAAAGGCCACAGCATCTCTGGCCCTTCATCTTTATTTGTTGCTCTTCTGATTGAAGCGAGTAAAATTCACAGATAATTCAGATACCCAGATATAGTGGAAATCGTGAACTCTCAGGAAGATGAGCAGGAGGCGGCAGATCTCCTTAAGTGTACAGGCTATACATAGTTTGAAAGAAAGTTTGCTTAATGGCTTCAATATAGTTGACTAAGGGGAAGAGAAAAAAAGAGGGGGGGACCACTAAGTCAGTAAGCAATGTTAGAGGAAACACAAATAAAGGTTTTTCCTTTAGATGTTACTTAACTAAATACATACCTTTTGAAAAGACATTTTTTATATACATAAAATAGATTAAATAATCTCAACTACTCAAAAAATAAATTAAAAATATATAAAGAGAAAACAGAATAAAAGGAATACCAATGTTTCTATAAAACAACTTTTAGCCAGGCGGTGGTGGCGCACGCCTTTAATCCCAGCACTCGGGAGGCAGAGCCAGGCGGATCTCTGTGAGTTCGAGGCCAGCCTGGGCTACCAAGTGAGTTCCAGGAGAGGCGCAAAGCTACACAGAGAAACCCTGTCTCGAAAAAACCAAAAAAAAAAAAAAACCAAAAAAAAAAAAAAACAGCTTTTAACAGATTGTAACACATAGAAATAAGGCAAACACGGTTGCAATAAAGCAAGTAAAAATCAAGAAAGAAGATTAAATCATTATTATTTTGTAAATACAGCTCCTTGTGTATATATGAAAGAAACAGAATAGAAAAATATTCTCAAAATTATCTTTAAGGATTGTGATTCTGTTTTCCTCACTTTTACTTATACTTCAATATGAGATTTTAGCAATACTATTACATAACTTTTACAATCAGAAAAGTTTTAATGCTATTTTTAGCAGCATAGAAAATCTTCCCACTTCCAGCAGATTTTTTCCCCCTGTGGGAATCAGCCTAACAGGAGATGATCATAACCAACCACCCTCTTCGAGGGATCAGGATTCCACCTCCTTTGCCTGGGGTCAAGCACCTGGCTTGGATGTATTCAGTGAGCAGAGCACAGCGGAGCATGGCTACTGCATCTGGGTGAGGAAGGCCTAGCTGCTACTACAAGATCTATAAATAGGGTCACCCAGGCGTGTAGTGACGCTAAGTGGCTTGGCCATAGAAACCAAGTGAGTCAGCAGGAGGCCAGGCTCCGGTCAGAATGCACTCATCCGGAGGAGCTCCATGCCCAGCAACAGCTGGTGTGGAGAGCTGGAGGAAGACCTTTTGAAGCCCTGTGAGGAATGCAAGGCACGTGGTATGTTTGAGTAACCAGGCTTGGCAGATTGCCTTTCAAGTGCAGAGCCCAGGGTGATGCATGCAAAGGACAGCAGAGGGTTTACTGACATGCTGGGTGGTGTTTTGTTTTTTTTTTCTTAGCCTGAGTAAGACATGAATTTCTTTTCCAAAATGACACCTGTCTTCCTTGGAGCCGGCGCAACACAGTGGCAATGGTGCAGTCAGGACACCTGGCTCTGTTGCTGCTAAACTTTCATTAAACGTTCACTCACCGTTGCCTGTTTTCGTTTCCTTTGCAGCTACCTATCCGTCCACATTTAGTCAGCAAGAGCAGCTGGAATGCTTCTTTCTTTCGGGAGCTTCCTGGCATGGTGAGGTCAGCTGGACCCTGAGGACCTTTTTTTCTCGAGGAGCTGAGCTTTGCATTTGCCCCCCACCCCCACCCCATCCCTACTTTGAGCTCGTGGAGATTTCTGTATGTAGAGTGCTAGACAAGGTGAAACTGCGCAGATATTTCTCAGGAGTTTGTTAGAGGTCCGTTTGAGTATCTTTTCTCTAGTGTTATTTATTGCAGCTGCAACAGCTAAGTGACAGGGGTGCTCACTGAGCACACCAGCCTCTGTCTCTTGGTCAGCAGTCAACCCAACTATACAGAAGAGAATGGCCTTGGGGACCTGTAGGAACTGCTAATGTGTGTGACTCATCCTCAGAGACTGAGCTTTGAGATATATCAAATCTCCCTGGGATGCTAACATGCAGCAGAAGTTGAGAACCTGATGTGGACCAAACCTGCCACCCTTACCAACTTGGCTTCTGGTATTTATACTGAGTCTTGCGGCAGGTCTGACCCCCTGGGCAGCAGAGTGGGGGCTCTAGCTTCATAGAGGAGTGGGTGCATCTGTACCTTTCCATTTTGTTTTAAAAGTTGCTTTTAAAAATTGCTACATATAAACTGTTAGTAGTGTACCCAGTGTGCTCTGTGCTGGGTTTAAGCTGGGTTAAACAGATTTCTTCAAATGTCCACCATTTCTTCTAAGAAGCCTGCTTCTGGAGATGCCAGGGATAGGAGATTGTGAGGGAGGATTGCTTGGGCAAAGAGGTTTTGCTGGATGACCTGTTGGGAAGGGAATAAGACTCACCATCTCTGTTGTCCTCTGTGTGTCTCTAGGACCCAGCAGCAGAACCAGACAGTGATCAGCTATCACACTAAGTAGGCAGTTACATTCACATATACACATGCACGCATGCGCGCGCGCGTGTGTGCACGCACACAGAGAGAGAGAGAGAGAGAGAGAGAGAGAGAGAGAGAGAGAGAGAGAGAGAGAGAGAGAGAACAATGGTTAATAGCAGGTGGTTTTGCTACTGGCTTGTCTCTATCAACATCCTTCAGATATGCTTGAACCCAAATCTGGCCATAGCTCCCAACCATATCTGTTTTCACCATCAACGTCTGGATGAAATTCAGACCTCACAAGCCCTCCATGTAAGGGATTTTCTTCTCTTTATAATCACCACACTGTTGTTGGCCAATGATCATATATCAATTGTGTTCTTCATTGCTGTGACCAAATGTCAGACAGCACCAACCTAAAAGAACTTATGTTGGCAAAGGGTTTGGGAGGATATGGCCCATCATGACAGAGAACTCAGGGCGGCCAGCAAACGAAGCTGCTCACTCACATTTGGTAAATCAGAAAGCAAGGGAGGTGACAGTAGTTAGCTGGTGTTCTCTTTCATTCCCCTTCTTTTTCAGTCTGGGGCCAAGAAGCTGGGACTGGCACTTGAAAAGCTCTATCTTTCTCTAGCCGAGATATACAACATTGTAAGTAGGTGATATCCCCCAGATTCCTACCTAGTTATTGCTGGAACCCTCCTAACTTCCTGTTACAAAATCACCCTTGAGTGAACTGTGTAGAAAACACTTCTTATTCTTGCTCCCTTCAATACAGATGGAGTGCTTATGACTAGAATTTTGAGAGTCTTTGTAAAATCAGCACACAGTTCCATGCATGTCTTTAAAGTCTTCTGCCTGTAGCCTGGGTACCAAAAATTCTCTGTGAAAGGAACATCTTGATTCATGATGTTAGTCCTCAATTGCCCTTCTGTTTTTAGCTCAGTCTTTCATGTGTCAACTTATTGCCTATAACCGAGTGTTTTCTCCTCTCCCTTTCAGCTGTGATGCCTAAGCAGTTATACCAGCCTTTAGCTCTTGGTCTGATTTCCAATCTCATGATATGGATTATGTTTTCTGAGACAAAAAGTTTTTATACTTATCCCTTCCTAGGCAAATAGAACATTAACAGGCTATAGGCTATCCACAGAAAAAACATCAATAATCAGCCAGTGTAGGTACCACATTTCTTCTTTAAAGCAACGAGGAATGCACACACACACACACACACACACACACACACACACACACACACACACTATATATATATATATATATATATATATATATATATATATATATATATATATATGTGGTAGCTCTCCAACCAAATGAGGAAATATTTTTAAATGAAGATGGAACTGAGGGAAAGTATGATAATTAAAGGAAAATGTCATATCCTGACTATGTGATAGGACATAGAGTTTGTATGAAGCAGATATTAAAGTATTTTTATTCTTATTTTAATAACTCTTAATAAAATATTGTAGGAATCTAATAAAAATGATAGACAAACTTAAAAATTCAATTATTTTTCTGATCATATTTACTACCAATTCTCCCCTTAACTCTTCCCAGATCCACCTTCCCTTTCCCAACATTGTATGCTTTTATGTTTTTTGTTTTGTTTTGTTTTTTCTTTCTTTCTTTCTTTAGAAATTTTCTACTCACTCCACATACCACCTACATATCCCACCTCCTCCCTCCTCCCACCCTCCAGCCCTCCCTCCTAAGCCATCCCATATTCCCACATCCCCCAAATCAAGGTCTCCCATGGGGAGTCAACAGAGCCCAGCACACTGAGCCTAGGCAGGTCCAAGCCCCTTCCCACTGCACCAAGGCTGAGCAAGGCATCACACCACAGACACCGGGCTCCCAAAAGCCTGCCCATGCACCAGAGACAGATCCCGATCCCCCTGCCTGGGTGCCCCCCAAACAGTTTGAGCCAAACAACCATCTTCTGTAACCAGAGGGCCTAGTCCAGTCCCATGGGGGCTCCACAGCCACTAGTCTACAGTTCATGGGCTTCCACTAGTGTGGCCGGTCATCTCTACACGTCTTCCCATCATGATCTTGACGTTCCCTGCCTGCAGAATCCCTCCTCTCTCTCATCTATTGGATTCCCCAGGCCGTCTGGCCGTGGATCTCTGTATCTGTCTCCATCAATCACTGGACAAAGGCTCTATGATGACAGTGAAGGTGTTCACTAAACCGGTCACCAGAGTAGACCAGTTCAGGCCCCCTCTGGACCACTGCCAGCAGACCAAGGTGGGGTCATCCTTGTGGATTCCTGAGAGCCTCCCCAGTACCCTACCTCTTCCTAGTCCCATGATGTCCTCATCTATCATGGTATCTCCCTCCCTGCCCTCCCACTCTGTTCCTGTTCCAGCTTGACCCTCCCATTTCCCTATGTTCTCAATCCCCACTTCTCGCCCTCCGCCACCCTACCCCACCCCCAATCCCAGTCTGCTCATGTAGATCTCATCCACTTCTCCTTCACTGGGCCATCCATGTGCCCCTCCTAGGGTCTTTCCCTGTTAGCTAGCCTCTCTGGAGCTGTAGGTTGCAGTCTGGCCATCTCTTCCCTCACATCTAGTATCCACTTATGAGTGAGTACATACTATGTTTGTCCTTCTGAGTCTGCGTTACCTCACTCAGGATGATTTCTAGTTCCCAGATCCACCTTCCCTCTCCCAACATTGTATGCTCTTTTGTTTTAATAACCTACCTAGAATCCAATCTGTGCTGCCCATATACTCATGGGTGTGGGACAATCCACTGCAGTGTGATAAACCTATGGCAGCCACACCCTTAAAGGAGACTGACTGCCCCTCCTCCAGAAGCCATCAACGGTTAATAGCTCCTCAGTTGGGGTGGGACTTCATGAGCACATTGACACTCCGTGCTGAAATGTTGACTGGCTTCATCTTGTACAGGTCATATGTGGGCAACCACAACTGTTGTGGGGTCATGAATGTAACAGTCCTGTCACATCCAGAGGATTCTATTTCGTTCCCACTCTCCCTGATTTTTAGCTCTTATATGCTTTCTACTCCCTACAAATTTAATTGTGTGCAGAGAGAGAGAGAGAGAGAGAGAGAGAGAGAGAGAGAGAGAGAGAGAGAGAGAGAGAGAGAATCTAGGAAAGCATCTATATACCTTATTATAAGAAAATGATTCAATAAGTCACCAGTGCCCTGTGGTGGAACTTGATGATAGCATGGACTGATGAGCACTTAAAAAATTGGCAAAGTATTTTGATATGAAGATAAGAAAAAATATATAATAGCTTATATATTAAATTACTTAAATGATTACAAGCATGTAAAAGGATGTAGAAAATGTACAATGACTGGCATTAGATATTTAGTCTTAAAAATTTTCTTCTTACCTTTTTGATTTTTTTTGTATTTGCATCACAGATCACAATTAATAAATCAATAACATAATGATGCAAAAACTTAAGAATTGCATTTAAGAACTGAGTTACTGATAGAGAAAGAAAATATAAATAATATAGTTACCCAGTAAGGGCTATGTGTTAATAATATGTACTAATAACTAGGTTATTAGTACAACTTTGACCATAAAATACAGAATACAAATTATAACAAGGTCTTTTCACTCAGGCTGGGATATGAGGAGCAAGAACAAGTGGTTTTTTTTGTTGTTGTTTTTTTTTTGCGAGCTGTGGGTGGCTTGGGTGTTTGCCACAAAGTGGTACATGCTGGACAGGCAAGAGAACATGACCTTGGTTTATGACCTGTGGTGTGAGTGTGGAATCAAGGTGTCCTTGGACATATTGAGAAAATTTTCTCTCCCTCTTGCTTCTCTTCCTGAGAAGGCCACTGGGAATGTGATAGAGAGATGATAATCATGTTTAACCTAAGATAGGGACAACCGCTAGCCATCTCTTTAAATATGAAAGATATTTGTTCCCAGATAAGACATCTGAGGGAAAAGCACCCTGATGCCAGAGACAAGTATTCAGTAATCTTATACAGTGCTGCCTATTCATGATGGAAGCAGATCCTTGACCCTGTGTGCAAAGGTGCTCTCCCCCAACCCTCCCTCTCTCCCCACCCCCCCACACACACACACTCATGAAAGTTCTCCTTCACTCAGAACTGAGAGAAGTGGCCTGACCCAAAGCCCTATACCTTTACACACTCCTTGTCTCAGGCCTTGGAGTGGATAGTAGCACAGTACACATGCATTGTTGTGACTGGCAGCTGAGTGCTCACACCAGCCTGGAGAGAACCTGCCTTGGATATTGTACTAGAGAGAACCCAAGAAGGTTTTCATGGCAGCCAGTCAATGAACATCATGGTGTGATATTTTGCAATGAAAGAAAGCAATGCAAAATTTGAATTTATTTCCCTGGAAACAACCCCTGGCAATGGTGTGTTGAATTAGGAATCTTGTGCAACTGTTCTCAGCACATGATGAGTTTTCATTTTCCAACATCTGTGCCAGAAGTCTCAGAGTTATTAAGTTTGGCTTGACTTAATTGTTCTCTTTTCTTTTTTTTTTTTTTTTATAGTTCTCAGTATTAAAGCCAGACATATATTGGAGGATACTCTAACAAGTCTCTATATTTCAAAACAGAAGAGTATATGCTTTTTAAAGAAATACATAAGCTTTTATGTATTTATTGCTGGAGATTGTTCCCCTCAGAACATGAGCACAGCCTTCCCTTAACATAGCAGGGCTAAGATGAACTGGGATATTCCAACAACGAAGCAAATGGTTAGTGTTAAGGAGAGTTGCATGAGGTAGAAGGAGGACTCTAGGCACAAAATCTCCTGAGTGACACATCACAGTCTTACACTGAGTAAGAGACTGGAAATTAAGCTGCACTGAGCTCACCTTCACAGGAACATCAATTACCAAATTAACTTTGTGGTGTCTATTTAATTGCATTGTCCTTAATTGAATCTGACATCCTGAAGGATCTCTGCCCTGCTCAGCACTACAAATTAAAATACCAGAAGCCACTGTCAAATACTCTGGATAGCTCAATATGTACTTTTCTGTCCCCAGACATCAACAAACACACACACACACACACACACACACACACACACACACATGCACACACCATGAGGACATTATCGACAGAAAAATAGCACACTGTTACACACAATTGTTAGACATTTACTCTTGGAGTAAACAGTGTAATTCATTTAAAAAGTAAAATGCTTGTTTTAGTTAGATTTCCATTATTATAGCACAGTAGCTGAGATAATCAACTTACAAAATGAGAAGATTTATTTTGACTCACAGTTTTAGAGGTTTTGCTCTGTGGTTGTTCAACACTCTTCACCGTAATGAAGCAGGATAAAGGACCTACTTACATCATCACATTCAGAAAGCAAAACAAAACAAAGATGAAAGTCTAGGGTTCCATATACCTATCCAAGGGCACTTTCCCTATAAACCAACTCCTTTCCACAAGACCCTAACTCTTAAAGGATCCACTACTTTTCAATAATACCACAGGCTGGGAACTAAGCTCTCAGTCTCTGGGCTTTAGAGAACACTCAAAAATCCAAACAACATGAAACTGAGCATTGTTCTTTCAAGATATGTAAAGAATTGTGTTGGAATTTTGATGAGATTTTGTGCTGAATCTTTAGATTGCTTTTCATAGGATGGCCATTTTTAACATGTTAATCTTAATGATCCACGAGCATGAGAAAATCTTTCCATCTCTGATTTCTTCTTCAATTTCCTTCTTCAAAGACTTGAAGTTTTAAACTTGTCATACAGCTCTATCACTTGCTTGATTAGAGTTACTCCAAGATATTTTATATTATTTGTGGCTACTGTGAAGAGTATTGTTTTCCTGATTTCCTTCTCAGCCTGTTTATCGTTTGTATATAGGGCTACTGATTTTTTGGAGTTGATCTTGTATTCAGCCACTTCGCTGGAGGTGTTTATCAGCTGTAGAAGTTCCCTGGTAGAATTTTGGGGTTGCTTATGTATATTATCATATTGTCTGTAAATAGCAATACTTTGACTTCTTCCCTTCCAATTTGTATTCCCTTGATTTCCTTTGGTTGTCTTATTGCTAGAATTTCAAGAACTATATTGAATAGATATGGAGAGAGTTGACAGCCTTGTCTTATTCCTGATTTTTGTGGAATTGCATTGAGTTTCTCTCCATTTAATTTGATGTTGGCTATAGGCTTACTGTAAAATACCTTTATTACGTTTAGATATGTCCCTTGTGTCCCTGATCTCTCCAAAACTTATAACAAAGGGGTGTTGGATTGTGTCAAAGACTTTTTTTCAGCATCTAATGAGATGATCATGTGGTTTTGTTCTTTCAGTTTGTTTATATAATGGATTGCATTGACAGATTTTCATATGTTGAATCATTCTACATTCCTGGGATGAAGCCTTTTTGATCATGGTGGATGATCTCTTTGGTATGTTCTTCGATTTGGTTTTCAAGTATTTTATTGAGTATTTTTTGCATCAATATTCATGAGAGAAATTTGTCTGTAATTCTCTTTTTTTGAATCTTTGTGTGGTTTGGGTATCAGGGTAACTATGGCCTCATAAAATGAGTTGGGTAATGTTCCTTCTGTTTCTATTTTGTGGAATAATTTGAGGAGTATTAGTATTAGCTCCTATTTAAAAGTCTAGTAGAATTCTGTGCTAAAACTGTCTATAGATATCTATCAGGTCCATTTGATTCATAACATCTGTCAGCTCTATTATTTCTCTATTTAGTTTTTGTCTAGATAACCCATCCATTGGTGATAATGGGGTATTGATGTCTCCCACTATTAATGTATGAGGTCAGACGCATGATTTAAATTTTAGTAATGTTTCTTTTACAAATGTGAGTGGCTCTTGCACTTGGGGCAAAGATATTTTAAAAATGTAGTACATTTACACAATGGAGTATTGCTCAGCTGTTAAAAAATAACATAAAATTTGCAGTCAAATAGATGGAACTAGGGAAAAAAAATCATCATCGTGAGTGAGATAACCCAGTCCCTGAAACACAAACATGGTGTGTACTCACTTACAAGTGGATATTAACTGTAAAATAAAAGATAATAATGCTGTGTTTCACAGACCCAGAGAGGTTAAGAAAGAGCACTTATGGTGGGACTCAAAGATCTCCCTGGGAAGGGGAAATAGAATAAATTTCACTGCAGACTAGGGAAGGTTGGGGTTGGGAACAGGAGGCATCAACTGGGGAGAAGAGAAAATACTGGGAGAAACAACAGGAATGGGGGGGTATTTGGGGGTTAATGGTGGAAACCCAGTGCAATGAAAACTCCATGGTATCTGCAAGAGTAACCCTAGCAAAGACTCCTAGTAATGAGGATCACAGAGCTTGAGCCAGCCACCTTCTGTAACCAGGCATGGCCTCAAGTGAAGGGTTTAGGACACCAACCTAACCATAGAACCTTGGACCTACAGTTTGTCCTGCCTGCAGAGTATTCTGGCACCAGAGCCTAGCAGAATCCTCATCAAAGAGACCAGACAGATGGGAGCAGATGCAGAGTCTCACAGCCAAACATTGAGCAGAGCTCAAGGAGGAGGGGGAGGAAGGGTTGGAAGAAGCAGAGGGGTCAGGAAAACCACGTGAACATGGCCCACAGAATCAATTAACTAGGACTCATGGCACTCAGAGATCAGGGAGCCTGTAAGGGTCTGACCTAGGTTCTCTGCAGAAATGTTATGACTGAGTAGCTTGGTGTTCTTGTGGGATTCCTAACAGTGGGAGCAGGATAGTCACTGACTCTTTTGCCTACTTATGGGACCCTTTTTCTCCTACTGGGTTACCCAGCCTTGATGTGATGGTATGTACCTGGTCTTATCGTACCATAGTATGCTATGTTTGATTGAAAAGAAAAGAAAAAATAAAAAGAACAGACTCCTCCTCAAACATCTCCACACCCCGCTCAGCACCCGACCCAAATGATTATTAGCAATTGAATGAACACATGAATGCACTTCTTAACTAAAAAGAAAAAAACCAAACAATAACAATTCAAAGAGGTATATAAGCCTTAGGTATAACTGTAGTGTAATCAGTACAGTGCCCATCTTGACTCATTTGTTAGAGCCTCACACATGCCCAACATCATTCTGAACTTGAGGATAATGCAGTAAAAGAAGCACACTGGTCAACCTGGTGTAATCCAAGAGATCAAGGAAAGAAGATAAGTAAATGAAAGAAAGTGTGTGGTAGATAACAAGAAGTGCAAGGAGAAAAGTCAAGCAAGAGGGAGCTAGGCAACATGGCAAGGCTTCGCGCGTGTGTGAAACAACACAGAAAAAAAGTCCCCACAGCAAGGGTGGCATGGGGGAGTTGAAGAGACCAGTGTGGCCAGAGCAAGTAAAGGACCAAAGGCACATTAGCACAGGCCAGATCTCCTAACAGGTTTGGTAGCATTGGAGGACATTTTGGTGACGTTTGCACTTACTTTGAATAGATGGGAGATCACTGCAGGATTTAGGACAGGGGAATAGTTTAACTTCCAACTTTCACTTCATCTTCTTTGACCCCCTTCTCAGCTGTTGTGTATTTGATATGTGACAGAGGTAATGTGTCCATCATCCCACTTATTCCTGATCATGAGTCTTATGGTCTCCACTTTTTGTAGATGATAACAAAGATAATAAGTAGTCTCCCACTGTATAACTGTTAGTTGACAAGACTAGAATTGAATCAAGTCTTCTCCTTTCTAACCATTCTAACCACCTTTAACAAACTAAACAAATCTGTTATAATAATTGATAGTCCCATTCTGGTGACATTTAGACACAGAAAACAGTCACTGGACGTGTCAGTTAAAATATACACAACATTCAAAAGCTTGCAGAGGGCTTTCACATCCGTTCCCTTGTTTGCTAAGCAGAGTAGTAATGAGCACCATTGCCTTGGCAATAGTGAAGCTACCTGAGACAGAGAAAGCAAATTTTACCCATCACACAGTACTTTACAACCTTCCCGGTTGGATAGGATAGGAACTAGGATTAAATTGCAAAACCCTGTGCCAATGGCATGTACATTTAAGACTTAGAAATCAAGCCCCACAGCTGAGTTCCTAAGCCTCCTATGGTGAGTCCTGATGAGACAACCAGGCTGCCTGACTTGGGTCCAATATACATGTCAGCTTGTTCTCCTTTGCTTTATTAACTGACCTCTAGGTCAGATTTGGTTTGCTCTCCAACTCCTCATCCTTCATTCAGACCTATGCTTCCGCGGGTCCACCCACACCCTGTGTCCCCAGCTTGACCTAGCTCCCATTAGTAATGAGGGCTCCACCCAAGGATCATGTCCCAGCTGGATGCTGCAGCTGCACTAGGCTAGGGCATTCCAGTGGTCAGAGCCTGCCAGGTGCTCCCCTCTTGGCCAGATTGCCTCTGCTCTGTGCTACCCTTTCTGGTGGAACCAGTAGTTGATCTGTGGCAGCTGGGCTAGGTCATGGCCTCCAGAGTCGATCTGTTGTATCAGAATTACCTGTGGGGAGTATTAAAATGACATTGCCAGAAGCCAGCCCCAGAGTCCTTGATTAGTCAGTGTGGGGCACAGCCTCAGAATCTGCTTTTCTAATAGGTTCCCAGGCAATGAGCATACTGCTGGACATATTCCATACTGAGAAAATTACTTCCTCAGGCCCACTAGTAATCAGAAGTGGATGGGTTGTTTGTGTGGGTTTAAGAGTTGCCAGATCACAAAACACATTCCCAGTACCCTGAAAAGTTATAGGGAAGGGGTAAAATGATGTGATTATATTTTAATTTCAAAAACTAAAGAATATTAAAAGGCATACAAGAAGCCCAGAGTCCTCTTTAAGTGACTCAAAGGGCATCTACAAATTCACAGAGGTTTTCTGTCTACAGATTCTGGGTGCACAAAGTGGAAACAAGAATTAGGACATCCTCTAGAGGACCTTATAGTCAACGTCAAAGTAAAAACAAATAAGCCAAAAACCAAGGTCCAAGTAGAGGATAGCTGGGTCTGACAGTAGTTCTACATTTCGTTTTTGCTTGAAGCTCCATATTGATGACCATGGTGACTTCACAAATTTATGCTCCCACCTGCAGTGAGTAGAAGTCCCTCTTTGCCCTCAGCTTTTGCCAACATTGGTTGTTATTTGTTTTCTTGATCTTAGCCATGCTGTCTGAGCTGAGATGAAATCTCAAAGCGATTTTAGTTTGCATCTCACTGAAGGGTTAGGATGTTGAATGTTAAAAAAAAAAATAGATTGATTGGCCTTTTGTGTTTCTTCTTTTGAGAGCAGTCTGTTCATTTTATTAGCCCATTCTTGGGTATGTTTGTGGTTTTGGCTAATTTCTGCAATTCTTTATGTATTCTGGGTATCAGCCCCCTGTCTGAGGTACTGCTGGCAGGTTTTCTTCTTGTCTGAAGATTGTCTTTTTACTCTGCTGCTAATTTTGTTTACTGTGAAGAATATTTTTTTTTTAATTTTACATAGTATCATTTGTCAATTCTTGCAACTGTGTCCTCTGCCACTGAACTCCTGCTCAGAAAGGCCATGTCTATAGCTCTAACTTAAATGTACCCCTGTATTTTCTTCTAATGGGTTCAGGGACAACAAGAGAACCTATAACGTTTAAGCAGAATTAGAATTCCACTGTGTACCAGGGTATTTCAGAGGAGCTAGACTCCACCTGAAGTTAAATTGTGTCTATTTTAGGAGACTTTTTGGAATACAGTAACTTCCAAGCCCATCATACAAACATTTCTTGACATGAAGATAATCATTTTTCTCATAGCTAACATTTTTAGAGCACTGACCATGGCCAAGGTACTCACTTGCAAAATAGTGACTTAATTATCCACACAGGGATCTATCTAGCATTTTGTTTTATTTTAAAGATACTAAAACTGAGACGTAGAAGTGAAAATGACTTAGCAAGATAAAAAAAAAAAAAAAGAGAAACAGAGAAAGTGTAGAAGCTAAGAATTTTACCCAAAGAATCTGGCTTCCTCAGCCATCCACTCTGGGATTAAGATGTATCCTGAAATGAAGTTCAGAACCTGGTTGTTGTTGTTGTTTAAAAATAATATTAAAAATGTAAAACATTTTAAATAAAAAAGAGGAAACAAGACCAAAAAACCTTTTATATCTCTACAACAGAAAGAGCTACAGTTCAGCTTTTGGGTTATCAACATCTTGGGTTCTTTTTCCTTTTTTTGCTATAAATACGTAGTACCTGAGATGTAGAGAATTACAATAGAAATTTTTATATAATAAAATATGGTCTATATCTTATTATGAAAATGTATGTTACTTGTAAAGTGAAATAAGGTGGAAAGAACAAAATAAAAATCATTCAATACTCCTAGAATATAAATTCACACTCAAGAAGCTCATGAGACTTACATGGAAATTTAAGACTGTTCATGTAGATACGAGACAAGAAGAATGGTTGCACTGGCAATCAGCGACTTCTTGGTTTGCTCCTGTACGCTGATATCGTACTGTGTGCTGTAATGTCACCACTGAAGATGGGCTTTCACGGACAGCGGGAATTTCACTCAGTGTCTTAACACATTTAGGGTAGTAAAGACAGATGAGAATTTACTAAATTTTCCTCTTCCAATAATTTTCTACTTCTCATCATAATTAAAGACAAACAAATGTAAATTAGAGGAAGACTTTAACATAAAATTGGTAGACATTTAAGTAATTAATTTTTCTGGAGGGAATAAAATATTACTTAATTTTAAAGTGTTTTGAGACTGTCTTACATAGGTATTGTATTTACATCACCTTTTACCACCCCCCTCTCCACTCCAACTCCTTCTGTGTTTCTCTACACCCTCTCAAGTTCATGACCTCCTCCTTCATAATTGCTATTGTTGAACACACACAGGCACACACATGTATATATGCAGCCAATTGAGTCCATTTTCTGTTGCTTTTATATGCATGTGTTTAGGGCTGAGCACTTGGGGTTAGATAACTTATCTGGGGGGCTCATCCCTGGAGACTTATTCTCTCTTCCTCAGCATCCATTTATTGCCTGTAGCCCTTCATCTAGATATGAGGCTATGCGGAGTCTGCTGTCCATGTTCATGTATCAGCTATTGCTGACATTTTGTATGTCTTGCTTATGAAGCCATATTGTTGAGATTCCATCGGTAGAACTTACCTTGATGTCTAGAAGACATTATCTCTCAGCAGATCACCTGGGCCACTGACTCTTACAACCTTTGTGCCACCTGGTCTATAATGTTCCCTGGAGCCTTAGGTGCATGGACTTGTACTACAAATGTACCAGTTGGGGCTGGGCACCTCACAGGCACTTATTCTCTACGTTTTGAGAAGTAGTGCATCTCTGTTGTAGTTGTCAATGTTGTGGAAGGTGCTTCTCTGATAAGGAGTGAGAGTAGCATGTATCCGGGAATATAAGGTCACACATTTATCATCCAGTCAGGAGTAATGACTATAATTAACACTCACTTAGGGTCTATGACCTCATCAGCCATGGGTAGGTGGTTGGTTTCACAGTATCAGGCATAAATTCCTTCCTATTGAGTGGCCCTCAAGACAAATTAAATAGCTGTCAGTTACACCAAAGGTAACAGTAGCACTATTAAACCGTCAAAGGTATCTTGCCAGGATGGTCATTTTTGTGGTTTAAAGACTTTACAGCTGGGTATGAGTACGGATTCCTTTTCTCCCTTGTCTACTTGAGTAGCACCTTCTGATATTGTGAGAGCTAGTGCTCAGAGAGGAGACTTCCAAGTCAGTTCCAGCTCAATTATACAAAGTCTTGACGCTGAAGTATGTGTTGCCTTCAGAAATAGGGTTTTGCCTTTAAGTTGAGGGGAGAACCAAGAACAATGGCAATCACCTGTATTGCTCTGAATGTCTCTTGGAAGCCAGACCAATAACCTGAAGGGAGATTTCCCATAGTTGGCACTGGGACTTTTGTTAGATTGTCTGTGACTCTTTAGGGGAGCATTATCACCCTTTGTGGTGTATCTTCACTCCATCTGTCTGTCATCTGTCTGTCTGTCTGTCTACCTATCAATCATATCTATCCATCCATCCATCCACTCACCGACTCATCACCTATCTATCTATCTACCTACCTACCTACCTATCTTTTTATTTATCTATCATCCATCTAATGCATTTTAAGTAAGTTTATGAAACAACATGTATTTTGCAGTTACTCTAATGCTTTGTGGTATATTTTGCTTTGACCATTGCACTTGGTGATTTTTCTCTAGCTTGCCGAATGATTAGTGTACAGAAACATTTTTTGCAATATTATTCAACTGTGTTTAAGTGCATGTATTTATTTAATAGTATTTCCCAAAGCACATCGATTAGATATGAGATTCTTTTTGATGTTCTATAAAAGAAAGGCTCTGTGACTTAATGTGTTTGTGGAAAAGCATAAATGTATCCAGACATATGTAAAATTTGAGAAGTTCTACAGAGGGAAAAAAATTTAAATCATTAGTATCATACATTTTATCACTTTGAATGTCTCCATTGACAAGCACTCACTTAGATTATACTCATTGCAATCCAGTAATAGACACTGAGATTTGTCTGTTTCATAGCCTGGCAAGTTGGAGGGCTGGTGGACTGGAGAGCTGGAGGGCTGGAGGACTGGAGGGCTGGAGGACTGGAGAGCTGATAGGCTGGAGAGCTGGAGAACTGGAGGGCTGGAGGGCTGGAGGACTGGAGGACTGGAGGGCTGGAGGACTGGAGAGCTGATAGGTTGGAGTGCTAGAGAGCTAGAGGGCTAGAGGGCTGGAGGGCTAGAGAGGTGGAAGACTGGAGGGCTGGAGGACCAGGTTTAGGAAGCCAGTGCTTAGCAATGCTTTATTCCGTGTGCTCCATTTCCTAAGTGGTGTGGGGACTTCAGGTAAGCCAAGACATCTGCTGAAGATCGCAGATGCCAGAGGGTCTCCAAAGCATCAGCTCAACAGCACCCACTGAAAGGGGACCATTATTCTGAGAAATAGCACTTACGTTTCTAGAAATAAAACCTCTTAGGTGAAAGAGCATTCTATTTGAATTTCCATACTTCCAATTGTTACTCTTTCACAAAGAGAACAGCTAAACTTCACCAAAGTGAGCAAGGCACTGAGGTTGACTAAAAGGCACAAAATCTGACTGTTGGAACAGAGCTGACTTAACTTTTACTGCCTTTGAAACTCAAATCCATTTGGTAAGGGAGCTTAATCATCTAGGAAAAACAGTGATGTGAAGAACAGGATGCCATATCTGATGGATTTGTGAAGGCATCAGGTTACTGAAGCTTTAGCCAGCTCACGGGGGAAAAAGCTTTTCCTCTTATTCCACAGTGCCTGCGTGTCAGTATCAAATCATTCCCACACTATAAAATATGCCTCAAAACCCCACACCTTCCAGGAGACCAAGGTTTTGGCTTTTGGACGGTTTTCTCCAGAGTCTTACATCGATTCCCAAAACAGCAGTTTCTCTGCGGCTTTGTGCAAACTCAGAATCCTTTGGCTTGGGCTGCAACAGTAATTGAAAGAAGAAACAGACAGTCATGTATGTTGGCAGATCTCATTGAAAGGACATGCTCTCCTTTCTCATCATGGTTTTATGGCACTACAATTGTTTTTTGTCTCATGTGAACATGTTTATCATTCATGCTCAATCTTTTGTTGCTGCTTAACTATTTTTCCTTTTTATATTTTGAGAATAATTTTAAAGACATTGCTAAATACTTAATGACACGCTACATAGAACGTGAAAGTAATGCATTATGGGATATATAGATATTTATAACAGAAACACATGCAATTTTGTGTGTGTGTGTGTGTGTGTGTGTGTGTGTGAGAGAGAGAGAGAGACAGAGAGAGAGACAGAGAGAGAGACAGAGACAGAGACAGAGATAGAGAGAGAGTTTCTCTGTATCCCTGGCTGTCCTGGAAATTAATTTGTGGACAAGGCTGGCCTTGAACTCACAGAGATCTGACTGCCTCTGCCTCCTGAGTGTTGGGATTAAAGGTGTGGGCCACCAGAGCCTGGCTAATTTCATATTTTTCTTTTGTTCTTATTAATTTTTTTCAATTATTTTACATACTAACCACAGTTTCCCCTCCCTCCTCTCTTCTCATTCCTTTCCCCCACCTTCCACCTACCTCCCCCATTCACTCTTCCATTAAGAAAGGGGCAGGCCTCCCATGAGAGTCAACAGAACATAGTATGTCAAGTTAAGGCAGGACCAAGCTCCTCCCGGGGCATCAAGGCTGGGCAAGGCATCGCAGCATGGGGAATAGGTTCCAAAAAGCCAGCTCATGTGCCAGGGACAGGTCCTGATCCCACTGTAGGGGCCCCACAGACAGACCAAGCAACACAACCATCATCCACATGCAGAGGGCCTAGGTTGGTCCCATGCAGGCTCTCTAGCTGTCATCCAGTGTCCCTGAGCTCCCACTAGCTCAGGTCAGCTGTGTCTGTGGGTTCCATATCATGACCCCCTGGCTCATACTATCCCTCCTCCCTCTCTTCAACAGGATTTCCGGACCTCCAACCAATGCTTGGCTGTGGGTCTCTGCATCTGCTTCCATCAGTTACTGGATGAAGATTCTATGATGACAATTAGGGTATTCACCAATCTGATTACAATAGATGGCCAATTCAGGCACCCTCTCCACTATTGTTAGGAGTCTTAACTGAGGTCATCCTTGTGGATTCCTGGGAGTTTCCCTGGCATCAGGTTTCTCCCTAACCCCAAAACGACCCCCTCTATCAAGATATCTCTTTTATGACTTTCCCCTTCCATCCAGCCAACTCGACTAACCTGATCCCTCGTGTTCCCATCCCACCATACCCTATCCTCCACCACCAACCCCACCACAGTATCCCAGGAGACCTCTCTATTTCCACTTCCCAAGAAAATCCGTGTGTCCCTCTTAGGGTCCTCCTTGTTACCTAGTTTCTACGGGGCTGTGGATTGTAGCCTGGTTATCCTTGCTTTACATCTAATTTATACTTACAAGTAAGTACAAAGTATGTTTGTCTTTTAGGTCTCGGTTACCTCACTCAGGATGATTTTTTTTTTCTAATTCCATTGATTTGCCTGCAAATTTCATGATGTCACTGTTTTTTGTTTGTTTGTTTTTGTTTTTGTTTTTGTTTTTGTTTTTGTTTTAACCACTGAATAATACTCCATTTGTAAATGTACCACATTTTCTTTATCCATTCTTCCATTGAGGGGCATCTATGTTGTTTCCAGGTTCTGATTATTATGAATAATGCTGCTATGAACATAGTTGGGCAAGTGTCCTTGTAGTATGATTGACCATCCTTTGGGCATATGCCCAAGATTGGTATCATTGGCCCTTGAGGTAGATTGATTCCCAGTTTTCTAAGAAGTCACCACACTGATTTTCAAATTGTCTGTACAACTTTGCACTCCCACAAGCAGTGGAGAAGTGTTCCTTTTACTCCAAATCATCTCCAACACAGGCTGTCGTTAGTGTTTTTGATCTTAGCCATTCTGATAGGTGTAAGATGGTATCTCAGAGTCATTTTAATTTGCATTTCTGTGATAGCTATGGATGCTGAACATTTCTTTAAGTGTTTCTCAGCCATTTGAGATTCTTTTGTTGAGAGTTCTGTTTTGAACTGTACCCCATTTTAAAGCTGGATTATTTGATATTTTGATGTCTAGTTTTTTGAGTTCTTTATATATTTTGGAGATCAGCCTTCTGTCAGATGTGGGGTTGGTAAATATCTTTTCCCATTCTGTAGGCTGATGTTTTGTCTTATTAAAAGTGTCTTTTGCCTTATAGAAGTTTTTCAGTTTCAGCAGGTCCCATTTATTAATTGTTGTTCTCAGTGTCTGTGCTATTAGCGTTAAATTTAGGAAACAGTCTCCTGTGCCAATGCATTGAAGGCTACTTCCCGCTTTCTTTACTATCAGGTTCAGTGTAACTGGATTTATGTTGAGTTCTTTGATCCACTTGGACTTGAGTTTTGTGCAGGGTGACAGATATGGATCTATTTGTAATCTTCTATATGACAACATTCAGTTATGCCAGCACCATTTGTTGAAGATTTATTTTTTTCCATTGTACAGTTGGGGTTATTTGTCAAAAATCAGGTATTTATAGGTGTGTGGATTTATGTCAGGGTCTTTGATTTGATTTCATTTGATCCACCTGTCTGTTTTTATACCAGTACCATGTTATTTTTATTACTACCGCTCTATAGTAGAGCTTGAAGTCAGGGACGGTGATACCTCTGGAAGTTCCTTTATTGCATAGGATTGTTTTAGCTCCCCTGGGTTTTTTATTTTTCCATATGAAGTTGAGTATTGCTCTTTCAAGGTCTGTAAAGAATTTTGTTGGAATTTTGATGGGGACTGCATTGAATTTGTAGATTGCTTTTGGTAAGATTGTCATTTTTTACTGTGTTAATCCTACTGTTCCATGAGCATGGGAGATCTTTCCATTTTCTGATATCTTCTTCAATTTCTTTCTTCAGAGACTTAAATTTCTTGTCATAAAGGTCTTTCACTTGTTTGGTTAGAGTAACCCTAGGATATTTTATATTATTTGTAGCTGTTGTAAAGGGTAATGTTTCTCTGATTTCTTTCTTAGCCTATTTATCATTTATATTTAGGAGGTTTAGTGATTTTTTTAGTTAATATTGTATCCCACCACATTACTGATGGTGTGTATCAGCTGTAGGAGTTCCCTGGTAGAATTTTTGGGGTCACTTATGTATACTACCATATCATATGCAAATAGCAAAAGTTTGACTTATACCTTTCCAATTTGTATCCCCTTGATCTCCTTTTGTTGTCTTATTGCTCTAGCTAGAATTTCAAGTATTATATTGAATAGATATGGAGAGAGTGGACAGCCTTGTCTTGTTCTTGATTTTAATGGAGTCGCTTTGAGTTTCTCTCCATTTAATTTAATGTTGGCTGTTGGCTTGCTATATATTGCTTTTATTATGTTTAGATATGTTCCTTTTATCTGATCTCTCTAGAACCTTTATCATGAAGGGGTGTGTGGGAGACCAGCTCCCACATTTATTTACCCCAGGAACTCTTGAGGAATGAGGGATAAGAGATTTAGATAGGAATAAAGAGGGAGGAGAAACAGAGAGAAATGCAGGATAGCCTCGGGTGGGCCTGGATCCTTATCCACTGGCCCCAAACTTTATTCCAAAGGGCTATTTATAACAATGCCAAGGGGAGGGGCAAAGGACCCCTCCCCCCCTTGCTAGTTACAGCCAAGTGTAGACCCCTACAAACACCTGGTACTAAGGCCCGTGGTAAAATCACCCTCTTCATGCAGTCCTGCTGGGTAAAGCTACTGGGAAGCCTAGATGGGCTTTAACAGGAGTGTTAGATTTTGTTAAAGGCTTTTTCGGCATCTAATGTGATTATCATATATTTTTTTTTTCAGTTTGTTTATATGGTGGATTACATTGACAGATTTTGGTATGTGGAACCACCCCTACATCTCTGGAATGAAGCCTACTTGATCATGATGAATGATTTTTTTTTTTATGTGCTCTTGGACTGTTTGCCAGTATTGTATTGAATATTTTTGCATCAATATTCATTAGGGAAATTGGTCTGTAATTCTCTTTCTTTGTTGCAGCTCTGTGTGGTTTGGGTATCAGGGTAACTGTGGCCCTATAAAAAGAATTTGGCAATATTCCTTCTGTTTCTATTGTGCGGAACAGTTTGAGGAGTATCGGTATTAGCTCTTCTTTGAAATTCTGAAAGACTTCTGTGCTGAAACCATCTGGCCCTGGACTTTTCTTGGTTGGAAGACTTTTAAAGACTGCTTCTATTACCCTTGGGGTTACAGGTCTATTTAAATTGTTTATCTGGTCTTGATTTAATTTTGGCATGTGGTACTTATCAAGAAACTTGTCCATTTCTTTTAGATTTTCTAATTTTGTGGTGTACAGGTTTTTGAAGTATGACCTAATGATTCTTTGTATTACCTCGTTGTCTGTTATTATGTCTCCCTTTTCATTTCAGATTTTGTTAATTTGGATGCTCTCTGCCTTTTGGTTAGTTTGGGTAAGGGCTTGTCTATTTTGTTGATTTTCTCAAAAAACCAACTCTTTCATTGATTCTTTGTATTGTTCTCTTTGGTTCTAGTTTATTGATTTCAGCCCTCAGTTTGATTATTTCTTGCTGTCTACTCCTCCTAGGTGAGTTTGCTTCTTTTTGTTCTAGAGCTTTTAACTGTGCTGTTAAGCCACTAGTGTGAGATTTCTCCAAATTCTTTATGTAGGCATTTAATACTATGAACTTTCTTCTTAGCACTGCTTTCATAGTGACCCATAAGTTTGGGTATGTTGTGGATTCATTTTCATTGAATTCTGGGAAGTCTTTAATTTCTTTTTTTTATTTCTTCCTGACCAATTGGTGGTTCAGTTGAGGGTTGTTCATTTTCCATGAGTTTGTAGATTTTCTGTAGTTAGTGTTGTTGTTGAACTCTAACTTTAAACCATGGTGATCTGATAAGATACAGGAGGTTATTACAATTTTTCTGTATCTGTTGAGATTTGCTTTATGACTGAGTATGTGGTCAATTTTAGAGAAGGTTCCATGAGGTGCTGAGAAGAAGGTATATTCTTTTGTGTTTGGATGAAATGTTCTGTAGATGTCTATTAAGTCTATTTGAGTCATAACATTTTCTAGTTCCCTTGTTTCTCTGTTAAGTTTCTATCTGGCTTATCTGTCCATTGGTGAGAGTGGGGTGTTGAAGTCTCCCACTTTTAATGTGTGGGGTTTGATGTGTGATTTAAGCCATAGTAATGTTTCTTTTACAAATGTGGGTATCCATTTATGTATTTGTGGGTACTCAAATACGTATTTGAGGCATAAATGTTTAGAATTGAGACTTCATCTTGATGGATTTCTTTCCTTCATGAATAAGAAATATCCTTCTGCATCTCTTTTGATTAATTTTAGTTTGTAGTCTATTTTGTTAGATATTATGACAGCTACACCAGCTTGCTTCTTAGGTTCACTGATTGGAAGATATTTTCCTAACCCTATACTTTGAGGTAATGTCTGTCTTTAAAGTTGTGATGTGTTACTATATAGCTGAAGGATGGATATTGTTTTTGTATCCATTCAGTTAGCATGTGTCTTTTTATTGGTGAATTGAATACACTGGTATTAAGAGATATTAATGCCCAGTGACTGTTAATTCCTGTTATTTTTTTGGTTTTGGTGATGATGGTGGTAGTCTGTGTGTGTATGTGTGTGTATATGTGTGTGTGTGTGTGTGTGTGTGTGTGTGTGTGTGTTGTGTTCTTTGGGTTTTGTTGGTGTGAGGGTATCTATTACCTATGTTTTCATGGATGTAGCTAACTTCCTTGGTTTGGAATTTTCCTTCTAGTACTTTCTGTAGGGTTGGATTTGTGGATAGGTATTGTTTAAATATGGTTTTGTCATGAAATATCTTGTTTTCTCTGTCTATGGTGATTAAAAGTTTTGCTAGTTATAGTAGTCTGGGCTGGCATCCATGGTCCCTTAAAGTCTGCAAAACAACTGTCCAGGACCTCCTTGCTTTTAGAGTCTCCATTGAGAAGTCAGGTGTAATTCGGATATGTCTGCCTTTATATGTTACTTGGCCTTTTTCCTTTGCAGCTCCTAATATTCTTTCTTTATTCTGTATGTTTAGTGTTTTGATTATTATGTGGTGGGGGACTTTTATTGGTGAAATTATTAAGGCCACTCCACGTAGTTAAAAGGAGATTTATTTAATGGCGTAACTTACAAATTAAGGGATAGGTAGGTCACACGGGGTCTGGGGAAGGTGTATCGCAGTCCAGCAGTGTTCTCTGGAGCTCTGCTTGGTCTACCTCCACCATCCAGGGTCCTGGAACAGAGAGAGTGCACGCTGATCCAGATCTTGGGTCCCCAGGTGCCTCCCTTGGCCCCGCCTTGTAGGCGTGACAGTTGCTGAAGTCTCAATGGGGCTTGGAACTTCCAGATCAAAGCTGGAATGGCTACCCACTACATCTCCCCCTTTTTGTCTAAATAAGAAAGTTCTAACCTAATACAAGACTATATACAAAGGAATGGTTATCAAATATTGTCCAGGAATAATGAGGGATAATGACCTAGGTAAAATGGAACTACAACCAATGCAAACAATATCAAGCAAGAAACACATACTAAAATCCAGAGAAGTATAGAGCATAGGTAAATGGCATGTTACAAAGATCATTCCAAAAGGTGTCCTATCCTAAAGAACCTGAATCTAATACTTATTATGTTATATCTACTAAGTTGTAACTATAACTGCTAGTCTTCAATCCCATCAAAGACCTGAGAAGGAATATAATGGTACCTGAGAAATGGTAGATGGATTCAAGCAACTTTTGGGAATCTTGTAAGAGTAGACCGAGACAGCTGGCAGCCTGGACAGTCACCTAATGTTTCTCAGCATTGTTGGTGCATTCAAATTGGCTACATGCCTAAAGTATCTGACAGACCATTTTCAGAAGCAGGAATTCTGAAAGATCATCTTACCCTGTCTTGGCAGAGTACAGTGGTCCCTTTCCTTGTGTCCCGCTTGTCCAGAAAGAACAGCATTGCATTTGTACTGTCAGCCATCGAGGCAAGGGCAGTTCTTCGCCCAGTAGGCCATTTTGTGCCAAGAAGACAAACTTCCAAATGGAAATGTCTTAGAAGCCCAACATTCTCTCGGGATCAAATTGGTGCAGCCAGGAGCAATTGTGTTCCATGTCAACAGAATTCTAAGTTGTTTAAATGCCATATTTTCTAGGTCTATGAAGTGTTTGAAGATTACCTATCCATCTGACCTATGTATCTGTAAATCTGGATAACCTAACTAACATAACTATAGAGATGACAAGCATAGGTGATTATAAATCTATAAGCCTTATATACTGAAATAACCTAAGGACTAAGGCGTCACATGAACAAGGTAAACAGTCTATAAGCAAATGTATGGTAAAGAACAATGACTTCAAAATTGTGACAAACACAAGATATTTATAACAGAGGTAGGAGTATATAGTGTGATATGCAATATGACAATAATCTTAAATATATATCAATATACTGAATATCCTAAACAGAAGTAGAACATACATAAAGTATGACAGATATAAATTTACATTTGTATCAATATACAAATATTTCATATAAGTGTAGAAATATATATACATTATAACAAATATAGTTCTGTATTTGTATCAATATATAAATTATCTTAAACAGGAATATAAAAATAGTTTACATTTGTATCAACATGTAAGAATCCATAATAGTGCAAATTATAGTGCAAATTATCTAAGGCTGCTATTTTACTAAATTTGTATACTAGTATATACAATAATCTACCATAATATCTTATACCTATCCAATCCATTTCTTCTTTTCCCTTTTCTCTCTCTCTCTTTTTTTTTGAATACTGATTCTAATATTTTCTTCCACCCCCAACCCTATAATCATCATTCATAACCCTGAGAATTATGAAACTTAAGGGAGAAGGGGCGTCGTTTTCTTAGAATTACTTCCTGCTGTTTAGGGGGTGATGTTATCTCTGTTGGGTACTGTGAGAAAGCTCAGATAGTTAAATCTCAGTTAGACTAACTGTAGGTTCTGCAGCAAGTCTTAGAGTAATGGGTATGATTGTGGCTAGCTCAGTCGGTAGAGCATGAGACTCTTAATCTCAGGGTCGTGGGTTCGAGCCCCACGTTGGGTGCCAGATATTGGTGAAATTATTAAGGCCACTCCACGTAGTTAAAAGGAGATTTATTTAATGGCGTAACTTACAAATTAAGGGATAGGTAGGTCACGCGGGGTCTGGGGAAGGTGTATCGCAGTCCAGC
The DNA here is from genome assembly GCF_949786415.1 of Peromyscus eremicus. NCBI lineage: Eukaryota > Metazoa > Chordata > Mammalia > Rodentia > Cricetidae > Peromyscus > Peromyscus eremicus. The sequence continues at coordinate 14,582,755 of NC_081426.1, read as the reverse complement.
AGTGTTCTCTGGAGCTCTGCTTGGTCCACCTCCACCATCCAGGGTCCCGGAACAGAGAGAGTGCACGCTGATCCAGATCTTGGGTCCCCAGGTGCCTCCCTTGGCCCCGCCTTGTAGGCGTGACAGTTGCTGAAGTCTCAATGGGGGTTGGAACTTCCAGATCAAAGCTGGAATGGCTACCCACTACAGACTTTTGGTTTTGGTGCAGCCTAGTTGTCATTCTGTAAGTCTCTTGTACTTTTATAGGCATGTCCTTTAGTTTGGGAAAGTTTTCTTCTATGATTTGTTAAATATGTTTTCTGTGCCTTTGAGCTGGAATTCTTCTCCTTCTTCCATCCCTACTATGCTTAGGTTTGGTCTTTAATGGTGTGCCAGATTTCCTTGATGTTTTGTGTTAGGAATGTATTGGATTTAGTATTTTCTTTAACTGATGAATCTATTTCCTCTATTGAACCTTCAATGCAAGATATTCTCTCTTCCATCTCTTGCATTCTGTTGGTGATGCTTGCACCTGTAGTTCCTGTTCGCTTCCCCAGATTTTCCATTTTCAGAATTCCTTCAGTTTGTGGGTGTTTTTGTTTCTGTTTCAATTTTCAAGTCTTGAACTGCTTCCTTCCTCTGTTTGTTTTTCTTGGCTTTTTTTTTTTTCTGAGACAGGGTTTCTCTGTATAGTTTTGGTGCCTGTCCTGGATCTCGCTCTGCAGACCAGGCTGGCCTCGAACTCACAGAGATCCACCTGGCTCTGCCTTCCGAGTGCTGGGATTAAAGCTGTGTGCCACCACTGCCCAGCTTTTTTGGCTTTCTTGAAGGGATTTATTGATTTTTTTCCAATTTTTTTGTCTTTTACTCAATTTAAGAGAATTTTTCATTTCCTCTTTAGGGGCCTCAATCATCTTCATAAAGTTATTTTTAAGGTTGTTTTCTTGTGCTTCAGCTGCATTGGAATATTCAGGTCTTGCTTTTGAAGGATCACTGGGTTCTGGTGGTTCCATCTTGCTCTTTCAGTTGTTCAATGTATTCTTACACTGGCATTTATTCATCTATTCTTCCAGCTCTTGTGGGTCATGCCTATGTCTATGTAGTCTGTTCTTCCAACTGGTGTGGGTTGGGCCTGAGCCTGTTCTTCCAACTGGTATGGTTTACACCTGTGCCTATGGAGTCTGCTGTGGTTGCAGGGGAGGACTAGCCTCAGGGATGATGTTCAAGTTCATGGGGTTGGGTGGTGGAGTGGGTCTTGGAGGGAAAGAGTCCAGTGAGTAGCGAGGGTCCATCCGGGAGGCAGATCTCTCCCCTACTTGCAGGCTGGTGAGGACTGCACTAGGGCAGTGGAGTTCCACCAGAGATGGGGTTGGGGCTCAGCTACCTTGTTGGTGCTGGGATAAGAGGGGGAGGGGCATGGGATGTGCCCTGGGGTTTAGGGTCTGGACTTTGGAGCAGTTCAGGTGGGAGGCCATTCACTCACCTGTTCTTCCAACTGGAGTGTGTTGTGCCTGTGCCTATGTAGTCTGCTGGGATTTCAGGTGGGGCTGGCTACATGGGGGATGTGTAGGTGAATGGGGTTGAGCAATGGAGTGGGTCTTGGAGGGACCAAGTTCAGTGGGTGGCCAGGGTGGTGGTGCAGCCTGGAGGCAGATCTCTCATCTGCTTGTTGGCCGGTGGGGACCATGAAAATTTATAAATTCTTGTGAATTTGGAGTTCATATATAAGTATGTGGTCTTGGGGGCATTTCCTGTTATTTTGGGAGGACAATACTTATATAACAGAAAAACAAACAAACAAACAAAAACTTTTAATGAATTGCAACTAATTACAATATAGCAAGAATCTGTTTTTGCTTTGTTGGGTTATATTTTCTCTAGAAATAGTACCCTGAGCTGTCGAAACTGAGGGGAGGGGTATTTTCAAACAGAGGACTCAAGTGAAACTGAGTAGAAGAAGTGAATACAGAAATTATCTGCTGTCTAAATGCACCCTGCTTTTTTCTCCCTGTTAACTGGGTTTCATCCTTTTTCCTTGAGGGGGTGGGATGCTTGCCATTGCAATCCCTATCCTTATGACTAGAACCATACTTATGCTCCAATGCGTGTGTGAATTAATCTTTTTGATAAGGCATTTTATCAAGTATCAATAAACGAATTTTGAATAGGAAAATATTCTTTTCTTTGCAGAAGGCAAATCATCATCACATTGCTTAGAAAAAAAAAGTCCCTGTAAGTCTTTTCACTTATGGTAGAAATTGTAATTGAAAGAGAATCAATCAACCCATTATTAAATTTTATCATATTATTTTATACATTAATCAAGATATTGTCCTTGAACTGTCCAATGATGTCTTATAATAAAATTGTATTTGTTTTGCAGGTACCATACACCATGTCTCGTATAGAGATAAGCTCACATCATTATTTTCTCCATTTCTCACAAAAATAAACTGAAGCAAGGTGTAAGCCATATGCTTGAGGTTACAGTTAGTAGAAATTGTCATGAATTCCAACCCTCATGTTCTAACCTAAAAACATCGAGTAAATTAATACAAGTATATGTCACATTTTCCTTTCTAAACACGCAAAGCAAAGAGAATCATTGTTCACTTGTATTTGACACTGAGCAATGAATGGACCTGTCTCTAGAAAGGGCTGACAACTGTACTAGGAGTTGAGTCGATGTAAGTGGTGCTACCAGCTCAACTGAGAGGTTCCAAGGAGAGAGTTTTTATCAGATCCAAGTGTCTCCTAAATCATTTTGATGTAGTCATTTACCCTGTGGCACCACTGCCGTAAGTCATAGGCCCTTATCAGTCTATGAATAATGGTGTGACTATTTTGCAGGCAGGTAATTACCAGTTCCTTTAGCTTTAAGATCTGCTACATTGGCGTATAAGGAGAATATTTCTAAAAATAAAACAGTGGGTTTGGGAGGCCTTACACACTCAGCTTCGAGTAGATGAAAATCCAGGGGAGGTCTTTAGTAATAGTCAATTGCTCTGTGGCATTTGGATCTGTTCCTCTATAGAGTTTATTGCCATGGCCCCTGCAATGAAACCTGTCAGGTATTCAATCCAGAAATTATAAGAAAGGTGCTTTAAATGACATGAACAAATACATACATAATGAAGGGAAATAAAGACTTAAAACACAGTGAAAAAAAACTTACATAGTTTGGTACAAGGAAAAGTGCACGGTCTCAACACCTCTCTTCTCACTACATCTGAGTACAGTCCCTGGCTCTGAATTTAAATTATCCAGTAAGTCACCATAATGTCTCACCTAGAATTTGACAACAAATAACTAAATAGCCACTTGGATCACTTTGATCGCAAGTTCTGCTCACTTTATCCTCAACATGGCATCCAGATTGATTCTTATAAAATTCCATTCTCTTCCTTACAGCCCTCAAAGCCCTCACTACTGGCTGTGAGACAGTATGTTAGCCATCTCTCTGTGGCATCTCTGAGTTTATCTCTACCCATAGTCTTCCTTGATTATTCCATTCCAACCCCATGGACATCTTGATGGTCCAATATGCTAGGCCTACCTTGATGCATGCTATATATACACAGAAATATCTGTTCTTTTATTAACTTATAATGTGTAACTTTCAACACCCTTTGTAATTTTGATGTTTACTACTTATTACTTTGTGCATTATCTATGTTACATGACTAGATGCTAGTCTAAACAGAGACTACTGTCCTTTCTGAATACAGCAGAATAGTGCCTAGAAAATTATAGACACTTATTTCAGGCTTACAGAATGAATGAATAGGAATAGATGCATATTTCTACCATATTTAAACATACTGTTAACCCAAGTATTGCTCTAAATGAAAATGATGGCCATATCATAAATTGGCATTCAAAGTCCTTTTCATTGGCTTCACGGAAAGTGAGGTGTGATGCTGGGGAAGGACCTTGGCTCACAAGCTTACCAACCCACAGAAGCCCTGTCACAACCAGCCCAGGTAGCTTCAGCTAAGCCACCATTGCATTCTAACCCTTACTTTTCTCATTTGTGGGACTGAAAAATCTTCAACGCCTGCCTCTCATGGTTGCCATGACAAATGAATTATTTTTTTATATGCAGTGTGCTCAATAAGTAGTACCAATGGTAGGAATAAATGCAGTGGCTTTTACAAATAGGTAGCCATGGAATGGTCTGAAGGAATCAAGTATAATAACTCTTAGTGTTAAATCAATATTTCTGGATAAATATTAGTTATAAAAATTACAAAAATAGGTTTTTGCTTTTCTAGAATCCCAAAGATGATAATGCACAAACACCTCATCTGGTTAATACAAAGTGTAACCTCTCAGATTCATCAAACCTCTTACCCTAAGGACTCTTTATATACTTAAAAATCACTGGGACCTCAAGGAGTAATGTGAGTTATTCCTGTAGATACCTAATACATTCAAAATTAGAATTAGGGTGGTGGTGGTGGTGGCAGCGGCAGCGGCGGCACATGCCTTTAATCCCAGCACTCGGGAGGCAGAGGCAGGCAGATGTTTGTGAATTCGGGGCCAGCCTGGTCTACAGAGTGAGATCCGGGAAAGGCACAAAGCTACACAGAGAAACCCTGTCTCGAACCACCCCCCAAAAAATAGAATTAATGACATTTGCACTATACATTGATTCATTTAAAACATCAACCGTAAGCCCTTTATGGTTTTAAAAAAAAAATCTTTTTAGAATCTACATTTTTTTTTCTAACACCATTAATAAGAAGGGTAGCATCGTTACAGGTTCGGAAATCTCTTTAATGTTTCTTAACAGAAACCAAGCCCTCTTGTCAGCTTCCTGTCCAGTTTCTAGAGCTATTATACTGCACATCACACAGCCTTTGGGAGACCTCATAGTACACGCATGAGAAATGAAAAAAAACAAAAAACAAAAAACAAAGACAATTAGCTTCCCAGTATTATTTTGAAAAGTGTGGACTCTGAGGTGGTTTTAGAAACCTCTTAATTCTTTGAAACACATTGGGATCCACAAGACTGGGTTATAGATTTTTCTTCTTGGGGATTGATAATACAACATTCTATAATTTTCTACAAATCTTTTCAAACCTTTCTGATTAGAAAACGTAAAAGATGGAAATTATGCCTTTTATCTCTTTCCTTTCCCTCCTTACCTGAGGAAATTAAGTCACACATCAGAGATTCAGTGTCCCCAGTGTAGTGAGCACCAAACTGTGGTGTCCAGTATTCAACCCTGGCTTTATATGGTTCTTAACATAATTGTATGAACCCCTGAAAGTTCCGTGAAAAACATACACTTTGAAAAAATAAACTCAGAGCAACGTTTTCCCCCTCGGGCATCATTAAATGCAATCCCAGGAAATGAAAGTTAAGTGTCATTTGCTTTCATTATATAGCCACAAAAACAAATGAGAAATTTTCCATTAAAATGCTCACGAATCAGCATTGGAAACTAGAGATAACTAATCAATATGTACTAAAAAAAAAAAAAAAAAAAAAATGGAGCTCATTTTCCTAGATAAATCACCGCTTGGACCGAATTTTAAAGCATCATAAATGTTATATAATGAATAACACGTGTATCACTCCCAGAGCCAAAAGTAGGGGAAACGACAGTCAGCAGTCCTTAGTTCTCTGTTCCCAGCTTCAGCTCCTGCCTGGAAGCAGGCAGCACAGACCTGCAGAGGAGTCATGCTACAGCCCCTCGGGGCTTCTGCTATCTCTGCAAACCAGGGTCATGGAAACCTTGCCATCAATCTAAAACGAGAAGATTTTTCAAGAAGGAAAGTGTTTGACAGTCCCTCGAGACAGAATTAGCTGAAGCAAGCTAAGTCCTTGCGGAAAGATTTGAGGCTTGGGTAACTCGGGTAGAAGTGAGTGTGGGGAAAAGGATCCAGAAGAACACCGCAGAACTCACTTTTGCATCTGCGTGCCTGGGGCAAAGGCAGGGTGAGCTGAAGGAAGTGGGCATGGTGGTGGAAGCTGGAGTCCTGTCACCTGGATAGTGACTAAATAGCATGCTCGCCTCCCCCACCTCTCTGAACCACAGCCTGGATGCCACAAACTCTCCAGGCTTACACCTCTCCAAGCTTACACCTGAGTGAATCTCTCCGCCTGGCTGGAAGGATGCTTTGATGTTGGTGAGGACTTGCCAGGCTCTTGAGCACTACCAGTGGTCTTTGAGGGAGCCAAGCAGACTCTGGACTGCTGAAAACAAGAAAGGAGATTGGCCTGGAAGAGTTCCTCTCCATTCTTTCATTGTAAATGCTGAAGTCTAAATACTCCCCAAACATGTCTAGACCAGAGTGGTATTCCTAACAGCTTTCATCCTGCTGTGCCAAGCCTCCTGGCCCTCTCTGAAAGTCTGTTAAGTCTGGCTTAGGAGAGCTCTGCAGGCCTAGGGTTCTCTTTGATCTTCTTTTGTTTTTCTTCTTCTGGTTCCTGTCCCGTAGGCTTATAGCAGATGATGCCTCTTCCTACCTCCCCACATGGGAGGAGGCTGTTTCTTCATTCCATATGTCACCATCCTACGTGGTTTCCATTGGCTCCATTCCCTGGGAGTAAGAGGGACTCCATCCTGGGGACCCTCAAAGGTTCTTGTCTTTGTTCAGCCAATGCTCAAAGCTCAAAGCTACAGAGCTGGATAACTGGGTCGAAAGGATCAGGATCCTTCCAGTAAGAAGAGTCTTTGTTTTTTGGTTTTTTTTTTTAATAGCATATTTGAGTAGTGTGCCTGACTCCACAGATTCCAACACTGTTGACTTTGGGCAGAAACTTGGGAGATAACCCTGGAATACAGAGACAATGAATAAGAGCAATGCTCGAGAAAGGAACTCAAGAAGGGAGGACATTCATATGACCCCAAACCATGGGTGGTCTTCTCAAGAAAGGCCATGAAACAAAAGGGTCAAAATAAACAGGACAAGGAGCCTGTAGGTCACAGCGGCACATGGTGGCACTCCTATGGTGAGGTGGGAAGTGCAAACATGAAAGCTGGTCAGAGGCCCGAGTGGGTGGGCTAGCCTAGAGTATAAAGTACAGTAGCAAAAAAAGTGAGATCCTGCATCACCGAGGTGAAAGTTGAGAACCAACTCCTGAAGCGTCACCCTCTGATCTTTAAAATGTACCATGGTGTATGTGTGTGTGTGTGTGTGTGTGTGTGTGTGTGTGTGTGTGTGTGTGCATATCTATGTGTTTATGTGCAAGTGTGTGTGCAGGTGTGTCTGTAAGTGTGGGTGCACATGCATATCTGTGTGTCTGTATGTGTGTGTGTGTATATAGATGCGTATCTATATGTGTGTTTTAAAAGTCTGAGGGTGGTGGTTTAAAACTACAATTACAATGCTCTGCAGGGAAGAAAATACATAAAGCTAGGATTCCCCAATTGGTGAGAGAGAGGAGAGATACTGCAGGCGAGGGACATCGAGATCATGACGGGAGGATGTGCAGAGATGACCGACCACACTAGTGGAAGCTCATGAACTGTGGACTGGTGGCTGTGGAGCCCCCATGGGACTGGACTAGGCCCTCTGGTTACGGAAGATGGTTGTTTGGCTCTAACTGTTTGGGGGGCACCCAGGCAGGGGGTTGGGATCTGTCCCTGGTCTATGGGCAAGCTTCTAGAACCCGGTGCCTGTGGTGTGACACCTTGCACAGCCTTGGTGCAGTGGGAAGGGGCTTGGACCTGCCTAGGCTCAGTGTGCTGGGCTCTGCTGACTCCCCATGGGAGACCTTGATTTGGGGGGTGTGGGGATGCGGGGTGGCTTGGGAAAGAGGGCTGGGGGACAGGAGGAGGGAGGAGGGAGGAGGGGGGATCTGTGGATGGTATGTGGAGTGAGTAGAAAATTTCTTAATAAAGAAAAAAAATGAATAAAGAAAAAAAAGCTAGGATTCCCATTCCCATTTTTGTTAGTATCCCCTCTCCATCCTTCCAACACACCTTCTCCTAACACAGTCACAATTTGAAATTCATGTCTACTATGAAGCAATTTCCTTATTTTCTAACCTTACCACTATATCTTTCTCTTCTGTTTTTTGTTTGTTTGTTTGTTTTTTGTTGTTGTTGTTGTTTTTTGTGGGGAGGGAGGTGCTCACCCCAGAGCTTTATACATGCAACCAGATTACATCCCCAGCGGTATCTTACTCTTCTAAATGCTATCGAAGTTTTACTATATTATCTCATTGTCAGCTATAATACCAAAAGGTCCTTGTATAAGGTAAGATCTCCTCACATGTCAAGAGCAGACAAAATGAGCAAGACTGTCACGAGAGGGAAATATCTGTGAAAGAAATTGGAGGAAAGGTGTCTGAAAGACTAGGTGTAGGGGATGGACGATGACACAAGCCTTAACCCCATTGACTAGGAGAGGCCAGGCAGGGCTGGGACATCCTCCTGTCCTGGGCAATACTGGAAAGGTCTCAGAGCCTGCTGTGAAGCTGGAGAGCCAACACTTGTGAGTAAAGCAGCCCGGTGTTTCCGGGAGATGAGTCTGCTTCAGAAGTCTGGTGTACAGGTGGTGAATCTCAGAGCACAGCAACCAGTTTTCAAGGAAGCTGCACAGTGGCAGGGCCTGTCAGTTACTTCTGAGTGCTAACTCCAGTATTCAAAGGAATCAGTGCAATAATCGGTTATTAAAGGAGTAAGGCACCAAGCTTCGTGCTGAGCCCCAGTACACGTATTTGTTATACAAATGTGATGCCTTTTACAGAGCTCAGAATGTAAAGGTAAGAGGAATGCAGGGAATACGTGCATGCCGCAGAACGGAGCATGCTAGTGTGGAAGCATGTCTCTAATACTGTAGGATCTTGGTGATGAAGCCAGTTTGATCTGGTGATATTGGTGACAAAGCAGCAAAGAGGGTGAAGGTTAGGATGTGCAGCCTGGAAAATTTTAGCAATGAAACCACCCGGTCTTGGATTTTTCTTTGTTTGAAAACGTGTATTATTCATTTAATCTCACTACTTACTTTTGGTTTATTTAGGCTTTTAAAATATCTTAATTCAGTTTTGTCCCATAAATTTGGCCATTTCCTCCAGATTTTCCAATTTACAGCATATATTTTTCCCCCAAATCATCCCCATGGATGAATTTATATGGTATTAGTTGTTATACCATCTTTTTAATCTCTAGTTTATTCTCTCCCTCTCCCTCTTCCCAAGTCTCTTCTTCTCCTTCCCCCTCTCTCATTTCTACCTATCTTCACATGTGTTTTGGTTATTGCTGGTTTGTTAGTCTTGCTAAAACTATTAATTCCCTCTTTTCAAAGGAATTTCCCCTACTGCTGTTCTTTAAAGTTTGTTTCTCACTGTGCTTTATTTTTCTTTCTTCCCACTAATTTGGGTTTGTTTTGTTCTTTCTAAGTTCTTGAGAAGCATCCTTGGTTTGTTTATTTGAAGTCTTTCACTCTCGCTCTTATGACACGGACACTCACTGCTGTTAACTTTCCCCCTTAGTACAGCATTGCTGTGGACCACAGCTTTTAATGTTTTGTGGTTCTACTTTCATTGGTTTCAAAGAATTAAAATTTTTTTCTGACCTCATTGGCCCACTGCCACTGTTTATTATTCTCTCTTCATCTATGTGTCATTTCTAAAATTCTTTATTTTATAACTAGAAGAGACACAGCATATGACTCCATTCATTTTTTAATTTGATAAATCTATTTTCAGCCTTATATATGGTCTACTCTAGAGAAAATTTGCAAGCATTGATGAAAACAATCTATTATTCACATTTGAATAGAAAGTTCTACAATTATATGTAAATCTGATTTCTAGTAATACCTATCATTTTGTTCAAATTCCAGTCATTTTGATACTTTGATTAATTTTTCTTATTCATCTTCAGGGTATTTTATAATGCCTAATTCCTCTCTGTTCTCTTCCATATGTCTATTTTTTCGTATTTCATCATGATGGAAATTATCTTCCTTTCACTTTTGGATCTTCTATAAGGCTGGTTGGTGAACATGATTTTCTTCAGTTTTATTTATCTTAGGTCCATTTCTCCTTCATTTCAGAGTAGGAGATAAAGGTATAGTCATTTGGTTGGTGTTTGTTTTCAAGATGCAACATATGTCATTCCATGTCCTCTTGATCTGTAGAATTTCTACTGAGGAATCTGCTGTTCCTGGAATGTGGTGACTCTAATGTATAAGTTAGAACTTTCATGTGTCTGGGGAGGGGGTGCACAAGCAGGTCAAAGGAAGATGTAGGGTATCTTTGTTATTTTCTTTCTGCCTTATTGCCTTGAGATGGGTCTCACTGAACCAAGAGCTTGCTGTTTTAGCTAGTCTGGCTCAACACTGAGCTCCCAGGGTCTGCCTGTCTCTGTCTCCCAGTGCTGGGGTTATGGGCATGCGAATGTCTCCATGCCTGGCTTTTCATGTGAGTGCTTAGAATTTGAACTCAGACCCTCCAGCTTGTGTAACAGGAGCTCTTACCCACGGAGCCATCTCCCCCACCATGTTTGGCATTTTTCTCTTGCAGATTTAAAAATTCCTTCTTTTTGCTGTATTTTAACGGGCATATGTAATGGTCAGCATGTCTCCTGATTGTGCCTTATTGCTGGGAGTCTGCACATATTTATTTATTTATTTGTTTGTTTGTTTGTTTATTTGTTGTTTATTATATATGGATGTCCACATCTTGCCTGAGATTGGGGACATTTTCTCCAAACTATTTTATTGAATAAGTTTTCTATTTTATTGAATAAGTTTTCTATTTCTTAACCTTTGTTTTTTGCTCTCCACACATGACAAGATGAGGACTCTAGATCACTTTGTATGTTGTCCCAGTAATCTTGAATACCTCCTTATTCTCCGGTGTCTTTTTTTTTTCTCTTTGACTGTGATGTTCCTGCAGAACAGTCTTCACATCTCAGTATTCCTTCTCACATTTGGCCTAGCTTCCTGAGCTCCCACTCTGTTTTCATTTGGCTTACTGAATTTTTCTCTTCCCATTGTTTTTGTTTGATTTCTAACTCTATATCTTTGCTGTGTCTCTCATTCATTCATATTCTGAATTGTTTTCCTATTTTCATTCAAACCCTCATCCCTAGTCTTTTGGAAATCAGCAATCACTCTGAGTTCTTCAGCAAGAATTTCATCCTTACTATATCTCTGGAGTGAGTTACCAGAGAATTATGATCTTTGGGGCATGGCCTGTCTCCTGATTTGTGCACCTGGGATGCCCTTCTTTAGTACACAACTTTCTCTCCTTCAGAGGTGTCAGTTGTTAAGCAATTTTGTGTTTATTTCTAGCTGATAATCATGACAAAAGTCTCCATGTAGCCTCCTTAGCTGTGGTAAGTGAGTGTGGCCACAGTATATACACCTCAGTGTCAGGGAGACCCATTGCCACTGAAGGTCATGCGAGAATAGAAAATGTTGTGTAGATAACAGTGTATGGGATGCATGTAGTAAGGCTATCCCTATTAATAGGAGTAGTGGCCCCCATGATGTGGTGGGGTTCCATCAAGCACTGTTGATGCTATTTATGTCACCAACAGGTGTCTCTGGTACTCACAGTTCAGTAGTGTTGAGAAGCTAAGTCAAATTCCTCTGACTAAACACTGGTGTGGGCCCAGATGCTTCCTGAGAGGCAGTAACAGGGTGACAGCACCCCTCTGTGGCACTCCCATCTGTTCGTCAGCACAGAAGGATGAGACAAGGTACAGTGATGATAGGGATCTGTGCAGGTGTGGTGACAGCAGCAGTTTATACCGCTTCTCTCTGCAGCTACTGTGGGCCTGCCTGCCCAGGAATGTCACTTCAGCCTAGATAGAGACAGTGTTGTGACTGGAAGGTTTTCTCTCATGTATCCTGTTAGCTGTTTCAAACTTCATTGACTGGGAGTGAGTAATGCCTACAGTCACAAAACTTACTTTAGCTGATGTGTGAACAAAAGGAGAATATAGGTTGGCATCAGGATATGTTTCTCTCCAGATACTATGTGCCTCATGCGCAAGATGACAGTTACAATAGCTGTGGTGCCCAAGAGCACCCAACACTCTCTACTGAGTGAGAGAGCCATAGAATCAGAGGTGAAGTGAGGTGACAGGCATCATACATGATGCTGGTGGCAGGGACAGAGGGAACCACATGAGTGTCTTCTGGCTCTGCTGTGAGGCCAATGCATGGCTGAGCCTTTGTCCCCCAGATCTCTGGTCTTAAGATAATACTGCAAGGTTTTAATTCTATGCCAATATCCAGTAGAGCAAAGCTCACTTCTTTAAATTGAACAAGTCATTTAAACGTGTACTTTTCTTCTGGATTCATCTATATGTGCTTTTTCCAGTATTTAATAAAAAGAACAATGAAGTGATTCCTTTAAGGCAACAGTTTAAACAAACATCCATTTTTCTTGGTCTACAAGGACACAGCTCTCTCTCCATTGTTGACAAGACACACACTCTAGGTTATTTTTGAATGTTTTCAGCCCAAGCATGTTGTCTTAGTTTGGGTTTCTATTGCAGCAACAAAACACCATGACCAAAGCAAGTTGGGGAGGAAAGGGTTTATCTGGCTTACACTTCCACAGCAAGGACATCCCACCCATGGCTTATGAGCTATTGACAATTTATAGCTACTGAGAGAGGAAGAGTCACTTTGTGTTAAAGGTACGACCTCTAGTAGGGTACTCTAGCTCTGGAGGATGGCCCCAGAATATTTCAGAAGTACTAATTCCACTTGATGGGTTAAAAAAATACAGGACACAAAGTTGACTAGGTAGGGAAGTAGGGTTAATCTGGAAAAATTTGAGGGAGGGTGGATGTAATCAGAATATATTGTGTGAATTTCTGAGAGAAGTAATAAAATATTATTAGAAAAGAAAACACTTGTATAGTACAGATATGGCCTGAACTTCAAATATTCCGTGCCAAAATTTCTTTGGCTTCTAAAATTCCATATTAGTAGTACATTAGGTGACATTTTAATAAGTGCTTGGGACAGCATGTTGCCAAGCAGATAACCTTTGAAAACTAGATGAAACTAGCTACTTCAGGGTGAAAAGTGATGTACTTAAATTGTTATCATGCTGTGCTGTGATTTGACAACATCATGTTTTAATTATAGTCCAACATTATTATTTCTTTCTGAAAACACATGCTTTTTATTAAAAAGAAAACATTTCCCAAAAGTTTCAAAATTTGGAAACAAAATGGCAACTTGCTTTAAAAAAAAAACCTGCTAAAACTACCACAACCAAAAATATGGGCTTTATTCAACACTACTGTATCAATATCATCTCATTACTAATATGAGATTTACATATTTGTGTAAGATGCTAATAATAGAGCAAGATCAAAGTGGGCATATGTGAACTATATGCTATGTGGAACTTTTACTTAAATTTAAGTTTCTTCCAGAAATAATTTATTTAAGATAGCTTTTAAGTAACATTTAATTATGTAACTACTCTCATTATCAACACATACAATATTTCCATTGCACCTAAAAATTCCCTGTGCCTTTTATTCAGTCCTTGTACCTGATCCAAGTCCCTGTATACCATTGACTTGATGTATTTTGACTATGGATTGTATGTGCTAAAATATCTAGCAGAAAAGATAGGTAACAAAGAGAAGTTTTGGAAGTTTTGCATGTCAATTGTGAAAGTAAAAATGTGCATATGAACTATCAGAAGTGAAGAAATCTTTTAATAGATTTCTCAGCAGACTAGGCACAGTGGAAGGAACCCTCACTGAACAAATGAGGACAGCAGAAATTATTCAAGTGAAAACATAGCACAAAAACTGAGAAGAACAGAGCAACCAAGACCTGTGAGACAATGCCACAGTCTCTAACGTGCAGTATTGATGTCCTCCTTGGAAGAGAAGAGGCAAATATTCCAGAAAGGATAATCAAAAGGAATCGTGAAGAGTTTTCCAAAATCTGGCCCACTCTGATAATCAGATTAGTGAATACCATAACTGTCATCATAGAGCCTTCATCCAGTAACTGGTGGAAGCAGATGAAGAGATCTACTGCTGGGCGCCAGGCCGAGCTCCAGGACTCCAATTGATGAGAGAGAGGAGGGATTCTATGAGCACGGGACATCTAGATCATGACAGGAAAACATACAGAGATGGCCAGCCAAACTAGTGGAAACTCATGAACTGTGGACCAATAGCTGTGGAGCCCCCGTGGGACTGGACTAGGCTCTCTGGACAGGCAAGACAGTTGTTTTATTTGAACTGGTTAGGGGGCCCCCAGGCAGTGGAATTGGGATCCGTCCCTGGTACATGAGCAGGCTTTTTGGAGCCCAGTGCCTACGGTGGGACACCTTGTGCAGCCTTGGTGCAGGACGAGGGGCTTGGACCTGCCTCAACTGAATGTAGCAGGCTCTGCTGACTCCCCATGGGAGACCTTGCCATGGAGGAGGTAGGAATGGGGTGTGGGTTGAGGGGGAGAAGGCTGGGGGGGGGGCAGGAGGAGGGAGGAGAGGGGGATCTGGGGTTGGTATGTAAAATGAATAGAATATAAAATTTTTAAAAAAGTTTTTCAAAATCTCTCGTGGTGCTCTGGAGTGAGAAACATTCGCCATTGCCCCCTTTATCTGGACACGTGGCACTTGGTCTCCAGTTGGTGACACTGTTTGGGAAGGTCAGGGAACCTTTAGGAAGTGGAGCCTGGAGGGAGGGAGTGCTCGTGGCGGGGCGGGGCTTTTAGAGTTTGCACTTGATTTATTTCACCTCTCTCTCCCTTTTTCCCTCCTCCTCCTCCCTCTCTCCCCACCCCACTGTTTCATTTTGCATTTGAAGATGTAATCAGCCAACTTCCTGCTTGGGCCACATGCTGCCACACCTCCCCCACCATGATAGACTCCCATTCCAGAACTGTAAGGCAAAATAAACTGTCTTCCATAATTTGCTCTTAGTCAAATCTCTAATTTGGATTCGGCCACATATAACACAGAAAAAGAATAGCTCAAAACTCCCGCTGGGCCTGTACTACACTGATCATGTTAAAATTGAGAACGCTCAGGAAAAATAAATAAATAAATAATAAATACTTACTTAAACGAACACTGATTTCCTTAATATGTGTGCAGTGTAGGGATTTCTTGGCTGAAACCTGCAATTATACATTTGAATGAGTGACAGGTAGAGATGAGAAAGGAGAAGCATGATATTTCTTATGCAGATCTCTAAACCCCCAGCTTCTCTGAGGAGTGTGGGCTCACACTTGGGAAGAGCTTTCTTGGATGCTAATTCAAAGGAAGTTCAGATGGCTAGAGTCCTCCTCTCCGTCATCTTCTGTTCTCTCATGCACACAGAGGCTTACATTTCAGCACAGCTTCTCCTGTGCTTTCTTCTGCAGTCACCAACTCCTCTGAAAGCAGACCTCTAACCTCCAGGGTCACCTGGCTGACCTCTGCCAGCCTGACTTAGTGCTGACTTGAATTATCAGCTCTTCTGTGAGGTCTAGAGAGACACTGCCATGGTTTCCAGCTTCTTTCAGTGGAATACTTTACAGAAATTACTTATCCACACATACCACAAGTGTAAAGCCATCTCTTAAAGAGAACTCATAAGCCAGTAGCGTAAAATGAATTGTAAATGGTTAGTACAATTTTAAGTTATCAAGTTCCTTACAAAATTCCAATGGAAAAAAAAAATGTGACATTTTAAAATGTTAACTCAGCAAATATAAAAGAAATGAGGTTAAGGAGCAGGTTAATGGCCTCTTCAATGCTGACAGGGGGGTTGGGCACCCCTCAGAAAGGAATTTTGATGATATCAGTAAGCATATTATTCTTCACATGACACCATGATTTCAACTCTAGGTGATTTATTTTAAGGAAATGATCCAAAATATAGACAACTATATAGGGTGTGTATAATTAACCAAGAACTACTTTTAATCAAGAAAATATTTTATATTCCCTGCGTGGTCATAGTTAAGTGAATCATAGTATATAAGTAAGACAGAAAATTATGCAACTTTCCAATGTAATTATAAGTATCCTTCCTATGGTTTTAATAAGTGTCAAAAGAAAAAAATATAAAGCCATACTATGAATTCAACTACTCTAAAAACTAAATAAAATAAACTACAGAAAAAATATTTCAGATATTAGTATTGGTTAGACATATGGTAGATATTTTTCTTTGCATTTTTATATTTTCAATCTTTTCCCAAATTTTGTTCTGAGAACAAAATTCTTTGATAATCAGAAGTGATCAGAGGTAAAAAAAAATTTTTTTTTGGTTTATGTTAGTATTAGTCACAGCAATTATCCAGAATAAATAAGAGCCTGACGGTTTAATATTGTAAACTGGACAGGATCTAGAATCCCCAGGAGACAAGCCTCCAGGTATACCTACTAGGGATAACCTTGGTTGAGACAGCCTCTGGCCATACTTTTGAGGGAACAGCATAGAAGGAAGACCCTTCCAATCGCAGATGGCACCACTGCCAGAGCTTGATTTCTAAGCTGCATAAAAAGAAGGAAGCTAGCTGAACGAGTGAGCGTTCAGTGTTCTCTTCCGTCTGAGGACTGTAGACATAGCGTGACCAGTTGCAGCAACCTCCTGATGCCTTGATTTCCCCACCAAGATGGACTGCACCCTGGAACTTGAGCCAAAATAAAAACTTTCCTCCTTTCATTTGTGCCTTGGTTAGTTCTTTATCAACTTGACCATGCTCAGTCATTTGAGAAGAGGAAGCTCTTGGAGAAATGTTCCCCAATCAGATTGGCCTGTGGGCAAGCCTACGGGACATTTTCTTAGTCAATGATCAATGTGGGAGGGTCCAGCCTACTGTGGGCAGCATTAGTCCTATGAAGGTGTTTCTGGAAAGTGAATGTATAAGAAAGCAAACTGAGTAAACCAGGAGGAGCAAGCCAGTAAGCAGCATTCCTCCATGGCTTCTGCTTCCGTTCCTGTCTCCAGGTTCCTACTTTGAGTTCCTGCCCTGACTTGCCTCAGTGATAAAGTGTGAGCTGACAGTTGTAGAATGAAATGAACCCTTTCCTTCCCAAGGTTTTGGTGTTTAATCACAATAGAAAGTGTAACTAAGTGATGTTGCTTTTGCTGGAGTATTTCATTATAGCAATGAGACAAGTAACTAAGAAAGAGAGATAATCCTGGTTAATTTAATTTTCAGATAATTAAGTATGTATGATTTGCTGAAAACTCTGAATAGCACGACTTTGAAGAATCTTATCATGAAACAGTGCTAAAACATATGCAGATCAGCTTTTCTTTGGAGATTTATACCATACTTCAAATATGACTGTTTTGAAAGATCACAATTATGAATTACTGATCTATCCATCAAAACACTTCTGTCTCTTCATTGTCTTTGTCTTATCATACTGAAGGTTTGTCCATTATTGTTTGCAGTGCTTTTCAATTTTTTGCATTTATTTATTTTACATTTGTGTGTATGTGCCCATATGTACACACAAATGCACATACACACATGCTCACATGCATTTCCTGTAGAGATCATAAGACAACTTACTGAAGTTGGCTTTTTCCTTCTACCATGTGGTTCCTAGAGGTTCCTATTGGGTCTTGAAGCCTGGCAAGAAGCACCCTTACACCCTTAGCCATTTTGTCAGCCCTACAGCCTCTTGGTAATTTCTTCCCACTTCATCCAAAATCAACTTTTCCTTCATGTCTTACAAATCGGTCACAAAGTCACCAAAAAGCATATAACTTTGCTAAACTTTCATCCAAGTCCTGCAGTTGGAACTTGTACACAGATCTGTACTCAGCTCTCTGATTTCACCTCCCCCAACGCCTTCTCTCTAATTCCCCCTCAGGGTATGGTGGAAATAGTGAAGAATAGTAATTATGGGTTGATTTAATACCATTTGTCTAGTCACTCAGAGGTAGCTTAATCTACATTTTCTCCCTCTTTATACTGATCAGTAACACACTCCGTTTTCTACCTAATGAGTATTTGGGCACTCAGTTGCTAGTGCCACTTTCCTGTCCTTTCATGCAGGGTTTTCACCCTGTGGGTTCCCTGGCAGCCACCTCCCATCACTATGGTGCCCTCCCTTCAGATTTGACACAGCAGCATAAGCAGCTGCAGCACAGTCCTTGTTCTGGCTCAATAGGAGAACAATGGACTTGGCAGCAGGAGCTGACCAGAAGGAGCTGTCAGTGAGGGAGGGACCCTCTCCTGAGCTCTATAAGTGCCCACTGTCCCACACCCACAAGGGGGAGGTGCTTCCGAAGCTGACACAGCAAAGCCTGCACACCAAGCAGTGAATGCCTAGAGCTTGGCTCTGAACCCGACTTCTTATTTGACTGAGAGAGATAGAAGAAGAACAAAAGCACCCATCGGTACACAGTGGCGTCTCCCCAGCCTTGGAAACATTTCAGAAGGATTTAAATCTTCGCTTTACTGGGACAGACTTGGTGTGACTGAAGCTGGGAGAGTTTCTCAGACTGCGTTGGATCAGTACACCACGGACACTGTGGTGTACGTCATGGATGTGTGTGTGTGTGTGTGTGTGTGTGTGTGTGTGTGTGTATGCTTACAGAATGTTAAATTTATAAAATCATGTATTTCCAACATCCCCAGTAAACACTCAAATACAAATAAAAGTTGAAATATACATGAGCAGGATTCATAAAAGTTGTGTATAAGAATCTGAAAGCTGAGAAAGATTGTTTTCTAACAATTAGTTCATCTAGGTCAAATACAAGTAAAAAGGGTTATATTTTATGAAACTGTAGTAGGTATTCTTTAGCAAAAAAGAATAGTTATTCAGGGTAATAAATAACTGAGAATTTCTACTCTATTTCATCATTATATTATGAATCAGAAAAATCATATTTTAAAAATAAAGACAACTTTTATCTTTTTGTAAGAAAAATGCAATCTGGGAGCTGGAGAGATGGTTCAGCAGTTAGGAGCACTGACTTCTCTTCCAGAGGACCCAGGTTCGATTCCCAGCACCCACATGGCAGCTCACTACTGTCTGTAACTCCAATATCTGACACCCTCACACAGACATACATGCCGGCAAAACATCAATGCACATAAAAGAAAAGAGAAAAGAAAAGTACAAACTATTGTCACTTCGATCATCCTGACAATAGCTGTGGGAGAGAGAGAGGCCTCTTGCTAATGAGCCCATCACTCCCTCCTTCGCCACAGCCCATGTCATAGACACATGAGCTTGAGTACTCACACTCACAGTGTGAGCCCTACTCTCTCTCATCTCTTATGTTATCACCTTCATTCACAACTTTGAGCTTGCAGAGGTGGTACATCAACTAAAGCGTACAGAGCTGCAAAAAAAAAAAAAAAAAAAAAAAAGCTTACGTTCACACACAATTTTACACCTGCTCAGCAATGTTTGCTGTGTGGTCTAAGCGCTTTTCCTCTGGCACAGGCTTTGTTACTTTAAAAAAATCACCAGCTGGCAGTGCCCGGATGTTAAGCAGGAAATTTAATACTCTCCAAGTGTTTGAAAGGTCTCTCACGGTGCGTCCCACTCACTGCTTCTTGTGCCTTCTAAGTTGTTTGTAACTGTGATTCCTGTTTACATTTGTTTGTTCTGGTTCAGTTTTTATCTGTGTTTTTTAAAAAAATAATATTTCTGTGTGTTCTTCTGAGACATTTGAGTTCATTTCTCAAACTTTATGAAGTATTTTAGATACACGAAAGCATGCTACATACATCTCTTTGGTTACGTACACTCTGCCCTCCTCCATCCTCCTACACCCCTGCTCAGTTAACCCTTTAACCGCCACTGGTCCCTTCTTTCCAATCACATGTATTCTACTATCACTCCAATTGTATTTTTTCATTGTGTTGTGAAACAATAAGCTTCCGTACAGCACTTTATACACCATTCAAAAATGCCTTCTAAACGTTTTATTCCAATTTGGCACAAGCTAGAGTCATCTGAAATGAGAGAACGTCAAATAAAAAAAAAAAAAGGCCTCCATAAGTTCTGGCTGGAGGGCATTTTCTTAATTAGTGATTGATGGGTGAGAGCCCAGCCATTTTAGGTGGTTCCACCCTCGGTCTGATGGTTCTGGGTTCTATAAGAAAACAGGCTGAGCATGTAATGGTGCGGAAGCCAGTAAGTAGCACCCATCTATGGCTTCCACATCAACTCTGGCCTCCAGGTTTCTGCCCTGTTTTAAGATCCTGTCCTAACTTCCTTCAATGATAGACTATGATGTGGAAGTGTAAGCCAAATAAACCCTTTCCTACCCACCTTGGTTTTGGTCATGGTGTTTCATCCCAGTAATAGAAACCCTATCTAAGACAGCACCCATGGACCTTAGGTGCTCTCACCTTTGGTCGAAGCAGCTTCTCTTTGCTGTGGGCAGCATTCAATGCAGAGGTGCATAATGCGTCAAAGTCCTAAGACTAAGAGACTGAGTGTTTAGCCTTTAACCATATCTGTCAAACACACACGCCAACATACACACACACACACACACACACACACACACACACACACATGCAGGACCCAGGGAACATGGTAAAAGAGAAAGTAGACAGAATGTAAGGGCTGGGAGATAGGACAGAGCATTGTGAAAGCTGTCTTCTGGGCAGGATATGGCCATGGCATTAATGAACTCACACCAATTGTGCTTGGACCCTTCTATGAGCAGTAGATCAAATGAGGCTAAAGACTCACACTGTAAGTCAATTGATAACTTGAGATTGAACTCTATCTTGGGAGAAAACGCTATGAAAAACATTATCTGAAAGTGTCAACACATACATTGTCACCATCTCAGACAAATGCTGGTACTAGGGCAAAAAGTTGGGAAATGGGTATTTTCCTTTCGTAGATGTGTATAGAATGTTTTACTAAAGAGAAAAACACACATTCATATTATTTGGGAAGAGAAAATGCAGAGTTGTGAGGATATGTGTGTAGGAGAGATTGTGATTTTTATCTTTAGTCATTTCTGAACTTTTATTAGTGGGAAATACACCAACCTTATGTAAAAATAAAAAAATATTACATTTTGCAAAATTAGCGATTAAAAGAAACATAATTTGTTTATATTGGATTAAGTTTTGAGGGAGCTTTTACATGATTCTGCCTATACTATCAAGCATAACTGCTTGATTCTAATAATTTAAATCTGTCTATTTTTAAACAGCTCACCAGATTGTTTAATTTTATTTCTCGTGGTGTTTATTTTTCATGTTAATACTTACCTATTAGAGTTAAACAACCTCAGATAACCTAAAGAAAAATCAGATCAAAAGTGCAAGTACTTCAGAATCTGAAGAAGAATCTTGACATTAACAGTTGTGTTTCAAATTAGCTAACAAGACCCTATGAGATAGTCAACAGGAGAAGCCCCACCTGCCCCCTCCACAGAAACAAGGACAGAGTGAAACCTGACTGGATGCATAACATCAGGCGTGACTGGTGTGTCCAAAGAGGACAAAGAAGTACAAGAGCCAGAGAATTTGTGTCCGAGGAAGTTGCAAAATCATCCCGTATCTGAGGTCATCTTGTCCTTGGATTTCAAGGACATTTTTCTTCCTGAGCTGAAATCTTGGCTTCCCAAGAAGACAGCTGAACATAAAATCACAGGAATAAAAGATGGTTTCATCCTATCGTCTTCATTAAGGCTAAGTAAACAGGACAAAGTGTTCACAAAACAAGGCTACATATGGGTCTCTGAGTGAAGCCCAGCATTTGTGGAATTATTACTAGATGCTATAGAATGGAACCTGTTTCTCCAAACACCAGTGACCTCAGATAAACGTGGCCCAGTGGCATTCAGTACACAGTTAAGAGTCAGCCCTTAAAGATTCCGTGATAGAGTTAACCATATAGTTACAGGTTTGTGTGTGTGTGACTAGTTGTTAAGCTGATTAGTTGGCTCCAATACAGTACCTCTGAGGATTTATACCTTCATTGGTTGCTAAGAGGGGCATGAGAAATGTTGCATACAGTCAGCCCCTCATAGTTACAATTTTTATAGGTAGGGATTCACGCAATGATGGATCAAAAACGCTATTTTCAATGTTGTATTATGTCATGGACTATGTCATTAGGACTCCAGTGGTCGCATCTATTTAGAACATACACAGACTTTTTCTCTTGTCATTGTTTTTGAAACAATATAGTATAACAACTATTTGCATAGTGTTCACATTGTATTACAGATTTAAAGGATATAGAAGACTGTGCATAGGTCATATGCAAACATGATGTCATTTTATACAAGGGAAATGAGCGTATGTGAATATTAGTATCCATTGGAATCTTACAGCTAGTACTGAGGGATAAATTTTTATTACATTCGTGTGCGTGCGTGCGTGTATGTGTGTGTGTGTGTGTGTGTGTGTGTGTGTGTGTATGTGTACATGCTATGGAGTATATGTGGACTCAAAAGACAACCTATGGGAATTGGATCTCTCCTTCCACCAAAGCAGGTCCCAAGGATGGAACTCAGGTCACTAGGTTTGGCAACAAGCAATTTCACCTGCTAAGCTATCTCAACAGCCCTGGGAAATGAATTTCATCAAGATTCATGAACCTACAGAGAACCATGTGCATGGAGGCCTATTATGGTCATAATACTGCTTTAATTCTTACTATTATAGAATACGATTAAAAAACCTTCAATAGGGCTTTCAAGTTCATCTACATTATGAAAAAAAATTTGTTTTAAAGCCCCCATTGTCTGCTTTTAGATTCTCAATAAATTCATCTTCCTATACTTGATATTATTGTTTCTGATGAAAGTGGTCATTCTTCCACTTTTACTATATAATAATTTTATAATCCTTCCTTATAAAATTATCTCTAATAATTTTTAATTCATTTCTGTTTCCATTTTATCATTCAGTAATTTCACTCTTTGATTTGGAAATGCTTGTGGCATGTCTACTATGTATAGATTACAATAGCTGTAACTATAAATTTTTAAATGTGACTGCTTTTTGGCAATTTATATTCTTCAGTGTGCATACATGGGAAATATTTTTTAGCATGTAATGAATATATATAACATAATACCTCTTATATCACCAATAGTAATTTATAAAATTTTATCCTTTAAAACTTGATGAAAATATTATTTTTCCATTCTTTTGATTTCTCTTAAAGCTCAACAAGTGCTTCCTAGATAGTAAATGTTCAACAAATATGACTGAATTTATTGTTTCAAAGTGATACATTTTAGGGCACCTAGATTAGGTTTTAGTAAGGCACACTCAGACCTAGCAGAAGCCAAATAACTCTCAGAGTACCCAGCAGCATTCTGTGCCTTGAACTTTCTTTGATGAAGGTATGAAGGGATGGCTAATTCATAAGCTTGACAGACTCTCACTGTTCACCTTCATTCTATACTGATATTGTCAGTATGTCCTAAATGTCCTATACTAATCCCCTTTTGATAAATTATAGAAACTACAGAGTTAGAACTATGTTTAAGTTTTAACTTTGCATCTTCTAACTTTCTAAACACGGCCTTTTGCACAGTTGAGAAGACAGCTTTCAAGTCTGATAAAGAAAAATCTCCCAAAGAGCAAGAAAAGTCATAGGGAAAGATTCTTGAAATTTTCTTTTCAAAAGTATTATTCAAGTATTTTCCTGTTTTCTAGAATGTTTGTGCTTTCATATTAACCTGCCATTTAGACCACGCTCTTGCAATGTACAGAAGTGACACAAGGTAAATGTTTAATAAGTCATTTTCTTGGTTGTGTGAATATGAAAATTGGAGAAAGTTCAAGGCCAACAACCTCCTCAGTTAAGATTGTGTTAGAACTTATCTCCTCCAATTTATCACTAAACATAGCTGATGCAGCCAGTTCTCCAGGGACCAACGCTCATTGCGATGGAGAAACTCTTGAATTTATTTCACTTATAAAGAATGAAGCATCGTTTCCTTTTTTGTCAGCACAGAACAATGGGGCACATGTCGCACGTACTCAGTACTTGGGAAATAGAGATTTACATGACAGTTTTCATTTCCTACAAAGTCACAATGAGTTCCACATGCAAAAAGGAAAACAAAGATATCTCCTGAGAATTGAGTTTCGAGAAAGCTGTCAGAATGGTGACCACACAGGCTATTTCACAACTTCATCTAATGGTCACTTCATTCTATCATGGTAAATTAGAACTTAATAACAAATCCAACGTGTACCATCATTTCTGGCATAATTCTTTCTATAGACCTGTCCTTTAATTAGAGCAAGGTTTAAAGGTTATGTAATAAATATCCAACATTGTTTTTTGTCATCTATATCATTTTTCCTTTCAAATAATTTTTCCTATGCCTCCATTTTCTTAGAAAAAATGAATTTTTATCAAATTAAAGAAACCTTTATTTCTGAAGGAAAATTCTATAAAAAGCAAGCAGCAGTAAAATAGCAAATAAAATATATTGCAAGCTTGAAATGAGAAAGGCCCTCCTTGATAGGCTCAGTGTAAGGCAGCATCTAAATTATGACCTAATTTTTATTCTAATTTATTCTAATGTATTTACCATTTGCAGAAAATACTTGGTATTTAAAAATAAGAGATCAATGTCAATGACAATAGTTCAGTAAGACTGAACTATTGGCCTGGGGGATGGTCCAGTCTGTACAGTTCTGTCATATAATCATGAAGACTTGGGTTTGGATTCCCCAACACCCATGTACAAAAGTCACAATGAGTTCCACATGCAAAAAGAAAAACAAAGATGTCTCCTGAGAATTGAGTCACATGTACTTACTTACATCTGTAAACCTAGGACAGGGTAGGAAGAGACGGGTAGATCTGCATGATAAGCTGGCCAGCCTGTCTAACCAATCCATGGGTGCTAGGTTCTGTGATGAGCCCTGTCTCAGAAGATAGTTCAGAGACTGATGAAGGGAGACACTCAACATCACCCACTGGCCTCCCCAGGCATGCACGCACATATACATCATATGCACTTACATGCACACATACACACAATCACCAATAAGAGTTGGACAAAATTTTCCTTAGTGAAGACAAAACATATGAGCAATATCAAGCTTTGGGAAGTTCAGAGATATCTCCTGGGGCTTCTCTGTTTCTATTTTAGTAAGACTTCAACTTTAAATTTGTGTTCCTAAATATATAATACATTCAAAGAAGAGTGTAACTTACGTTTATTTCCTTGTATGTATGTGTGACTTGCCCATAGTTATCCTATATACAACCTTAACTAACTTTTAAGACAACTATAATTATGTTTAATGGAAAATATAAGATATTATATGGCAAAACAGTTTGAAAAATCAAAGATGTCTTAAATGAAATTTAAAATCATTTTAAAGGTAGTAGAACTACAATATAACATTAAAAGCCATGGAAGCTAGAGCAGTACATTGGAGAATATTTATATTTAAATTCTTATAAAAAGAAATAAATCAATATGAATAACAGTAATAAGTAATAAATTAATATACAAATTTAAGAAATAAAATTCAAAACGAACAGAAGGAAGGAACTAACAAAAAGCAGAGACCAATAAATTAGAAAGTCGACAGTTTTTAACAGTAAAATTAAAGTCTAGTTCTTGCAGACTATCAGTAGAGTTGACAAACTTTTATCCAGACTGACCAGAGGAGGAGATGGTAGGTAGAAATGATCACATCGTGACAGAAGACATCACTGCAGACTCTTTCGACATTGAATGAAACCGTAATAACTCAAACCATAAGTCTGAAAACTTAGATGACAGTTTCCTAAAGTGAATTAAACTAAAAGGTGGTGAATGAAAAACTAGATCAGTTCTAGAGTCCTGTATCCATCAATTAAATAAATCTTGAGTTGAGAACTTCCCAATGAGAAAATAGCAGATCCAGATGGTTTCACCTGTAAACTGGAGCACATTTTCAAGAGACAAGAGTGGGGGACACAGATGACAGGAGGGGTGGGCACAGACAGGAGGGGTGGACACAGACGGGAGGGGTGGGCACAGACAGGAGGTAGTGGGGGGACATACAGAAGGTGGGGTCACAGACAAGAGGTAGTGGGGGAACACAGACAGGAGGTGGGGCTAACAGCAAGCAGATGTGGAACAGAGTAGGAGATATCTAACTGCCTGATAACACCAAAGGCCTGCCCAAAGCTTTTAGGATGTGCTACCAGAGGCTTCCGTATCCTCAACAGAGTTAGCTCCCACCCTACGCCCTCAGCACTTCAACCACGAACATGTGGTACAGGAACCTCTCCAGTCAGTGCAGGAGAAAATGCAGGCAGCCAGCTCCACCCACAGGCTTCAGAGAAAGTACTTGAGTTTAAGTTCTTCAGAGATGTGCCTAAAGGAAAACAGACAGAAAGCACTCAGGATACCGCTTGACTTTGTGGATTAGCAAAAGCACCCACACTGAGAGTTTTGTTTAGGGGTACAGCCAAGGGGTACTGAGCTTGCCTAACGGGCCCAAGGCCCTAGCCCCAGCACTACAAAACTAAAAGGAATGCCCTCCCTCGCAAGAGTGAGGAATTGAGCAGACACATCCATGGAACAGATTGGAGAGACACTCGGGATCCGGCGAGGCTGACTAAAGTGTCTCTTTGAGGCCTTAAAGCAATAAATAAATGCTTCCTCAGCTGAGGAGACAACAAAAGTAGTTCAGGGAACATGGAGCAAATATAAATATTCTTAAATGAATCATTTCTTTTTATTTTATTAAATAAAATATTTATTTTATTTTATGGTGTTTTGCCTGTGTGTATGTCTGTGTGAGGGTGTCGGATTCCCTGGAGGTAGAACCACAAGCAGTTGTAAGCTACCATGTAGGTACTGGGAATTGGTCCTGGGTCCCCTGGAAGAAGAGCCAGTGCTCTTAACCACTGAGCCATCTCTCCAGCCCCAGAAATATTTTCAAAATATATTAAATAAAAACAAAATGATCAGGGGAAAATTCAAGTCAGCACTCACAGCAGATCAACGTTTTCAAGTCCAAAATGCAAAGCAAGTACCTCAACTGTGCCTCAGCAGAATTTCTCTATTTTGGAGTCATGTGGGAATGTATTTTCAGCAATAGGGGTACTAGTTTAACAAAAATAATGATGTTTAGTAAACTTTCAAACACTGGGCTGATGAGATGGTTGAGTGGTAAAGGTGTTTGCAGCACAAGACTGGCAAGCTGAGTTTGATCACCAGAACCTGCATGATGGTGGAAGGAGAGAACCAACTCCAGGAAATTGGTCCCGGCCTTCACATGTGTGCCATGGCACACACACCCACAGAT
Source organism: Peromyscus eremicus (assembly GCF_949786415.1). Classification (NCBI taxonomy): domain Eukaryota; kingdom Metazoa; phylum Chordata; class Mammalia; order Rodentia; family Cricetidae; genus Peromyscus; species Peromyscus eremicus. Next base: position 14,555,600 of record NC_081426.1, on the reverse strand, counting down.
AGACATCATGCACACACGATGAATAATATATTAAATGAAACAAGAATAATAATATATTAAAAATCTGAAATTTGTAACACTTCAATGCACTAAGTTGATAATTACATCTGAATAATCTAATTGTGTTTAAACAGGTAATGAAGATATGTAGGGTGGTTCCAAATGACCAAATTTAAGAGAAATATAAATACACATAAAGCATTTATAAAAGTGAAGGATGAAAACAAACTTTCATTTTCTAGCAATGAATCCCAGCAATATTTTAGCTTCCAAATAATATCTTCAGTTGTCCCTATGAATTAGTGTGATTCTCGAGTTTTTGGAGAGTGTTGTATCATTTATTTATTAAACATGTTTGAATTCACCTATATAAGACATTGAGAACTTAGATGTAGTTTGGTAGTAGAACATTTGCTTAGTATTTAGGAGCTCCTCAGTTCAATCACCAGAATCTATATAAAACAGTACAATAAAAACAATACAGGATAGCTAGGTAAAATAATAATAGCAAATATGCACATAAAAATTTATTTTCTTTTAATGAAGGTCCATCCATGTTTTCTGCCATTTGAGTGACACATCACTATCAGTCTGGAGATTTAAAATAAATAAATAAACAAACATTTCAGCTCTAACCACGTAAGTCAAGCTCTGCAGGGTAGAGCTGGGCTGTGTCTTTTAGCACCTTCGGGGTGACCTCCAACCCTGTGGTAAAAAAAGGGAGGTTTTTACTCGATTAATTTCATTTTCCTTAATTCTTGATATGAATATCTAATAATTTTTTTATCAATTCCTTTAAAAAAGTCCCTAAAAGACTATTTAAAATGTCTCTTATGTCTAATTTTGCTAGGTAGTTAGAGTTGTTAAAGTTTATTTCCTAAATAATCTAGGACGGGGTTAAATTTTGCTTTACTCAATATTTCCATATTACTGGGTTGTTTGTTGTTGCTTCTGTTGCTTGTTTTGTATTGTTGTCTTAGTTAGAGTTTCTATTGCAGTGGCAAAACACCCTGACCAAAACGCATGTTGGGGAGGAAAGGGTTTATGTGGGTTACACCTCCATATTGCTGTTCATTACAAGGAAGTCAGGACAGGAACTCAGATCTGGAGTTCCTGGAGGCAGGAGCTGATGCAGAGGCCATGGGCGAGAACTGCTAACTGGCTTGCATCTCATGGCTTGATCAGCCTGCTTTCTTTTAGAACCCAGGGCCACCAGCCCAGGGATGGCACCATCTACAATGGACCAGGCCCTCCCCCACTGATCACTAATTGAGAAAATGCCTTACAGCTGGATTTCATGGAGGCATTTTCTCAGCTGAGGCTCCTCTTTCTTCTCTGATGACCAGCTGTGTCATGTTGACACAAACCAGCCAGTACGATTGTCTTGTCTTGGTTGAGGCAAGGTCTTGAGACCTATGCTGGAGTGGTCTAGAATCCACAGTCCTAACTCAACCTCCTAAGGGCTATGATTACTAGTATGTGCCTCCATGCACTACTGAAGGCGTTTTTATTGAAAATTTCTGGTGGTTAGATTTGGTTTGAGGCAGACTAAACATTTTTATTAATATCTTTATTTTGTCATCGTTATGAATAACTATAACATCATTATTAGAACTTTAGTTTAAGGTACCTGGAAGCTCAAGAAATAATATGGTATCATATAAAATTAAAAAGCTGGGCTGGAGAGATGGCTCAGAGGTTAAGAGCACTGACTGGTTGCTCCAGAGGTCCTGAGTTCAATTCCCAGCAACCACATGATGGCTCACAACCATCTGTAATTAGATCTGGTGCCCTCTTCTGTCCTGCAGTCATACATATAGACAGAATACTGTATACGTAATAAATAAATCTTAAAAAAAAAAATTAAAAAGCTTCTACAAAATGAAAAAACAACTCTGCGAAATAGAAAACATTCTTTGCTAGCTATGTATATGATATGACTAATATCTACATCATCTAAAGAAACCAAAACACCAAATACCAAAAGAAAAGCCCCAAACAACTCAAGTAACCAATGGGCTAACAACATGAACAGGCCATTCTCAAGAGATAAAATATAAATGGCCAATGAACACATAAGAACGACTCCGCATCCTAAGCCTTGAAGGAACCAAGATTAAAACTACACTGAGAACTCATTTCACCACAGGCAGGGAGGCTGTAGAAAAGAACACTGATGACAAATGCTAGTGAGAAGGGAAGCAGTGAATCCTTGTATTTACTGGTTGGAATGTAAATCAGTCTAAGCACTATGGAAATTTATACAGAAGTTCCCCGTAAAGCTAAACGTGGGCCTGCCTTCTGACAGATGCACCAGATCTGACTGTTGACTCAAAGGACTCTAAATAACAAGCCACAGAGATATTTGGAAATTCATGTTGACTATGGCACTAGCGCCTATAGCTAAGTTATGGAATCAGTGGAGGTGTCCGTCAGCAGGTGAATGGATAAGAAAATGTGATACCCATGCCCCCAGGCACACACAATGTAGTTTTATTTAATAATCTACAAGAAGGAGTTACATAGTTTGCTAGAAAATGATCCAACTTAAGACCAGCATATTAAACTAAGCCAGACTCAGAAATATAAATACATATTTATATGTCTTTACCTTCTTAACTATGAAACAAGAAAAGTGAAAAATACTCTTACAGGGTTTGCTTTGCCCAGCCATGCATTTCAGTGTTGTATAGCTGCTTTCTGCATCTCCACATATTGAATAGTTTTTAGACTATATATGTTTACTTTAAAGAAGTTTTTACTTCTCTGTGTGTGTGGTATATATGTGTGTACATATAGGTGTGGGTGCACTCCTCTGTATGTAAGTGGAGACCAAAATGTCCACTTTAGATATCTTCTTCTGTCACTATTTTTACACTTCTTATATTTATTTTGTTTTATGTGTATGAATGTTTTGTCTGCAGAAACATGTGTGAACTGTGTGTATGTATGTATGATGCCTTCAAAACAGGAACAGGACATTAGCTTGCAACTGAAGTTGTGGATGATTGTGAATCACCCTGTGGGTGCTGGGCATTGAATTTGGGTCTTCTTCAAGAATACATGCTCTTAACCATGTGTATGTACCATCTCTCCAGCACCCTTTATCTTATTTTTGAGACAATGTCTCTCATTGACCCTGGAGCTTATCTAGACTGGCTATGTCAGAGAGTCGACAGTATCCACTGGCTCCTATTCTTCCCTCCCCAGTGCTGAGATTCTGTACACAAAGCACTGCTGTGGGATGTATGGCAAATGTGTTGCTGATTAATCAATAAAACACTGATTGGCCGTTGGCTAGGCAGGAAGTATAGGCGGGGCAAGGAGGAGAATAAAGCTGGGAAGTGGGAGGCTGAGTCAGAGAGACACTGCCAGCCGCCACCAGGACAAGCAGCATGTGAAGATGCTGGTAAGCCACGAGCCATGTGGCAATGTATAGATTAATGGAAATGGATTAATTTAAGCTGTAAGAACAGTTAGCAAGAAGCCTGCCACGGCCATACAGTTTGTAACCAATATAAGTCTCTGTGTTTACTTGGTCGGGTCTGAGTGGCTGTGGGACTGGCAGGTGAGAGAGATTTGCCCTGACTGTGGGCCAGGCAGGAAAACTCTAGCTACAAAGCACCATGCTGCCTATTTTATGTGGGTGTTACAAATATGAATTTAGGTTCTCATCCTCGCACAGAAAGTGCTTTACCACCGAGTCATGTTCCCAGACCTCAACAATTATTTTAATGTGTGTAATACTTTATAAGACATGACATGGTAGTGACTCAACCATAGTTGTAATTGGTTACTATTCTCACAGGAATAAAAGTTTTATACATTTTGTGCTCTTCCCCATTAGTGATATTTTGAAATCTGAGCACCCAAAATGTGATCAGAAGAATGTTTTTGGACATAGAGATTGTAATGAATTGATATTGGTTTATGATGGCCTGATATAACTGGTGTCATTATAGAAGAGGAAAGAGATACAGACCTACATCCACACAAAGAGCTGTGTCAGTGGAAGGCCAAATTGAAGTTCTGCTAAAAAGGAAAAAATGTCAGCTATTGCCAGAGAATTATCAGAAGCAGGAGAAAGACAAGAGTTCTCCACCCAGAGTTTCAAAAGATATACTAGCTCTCAATACTTAATTTCAAACATATGTTTTAAAATAATATTTTACTAATTTGAAAATTTCATAGAATGTGTTTTGATCATATTCATGTACCCCCAACTCCTCCAAGATCTCTCTCTATCTCATCTCTTTACCCAACATTGACTTTCCTCCTCTCCTTGCCCCCATACAGTTAAGTTTGTGTTACTCAGCTATTTGGAGTGGGGACTGCTATAGAGTGTGGTAAACTTAACAGGGGTCACACCATTAGAAAAGCTGACTGAACCTCCCTTTTCCAGAAGTTATCAAATGTGAATAGCTTCTCAGCTAGGGGTGGAATTTTGTGTCCACCTTCCCTTCTCCATGCTGGGATTTGTCTGGCTGGAGGTGGAGTGAGTCTTGTGTATGCTGTCTCAATCCATGTGTTCAAGTGTGAAATTGCACTGCTTTTGTCTGGGGGAAAAAACTGTTTTCTGAAAGTCAATCCCCACCACCACCACACACACCTCTGGCTCTTATAATTGCTCTACCACCCTCTTCCCTGAAGTTTCCTGAGCCTTGGTGGGAGGGATGTCATATGTATGACCCATTTATGGTTGTGTGGTCCATAGTATGTCACTCTCTTCATGTTGAACAGCTGAGGATCTTTGTGTTGTTAATTGCCATCTACTGCAAGAAGAAGCTTCTCTGATGAGTGTTGAGAAAGGCGCTGTTCTATGAATACAGCAATGAGTTATTACAAATCATTTTAATACTAATATCCATTTAGTAGAATGATAGTTTTAGGTTCTCCCCTATAGCCTATGGCCTATCTAGCCACATGGTCTTTGGCCTCATGATGGGAATGGGTTCCATCTCATGAAACAGGCTGTAATGGTTATTTTTGGTTGTCAACTTGACTTCTGAAACTAATGAAAACCCAAATGACAGGGCACACTGTGAGGGTTTTGTTTTGTTTTGTTTTTCTTAATTAAATCATTTGAAGTGAGAAGACCCACTTCTAATCCATATCTTTTAGGTGGGAAGACACACTTTCAATCCAGGTCTTTTGAGTGGGGAAGATCAACCCTTAATCTGGAATACACATTCTGCTGGCAGGCTATGTAAAGAACGTGGAAGAAGGAAGCTTGCTCTGTGTCTGCTTGCTCTTATTCTTGATAGCAAGTCAATTCCTTCACTGGCATTAGAGCCTACTACTTCAAGACTTAGGCATATACTGAAGACCAGCTGAGACAGCCTTGTGGACTGAACAACTACTGGAATCTTGGGTCTTCCATTTGTAGACAGCCATTATTGGGCTAAGTTGACCACAGCCTGTAAGCCATTCTTTTAAAAAAATCCTCTTGAGATAGAGACAGAGTTAGAAGTAGAGATAAATATATTCATTCTATAAGGGTTTTTTTTTTTATCAATATGCATTCTAATCCTAGGTTTATTCAACAGTCCTTTCACTCTACACAAGTACAAACACAACCTTATCTAAAATGCTACAAAGTTATAAAACTCAAAACAAATTTTATAGTACTGACTGTACAATAAAAGCAAAAAAAAGCAATGTATACATTGCCAAGGTTAACCTGCAACATCACCATGAATGGCAGGTGATAACGAGGGTGGCGGTAGGTTCCATGAGGACCCTGTAGACCTAACTGGCTCACCAATTTCAGAGAGTAACAGAGACATGGGGACAGGAAAAGAGAAAGGTGTTTAACCCTACAAGTTGAAGAGGACTCCGAAGGGGACACGGCAAGGGCACGACCAGGTTACCTGACTGGTCCCAGGTCACCCGTGGAAAACGGTGTGTTGCCATTTGAAGGCTTGCTTATCCCAGGTGGCTCTGCTACCAAGCAGATTCTCAAGAACTGGAAGGGTGAACTTTCTAGCCAGAAAACTACAGGGTACCTCTATGGGCACAGTTCTGAATCAACAGTACCTCTGCAGCCAGAATCCTCCTGCAGAGGAAATATCTCCACTGCTGTCTTCGAAGCCCACCTGGTATGGGATCCTTCCCTACAGACCCTCATTTGGCTAGAGAAAGGACAAAACTGAGTTGGGGAAACATAAGTTACTGAGGTACGAAATCAAGGTCCCTGCTTATCGGGAGGAGTTGGAGCTGGAGCGGCTCCTATGGCGGCGGCCGGGAGATCGAGACCTCCTACGCACAGGGGACCTGCGCCTTGGGGAGCGAGACCTCCTTCTCATCCGTGGGGATGACCTGCGCCACATGGGTGGTGGCAGAAGCATCCTCCTGGGTGGGCTAAATCGCCGTGGGGGTGGCCGAGGCCAGGGTGCCAATACAGCAGTTGCAGTGATCTCTTGGCCATCAATTTGTCCTCCATCCATGTGCTTCAGCACCTTCTCCGCTTCATCTGGGTTCTCAAACTCCACCTGTGCGTAGCCTTTGGATAGATGAGGATGCATCCTTTCTACAGGCATGTCAATCATTTTAATTTTCCCATAAGTAGAAAATATTTCCATGATATGATCCTTGGTCACATTCCTGGTGAGCCTCCCAATGTGCACTTTGGTGGGTTTAGGTGAAGGGCCCCGCCTTTTTCTCTCTTTTTGGTGGTTTGGATTTGGAGCAGGAACGCCGCCTTTTGTCATGTCTGCGCCAAGAAGGGCTTGGGGAGCCAGAGGAGCTGCTAGAACTGGAGCTTCGGGAAGTGCTGGAGCTTCCTGAGGAGCTGGACACGGAAGAGGAGCTAGAACCACTGCTTGAGCCTGTGCTGGTGCTGGAGCCCGAGCTGGAGGTTGAGCCAGATCGAGACTTGGTGCTGCTGCTCCCCCTTGAAGCACTCTATCTCTACCGAGTCTTATCCCTGCCACGGTCCTTCTCACTTGACTCTTTAGTGGCCCCTTTATCTTTAGAGCGATCCTTGGGCTTCTCGACGGAGCGGTCCTTGCGTTTGGTAGGAGAAGGAGCCCTAGTGCTGGACTTTTTATTATTTTCTTTGACTCCTAGCAAGCTCTTCTTTTTCACTCCTGATAAATCCATTCTCCCCTTCTGAGGTGTTCAAAGCAGCAATGTCGGCCTCACTTATCTGAACTCTCACTTCTAACTCGAGTCTGAGAAACGATCCCTAATAGATTGCAATTTATGCCAAAGAGCAGCATCTTCCCGAGGCCGCCACCTCCTCCCGCTCTTCTCAGACCAGGAGGCCGGCGCAACTCTCTCATTCTATAAGTTTTATTCCTCTAGAGAGCCCTGACTAATACAGAGGGCTTAGATTCATCAGATAATGGTTGCTTACATCCACAACATTCATGTCATTATTGCATTAGTGGTCATATCTTGTTAGGTTAGTCATTATTGCAGCTTTCATGGCTCACATTGGCTGAAATTGATGTTTATTTTTCTCATAGCATGCACAGCACCTTCTAGCACTATATAAGCTAGCCACTAGGAATAGAGCTTCCAAGTTAGTACAAGCATGAACTTTCCTCTTTCACTGAGTCCAATAAATGATGTCTTCAGCAGTAGGGTCTTCCTGTCAAGTTCTGGAAGGTAAACAAGAACATTGGCAATAGTGAATAATGCTTGGGGAGGTATCTATATATTTCACTGGCCAAGAACTAACAAAGAGATAGCCTAAAGAATGGTAAGGCAATGTTGTTCTGTTGTTTTAAATAATCTCTACTCATGCTACTTTCTTATGGAAGCCCTAGAAAACTAATAGGCTAAGTTAATAAAATCTATGATTTTTAACAGATTTCCAGTTAATTAACATGAATTTATTATATGCTCCCCCAAAGAAATTTTGATCTCAGAATTGTCCTCAATCTTTGTTCTGGTACAGATTTAGATATGTATTGTTTATGAAAGAAGATCCATACTTCTCACAAATTCTCAAAGTCATCTGTGACTTCTGCTCCCTGTAGAAAACTACCACCCAGAAACCTGTTATAAATCCTGCTTGTGATATCTCTAAATGAATATCTCTAAATTCATTTCGAATACTTCTTTGGGCTTATAGTATTTATGTTGAAGTCCTGCCTTCTGTATACATTTGAAACAAGGTCAAAATATTTATGTGAGTAAATAAAGTAATTAATAACTTTAATAGAATGATTCTTCACTAACAAATGTGTTCTAGCTCAAAAAAAAAATAGTCACATTTCATGACTAAGCCAAATGCATTTTGAAATAGATTACAATTACTATCAGAGCAGTTGACAACGACAAGGAAACAGTGTTTTCTGGTAGCAGGGCAGTGGCACATGAGAATTCAGAAGTTGAGACAGCATGTACAAGTCCTGCACAAGCTCAAAACAGGCGAAATTCCAACATGGAGAGGAGAGGTGGGCATGAATTTCACGCTAAGGAGGTATTGGCCATTGATAGCTACTGGAAAAGGGCTGACTACATTCCAAGAGTGTATCATCTGCACCAACCATACTTGATGGGTACGAGAAGAAGAGAAGAAGGAGGAAGAGGAGGAGGAGGAAGAAGAAAGAGAAGAAGACACAGTTTTTAGTGAGTAGAGAGGGCCATGAATCTGGGCAGAGTGAGAGGAGGAGTGAATACGCCCAAAATTCCATTGTACAGATTTCTCAAAGAACTAATTTTAAAAGTGCTTTATAGAGTCAAGCACAAAAGGACCTTGCTGTTCTCTGGACAGAAATAAGGCTACAGGCTGTTTCAAATGAGCTGCAAATTCTTTATCGGTTCCTGTTTTTTTTCTCAGTCTTAAATCAATACTTTGTTGTGTTTTTTATTTGTTTGTTTGTTTTGTTTTGGGGGATTGTTGTTGCTACTGTTTTGTATTTTTTTCTATATGAAAAATATATGGACACGGAGTTCTTCTTAAAAACTTTGGGTAAAATCTATATTTCTAAAATCCATTCATTCTGTTTCTGAAGGTATGTGCTGGCCGTCATACAGAAGCTCTATTGGAGTCTTTCTAAATCTGCTTTCTAAACAATAAGTTTTATAGTGGTTACAAAGTTCCCAATTTATTACCGAGAGAATTCCCTAAAATATCTCTAGTGTCGGTACATTTTTTTTTCCATACTATAAATTCTTTGCTTGGTTGAATCAGTACTTGGCAAAGGTGGGATTTTTCTCAGGTAGGTTATGCCAGGAAAAGTAGCTATAGGAAATGTGCATGAAAACACCCTCTTGTCTCTTTATACCATAACGGTTTTGTATATCACTGACAATTTGAGCTGTGCATGTGTTTACTTCAAAGTGGGAAAACTACGTTTTTGATAGAAATATCACTTGGAAAAGCACTTGATTCTCTAAATGGCCCATCACTTCTTATTTCAAAGTTATTGTATTTCATTGTAGAGACAAGAACCCTCATTCTAAATTTTAAAATGCATGCTTACCTTTTGCTAGTTCCGAAAACCTGCTCACACACTCTTAGTAATTATATGGTAATGCCTTTCTACATTTCAGACATATCTAACATGATTTTATTTGTTACAGAAGAATTGTATTTCCTTAGTCTTTTGATGTGCTGCTCCATGAGCAGGAGCCTACAGTGAGTGTGGATCACCGGCATCAAGGGCTGGCCCTGATTTTAGCAACAGTTCTACAACAATTATAGAAATGTCTTAAATGCTTCTGTTGCTGAGAAGTTTCTTTGTAATAAAAACATAGATAATTCATAGTCATTTTAATATGTTTTCAAATGAATGACCTTCCTAATACTAAACAAGTCCAAGTCTTAGTCAGAAAGCTGGAACTCCTTGACCTAGTAATTTATACACTTCTCAAACTTTCCAATAATATCAAAAGGACAAGACAACATTGCTGCCAACTGTGGCTGAAATGTTCAAAAAGCTTTGGAGTAAAGGATTACCTCACACTCTGCATGCCCTTCTGCAGACCAAGCTCCAGTATTGCTTCTAAATAAATCACCAAGCAGCTTAGCTGAAGATTAGCAGATGCAAACATTTACACAAATATATTTAAAAATGAAGACTCAAAATTCAATTTATAAGAAGCAAATAAAAATATGGGAAGAAGGGGAAATTAAGGAGTGAAGTTATATGTATTATTATATCAACTTTTCTGTAATTTTATAATTTCTTTTCTATATACTTTCTTTTAAAAAGTAGACTTTTTCATGCAATGTATTCTGATTATGGTTTCCTCTCCCCCAACTCTTCCCACACCCTCCCTCACTTCCTTGTAGATCCTTCCCACCTCCCCACCCACTCAAATCCAAATCCTTTCTCTTTCTTATTAGAAAACAAATAGGTATCTAAAAAAATAAATTAAAACAAACAAACCAGAATGGGACAAAAACAGAAAAAAAAAAGAGCCAAAGAAAAAGCACAAGAAACATACAGGTGCTGAGACACATATAGAAATCCCATAAGGACACAAAGCCATAAACCATAATATATAAGCAAAAGACCTGTAAGGTAAAGAGGCAGAGGGAGATGGAAAGACCCAGACACAGCATTATGTGGAAAACAAAAACAAAAACAGAAAACCCTCCATAAACACTACTGAGCTCGTTTTGTGTTGGTCATCTACTGTTGCACATGCCACATACAGCCTACCTTAAATGTGGTTTGTATGCTTGTAGGCAGAGTTTTCCTGTGCCAGGATCCACTCTTGAATAACCACTGAGTCTTAATATTAATTGCAAATGATCGGCCAATAGCTCAGGATTGTTACTAACTAGCTCTTACATGTTAAGTTAACCCATTTTTCTTATCTTGCTTTGCTACATGACTTATGGCTTGTTACCTCATTTTCTACATGTACTGCTTCCTTGGCATCTGGCTGGCATCTCCAGACTCCGCCCTTCCTCCTCCCAGCATTCTCCTAGCCTGGCTCTCCTGCCTAACCTTATTCTGTTCAGCTATTGGCCAGTCAGCTTCTTTATTAAACCAATCACAGCAACATATATTCACACAGTGTAAAGGAGTATTCCACAGCATATACTCAGTGAGACTTGCTTGGAGAAAACTAATTTTTTCCTTTGTGACCGGGTTATGAGTTGGAGATAATTTCTGGGTTAGGGATGAGGGCTTGTGTCCACTTCTCCTTTCAGCATTGAGAACTTATATGGTTTAGACCTATATAAGACCTGTGTGTGCTGCCACAGTCTCTATGAGTTCATAGGTCCATTAATCCTGTCGTGTTTGAAAGAAACTGTTTCCTTGGTGTCCCTTCACCATTGGCTCCTATGATCTTTCTGCCTCCTCTTCCTCAGAGTTCCCTGAGCCATAGCCAAAAAGATTTGATGGAGACACCCCATTTAAGACTGAGGTCCCTCACTCTCTGCATATTGTTCAGTTGTAAGTCTCTGTATTTGTTCCCATCTATTGCAAGAGAAGCTTCCCTGATGACGGCTAAGCAAGGCACTGATCTATGAGTACAGCACATCAGTTGAAGACATTAATGCTATGTTCTGGTAGCATAACAGTAGTATTTAGTTTTTCCCTCAGTCCATGTCCTATATAGTCTCAGGTTCTTGGCCACCTGAGCAGTGTTGGGCATGAGTGCATCTCACAGAGTGGGACTTAATTCAAGCTAAATAGTGATTGGTTACTCCCACAACTTTTTGCCACTATTGCACCAGCATATCATACAGACATGTCACCATTATTGATTTTGCAGCTGGATTGGTGTCTACCTTTATCTTCTGGTAGCGTGCAGAGTACATTCCAGTACCATGAACACCAGTCCATATGAGTGAAGGCTCTAAGTGCTCAATGAAGTATGTACATGTTATCTTCAGCACTAAGGCCCTACCGTCAGTTTGTGGAGAGCAACCAATGGCCTTGGCAATTGTCTGGGTTGTTCAGGGTTCCCATGAGACCCCTTTGGCCAAGTAACCCATTCCCAGAACTGAAAATTTCATTTAGTGATGAGAAATGTTGAGTTGGGCCTTTGTCTTACCAGTTATTTGGTGATACCAATTTAGATTTATTTCATATATGTGTGTATTTTGAGAAGCTTCTACCACAGTAGATTTATATACAACCTCTCAAATGGCACTTAGTTTAAGCTGTTCCTTTCCATAGTCCCTCCCTTTACTCCCTTCCCCTCATAATTTGAAGTTTTAAATTTTAAATTATAAAAAAAATGGACTCAGCGGGTTTTTTAAATTAAGAAGGGCTGGAGAGTTGTCTCAGAGGTTAAAAGTGCTTGCTGGTCTGCCAGAGAACCAGGGTTCAATTCCTAGCACCCACAGGGTGGCTCATAACCATTTGGTAACACCACTTCCAAGAGATCCAACACCTTCTTTCTGGCCTTTGTAGGCACTGCATTCACATGGTGCACAGGCACACAGGTAGGCAAAATATTCATATACATTTAAAAGAAGATGGGCCCTGAGGGAAAACCTACTACTATTATTCTAAGTTGAACATATAATAAAATAATTCCCAATGACATATTGCTATAACCATAGAACAGTGCATTACTCAGAGAAGATTCTTCTTGCAGTGGATGGTAATTAACACATAGACCCACAGCTGTATAAAGTGGAGAGTGAGAGACTTCAGAGCACTTGGCCCTAAATGTGAGGTCTTTGTCAAACATCTCCTCTCAAGTTTCAGGGATTTGTGCAGATGAGAAGGTAGAAAGACTGTGAGAGCCAGAGGTGATGTGTGATCCAGGGAAACAGCATCTTCCAGGCACAATTCTCAAAATATCATGCCAAGTTTTAAAAAGAAAGCATGGGCATAAAAAGATACACATATGAACTCCCATAGATTTTGATGCTGTGCACACACAAGACTTGCAGGAGTTCCAACCAGACAAAACCCAGCACTGAAAAGGAAAGTAGACACAAAGTCCCTCCACTTACAAGGAAGCTATTTGATAGATACAGGCTGAGAAGAGGGAGGTCAGTCTTCTCCAATCAATTGGCACTGGGTGCATCAACCATACTCTAGGTCAGACCCCATTCCTAGGAGTACCTGGATGTGCAAAATGGACTCCAAGTTTTTTTGTGTGTGTGCCTTTTGGTTTAGGGGGGTGGGATTTTTTGGTATTTTTTTACTTTTTTATTATTTCTGTTTTGTTTTTTTCATATTGATATACTGTTTTGTGGGCAGTGAGTCAGAGGGAATCTGGGAGGAGTTGGGGTAGTATAAAGAATATTACTGAACTATATTGAAAAAAATTTTAAATAAAAATAAGAGAGAACATGAAGTTGGGAGGATGTGGAAAGCTAGGGAGCAGATCTGGGAGAATCAGGAGAAAGGGTGGAACATGAGTATGATAAAAATACATTATGTGGCCGGGCGGTGGTGGCGCACGCCTTTAATCCCAGCACTCGGGAGGCAGAGGCAGGCGGATCTCTGTGAGTTCGAGGCCAGCCTGGTCTCCAAAGCGAGTTCCAGGAAAGGCGCAAAGCTACACAAAGAAACCCTGTCTCGAAAAAAAAACAAAAACAAAAACAAAAAAAAAATACATTATGTGAAATTCTCAAATAATTAATATATTATATTAACTTGTTAAATGCAAAAATACAAATACAAAGTACTACAAAATATCAAGGATACAACAAAAGATAATTAAATATCTGGGAAAGAAGTTAAGAAACAAATGCATCTTAGAAAATGAAATGAAATAACATGTTTATAGACAGAGATATTCAAAGTCATAAAGTGATTTGAAGAGAAAGCCAAAAATAGAAGATATGAACCTCTGAGGCAGGGAAAACAGAGAACAGGACTCAATGAGTCTAAGACCTGGAATTTATAAATATCTGTAGAGAGAGAGTGGATAGCTCAGAGAAAGGGTTCCAGAAAGCTTTGTAAGGAGTCTTTCTAAAACCTTTGACTAAATAATAAGCCATACATTCAGAAAGTGTGGTTCCATGAGAAAAAAATATATAAATGTTTACATATATTTAAGAGAGGACAGAACATCCAGCAGGAAATGAAAACTGGACAATCAAGGAACTTGCAAAGAACAGACACATATTCAACATCTAAGTAGCCTGAATGCATTAAAAAAAAAAAAAAAAAAAGCTCGTTTAAAGTAAAGGACTCTAGGAAATGCTCAGAAATGCCAAGTCCCCCACCCAGGACAGTTACTCTAAACTTTCTCTAACAGAACCTATTAGTCTTGAAAGAATCTGATTGATCCAAAAGAAAATAAGTGCCTGTCGAAACAAAACCCAGGACTCTTTAAAAGAAAATCAAACATTTGTGGCTTTTACCATTCATACTGTGCACAAAAAAAAGAGGAGGAAAAGAAGGAAAGGAGGAAGGAATGGAGGTATCGAGGGAGGGAAGAAAGGCAGGAAGGAATGACCCACTAGACAGGAAATCAGGATAAAAATATACCTTGGAATAACAGAGCTGACAGAATTGCTGGATAAGCCCTTAAAGTAAACATTATATCAGTGCAAACATTATATCTAGGGAAACTGAGGCACACAAGAATAAAAGGGTTAGCCGGGCGGTGGTAGCGCATGCCTTTAATCCCAGAACTCGGGAGACAGAGCCAGGCAGATCTCTGTGAGTTCAAGGCCAGCCTGGTCTACAGAGTGAGTTCCAGGAAAGGTGCAAAGCTACACACAGAGAAATCCTGTCTTGAAAAAACCAAAAAAAAAAAAAAAAAAAAAAAAAAAATGAAGGGGTTGATTAAACCTACAAAAGTGAATGTATTGGGTCAAAGAATAGCTGCTAGTGTTAGGTGTGAGACACAATTCTCTAAACTGGAAGGAAAGGAGGATAAAATCAGCAACAATGTAAAAAAATGTATTTGTGGTGGGCCAACTTACAGTCCTGGTTCTGGGCCTGGGTGGTAGCTGGGTTGGTCAGCCCACCAGCTTTCCCTGTACTTCACTACCCAGGTGAGCTGTCCAGCACTGCCTGGGCAAGCTCACCTAGTGCAGTCTGCAGCAAGGAGCGGGCTCACCTAAAATCTACCCAATCTATGAACTATTGGAGCAGGTGAAGGGGAATCTACAGATCCAAAACAGCAGGATCTCCACAACACAGGACAACAACAGGATATCCAAGAGGAGCCCAGTGAGAGCCCGTTATCTGCGGTGTAGCAGACACCAGAGGCCTGGAGCCAGACCAGTGACTGTGGCAATGAACACTTGCAAGTAAAGATGAACGGACTAAGGGGTAAACTATGTGACTCAACCGGCCACACTACAGTCTCCACGATGAGATTCTTCTTATTTTGTTTGTCTTGTTTTGTGTATTTTCTTTGTTTTGTTGGGTTTTTCTTTTAAATTTGGTTTTGATTGGGGGTGAAGGTTGCAAGGGCAGAGGGTGGCTGAGAGGAGACAGGGAGATGAGTGAGACTGGAATGCACTATGTAAAATCCACAAAGAATCAATAAAAGTGTTTTTTAATGTATTTGTAGCCAAGTAATGGTCAAGATTCCAAACCAGATGCCCTTTATCTGAAAATAAAAATTTCACAGAAAAAAAAATATTTCAGAATAAAGAAAAGTGAATGCTGTAAAGATTTTGAGCTATATTATAGGTTAAAAGTAGAAAAATAAGTACAGGATAGCATTGAAGATACAAATTATACTAACACTGCTCATTTCAGTAACTATAAACCAGTACTGGTTTATCATGGTTTTCAGATAGGAAAGAAATATGGTCTAAGTAAGATCTAGGATCTAAACCCAATACTAGAAAGAGATGAGGTCAAATAAGAGTTAACTCAAAGAATTCAGAGAAATGACTGAAGGGGAGGTGATTGTATCACAGGGAGCTAATTACTTCAGAAGATAACCTGTTCTTATGGAAATGATCTTATTAGAACTGAAATAATATCCAATTAAGGTAAGGGTTAAACGGTGCTTATCAAAAAATATGATACTGTGTGTGTGTGTGTGTGTGTGTGTGTGTGTGTGTGTGTGTATTCTACATTGAAGTAGGGATGAATGTAATCTTTCTCTTGATGAGTAGACAGATGTCAAGTCATATGTTGGTCTTTAAGAGGAGCATGTGGGAGGGGGAGGGGCTCTTTCTGAGCTATCAGTTACAGGGGGCCTCATATAAGCAGGAAAGTATCTGAGTGCTAGCTAGGGTTATAGGGTGGATACATTTGTCTGGCCTGCCAGACTTGCACATCAAGTTGACTGGGAAATTTCATCTTTACCTTAAAGCATTCTTCCTGTTGAAATTTAAAATGTATTGAGAGAATGCTTCTTACAACTTTTTCCTTCAATTCTTGTGTGGACAGCTAGTTCTCATCTTCCCGAAAGTAATTTTTATAAAAAGAAAGGTGAGAAGCGTTAGGTCACAGAGACATTATGAGAAGTAGACATTAATGAGACAAAAAAGGATCTGAGAGCCTATGACTCATGGTTATAGTTGAGGTCAACACTGTGTGCCATGTCTTGTGTATGCTTAGAATAGGCAGCCCTATGTAAGGTGTGGCTGCATGTTCTAACACGAGTCCAGGCACGGGCTTTCCCTAAAATCTGTGAATTTTATTGCTCACAACAGTTGGGCTTATGCCAAATTCCGTCAAAGGAAAGGTAAAATTGGTAAATTCAGTCCCCTGTTTCAGCACCTAAGACAGAATACTGAATAGAAAACAATGTTAAATATGATCTCTGAATGAGTTGGAACAGGAGGCTGGGGGCAGCGTGAGAAAGTAAAGAAAGGTGTCTAATGTTAGGTTTCTCTGTCTCTAGGTAATTAATTCCTTTCTTGGAAAATTTCAAACTGAGTTGACAGCTGTAAGTAATAGGCTTGATGTTAGAGCTCAAAATCAGATTAGAGCTCCTTTTCTATTTTCTTGCTTCAGGATTTCCGTAACTACTGTTCATACTTTGTGTGTGTGTGTGTGTGTGTGTGTGTGTGTGTGTGTGTGTGTGTCTGTGTGTGTGTGTCTGTATCTGTGTGTGTGTTTGGTATGTATGTGTATATAGTGTGTGTGTATGTGTTTGTGGGGTGTGTGTGTGTGTGGTATGTATGTATGTATGTATGAGTGGTATGTGTGTGCGCGTGTGCATGTGTGTAATGTGTGTGTGTTTGTGTTATGTATGTGGTATGTGGTATGTATTTGTGTATGTTCACAACTGTCTTGCTCCGGGTCATAACAGTAGGAAATAAAGGCCAAGTCTCAATAGAGGTCAGGGGTTTGAAACTTAGCTCATCCTATAGGACCTCATACTTACATCTTAGACCTATGTCTTTAGCAAGAACCACTCTGGAGTGGGCAAAGGAAAAGCACATAAAACTGTTTAAGTGCTGAGCGTATATCATTATGACTCTAGTTCACTAGTTTTGACAAGATATTTCAATTATCTGCATTGATTGTGTTAGAAATTACCATTAGTTCTACTGATTAATACTTAAATACCAAGACTTCATGTGTGTGTGCCTGTGTGCCTTTGTACCAATGAGTCTACTCATGTACTAAACTATGTCACTAAACATTTATGATTAAATATATTTATTTTAGAATAAAAAATGAGTTAGTGAGTGATGTCAACAAAGTGGCAAATTACAGAAACCCTAAAGTTCTGTTCTTTGAATAAACAAAATCACTTTGAATATGCCAGAAATAACATTATATGTAAAAGGAAATGACCTAATTGAAAGAATGAAAGGAACGAATAAAAATTAATGAAGCATCAAGCAACTGTAACTTACCATGTGGTATACCAATATAAACACAAAGGACCTCAGAAAAAGATGCAGAAAGAAAAAATATGAATAAATAATGCCCTCAAACATTTAAAATGATTGTGTAACACATAAATATGAACACTGAACAAGACTTTCAGAAATAAATTTAAAGAGATCTGTGCACAAACATGTTATAAACAGTCAAAGAAATCAAAAGAGAAAATTTGAAGCCATTTTGAAATAGATTTCCAATAAAGACACAACTTGGTAAAATATATGGGCTTTAAGGGCTAGGGAGACAGTTCTGTGAGTAAACACTTCACCAGGCAAGGATGGGGAACTGAATTTGAACCCTCAGAATGCACCAAAAGCTGTTAGAGCAGTGTAAAGTGTGTCTGTAACCCCTGTGCTCCTATGGGAGAAAGGCAAGTCACAGAAGCCTATGGGTCAGCTAGCCCAGCAAAAGACGCATAAAACATCAAGAGACTCAGCCTCAAACACAATGCAAGTCTAGGGCCTGAAGCTGTCCTCCGACCTCCACACACTGTGATGTGTGTGTGCCTGTGTTAACACACATACGCACATCATAAACACACAAACACACAAGTTAAAAACAATGTAAGTGATAATAATTCATGTGCTTCAGGTAAAACAGTGCTGGAAGGGAAACCCATTGCTTTCCGTGCCTAATTTTGAAAAGAGGAACAGTGTTAACCAAAAACGTATCCCCAGAAGATATTCCATAATCAATCTGATGGAGGCAATTCCCCAGCTGATGCCATATAATGCCAAATACGTCTACGTTTGTGTCACCTTGACAAAAGACTAACCAGCACTCCAGGCAAACATCATAAAAATCAAACTCAGACAAAGATCTAATGTACAGAGCATAAGATCCCTGCATCTCAACCACCAACTAAGAGCAGCAGATTTGAGTTGATATCACTTTAGAGAACAAATACTCAGCAATCACGTGGAAACCAGCTAGCACAAGCATCAAGAAAGAAACTAGAGTTAGAAGCTCCCCCCTCTCACTAGCATTCATAGTGATGGGAGGCGCCATGCTAGCAGTTTGGAGAGGAAACTCTTCAACAACCTAACCCAGCTGTGCATCCTGCATGCTACTCTACTCACCTTCCAGCCAAAATATGTCCGCAGGTGTGGTAATGTCCCATCTGTTCTCGGGGGAATGAATTCCTTTCTTGTCGCCTCTGAGGCCTGTTTGTGGGAGGGAATACATTCCTGGCACTGTAAACCTGATCAAAAGCAATAGCACACATGCCCTATGTGGTCATTTACTATGTTTTGTTCAATTAACATATATTTAAACTGCCTTCTAAATGTTTATGATTATTCCTATAGGTTGGTGCAGCTCCCAGCCTTTAGTCATAGAAACTGCTCTTACTGCCCTTCCACCCTGGTCATCTGCTGTTCCTTCCTACAAGTCCCTTTCTGATATTTATACCCTTTTGTTTTGTGACTGAGTTCAACCAGGGCTGTCTGTGCTACCATGACTATCTACTGGAGCCAGGTAGGCTCACCAGTGATGACCACAACTAAAGACAATGACTTGTACTTCCCTCAGGAGATCAGTCAATGGTTTAGAAGGGCCCCATGAGTCCCCAGTCAGTGATTAACTGTAGATGGGTCCAGTCTTATGGAGGCTCAGTGCAGGCAACCACAGGTTCTGTGAGACCATAGCCATGTCATACTCTAAAGATAGCATTTCACAGTGCTTCTCCATATCTTCTGGGTCTCACATTCTTTTTGCCCCTCTTTCAAGATGTTCCCTGAACCTTGGAGGCGGGGATGGTATAAATGTCCTATTTAGGTTCGATCACTCAAATGTCACATATCCTCAGCATCTTGAACAGCTATAAGGCTCTGAATTCATCAGTGTTCAGTGCAATAAGAAGCTTCCCTGATTAAGTCTGAGAGCAAAATCTGTCTATGTTTACAAACACAAACCAGTTTGGCTCCATGTCAGTTTAACCAAACAAAAGGACTAAGTTCACTCCTGGGACCCTGGACTTTCCAAACATGTTTTTATAGTTTTTGTTTTTGTTTCATTTGTTTGTTTTTAATAAAGTTACAGGACAGACATAAATTCCTTCCTCTTGAATGGGCCTCAGATCGGATCAGAGAGTGGTTGGTTACCCCACAACAGTAGTGTCAGTTTGGTATTATAGTTTTAGTGTGGTGATATTTTGTTTGTGCTCTAACAAATAAAGCTTACCTAAAGATCAGAGGTTGGAGCTAGCCACTAGTTAACCATGGAGGTCTGGAGGTCTGTACAGACAGACAGGAAGTGATATGGCTAAGCGGGAGAGGAATATAAGGTGGGTGGAGACAGGAGCTGGCCCCCCTTTTCGGTCTGAGGAGTTGAGGAGTCATGGAGGTAAGAGGTGACAGTGGTTGTTCCTTTACTTCTCTGATCTTTCAGCATTTATACTGATTTCTGACTCCAGGTTTTTTATTATTAAGACCAATTAAAATTCACACTACATCTGGTGTCCAACTTTGGGGGACAAATTCATGAAAAAGCCGCTTGCCTGTGACTTTGCAGCCTCCGGCACATAGCGCTGCACGCAGCGGAGGATGGGGCTGGGGTGTGTGTCACAACCTCTCTGCCTAGGTTTTCTTCTTTTTTCACTAAGCCACTGAGCAAGTTTGGGATTTTTTTTTTCTATTGCAGCCTCTCTGCAACAAACTCCACAGGCATGTGGGCTCAATAGGCTGCTGCTGCTGGGGTTAGGCCCTCACTACCAGCCAGCTCTGCTTTTAGGCAGTTCCTGTTGCATGTGCTGCACATGATCCCCTGTGTCTGTTTTTCAGACAGTGGGTTCCCTTTCCTTGTGGCTTGTGGGCTTTCTCTGTACCCCCTCTTCAGATTGCTGCCATACTAGGTAGCTGCCTTGATACCTGCTTGGGCTTCTACTGTTCTACGCAGCAGCAGTCAGCCTCATACTTCACCATCATCTGAATCACCATTGTTGGCAGATTTGGTGAGACAATTGGGAATTCTTAAAGGGAGGAGTTAGTTAAAAGAGAGAGTTTTTTCCCATGTTAAAAAATGGGAAACATTATTACAATGGAAGGAGTTAGGTCTCTGTATGATAATATGCTGCATGGTTTGAAAATGGAACAATTAAATGAGAGGATAATTAATTGAGATGGGATTTATGTAATGACAATTATAAACAGTATCAGTTTTATCATTTTTGTTTCATCACTAAAAAAGTTGGTTAATATGAGTGCCATGATACAAGTTTTAGAAAAACTTGTTAAAACAGATCATAGAGATATTCAGACCTAGATGGAGGAATTTAAAAGAGAACCAATCTCAGTACTGCATTATAAGGTTATAGAGGACTAGACAACAGTTTTCAAACAAACAACTTCAATTTCTCCTGTACCCTTATAGCAATTGCCAAATGATAGATATCCCCAAGGCTGTGTAAGAGCTGAATGGGGTCCTGTGGAAATATTAAATTTAAGGAAATTCAAGGAAGTGATAGTCTCATATGGCATGCATTCACCTTTTGTGAAACAGATGTTAAACTCATGGTCAACTTGTAATAGAATTATCCCTCAAGACTTGGTTACAACAGTCTTGGAGCCTGTTTCTCAGTTACAGTGGAGGACCTGGTAGAAAGATGAGGCTAAGACCATTGAACAATTAAGTAGGGCTAGAGGTTTCGAAATCTCCCAAGACCAACATCTTGGAGAAGGAGATTATGCTAATCTCTATATAATGACCATACCATGGTTCTATGCCATGCAGCAGCTATAGATGCTTGGCACAAAATTGAAGAAGTGGGAAAGAAAACTGAGTCATTTACTAAAGTTATACAGGACCCAAAAGAAACCTTCAATGATTTATTACAAAGATTGACCTCATCAGTAAATAGAATGATACCAAATTTAGAAGCTAGATAAACAATAATTGAATCTTTGGCTTTTTTCTAAATGCTAATGCACAATGCAAAAGGGTATTTAGGTCATTAAAGCCAAGATCAGTACTCACAGAGGAATGGATCCGAGATATAGTCAACATTGAATCTCATAGTCATGATGATGCTTGGATAGGAGAGGTGATTTCCAGAGGTTTGAAGGAAAATCAAAATGTCAAGTGTTTAAATTGTGGTAAACAAGGTCACCTAAAAAGGGATTGTAAACAGGGCTTTCCTAAAAACATTTTTTTTTTCTGAGAATAACCCAGACAGAACACACCTCCCTTCTGGAGTACACAGACGATATGGCAAAAGCAGACATTGGACTAATGAATGTAGATCAACAAGGGACAGTCAAAGTAACCCTTTGTCATCAGGAAATGCCTTGAGGGGCCTCTCACAGGCCCCCATGTCAAATTTGGTTCAGTTGTTTCCTGTCATTATGGAGAAAAGTTGTAGGTGAAATTCTAAACAGTCTTAGTAAATAAGAAACACAGAGCCAAATACAGAGGTAAATAGCCAAAGATATCAGAGAGTCACGACTACCTTATCTTACCAACTCACTGCTGTCACTTCCCCAGAGGAGAGAGTTTCTTCCTGCCTAACTTGTGTTTTTATTGCCTTTCTGTTCTGCCTTCTCATTGGCACTAAACCCAACCACATGACTTCCTCATCACTGCCTGTCTATACAGACCTCCAGGTCTCTATGGTTGGTACTGGGATTAAAGGCTCAGGTCACCATGCTTGGCTGTGTCCTTGACCACCCAGAGACTCTACCTGCCATATGATTGGATTAAGGGCATGGGTCACCACTGCCTGACTACTGTTCCTGGCTCACTATGACCTCTGATCTCCAGGCAAGCTTTATTTATTAACATACAAATAAAATCACTTTTCAGCACAAACAAAATTTCACCAGAGTAATTATGGAACCTAATGCCTATTGTAAAAAAAAAAAAAAGCAAACAACAACAACAAAAAAAAAAAACCCAGCAACAACAACAGAATAAAACATGCTGTTATGAATGATAGAACAGCTATAAAAGAGAGAAGAAAAATTCATGAGAAAATAAAAAACAAATATTTTGGCAAACTTCTATAAATGAACAAAGACCAAAATTTAAAATACAAATAAATGATGTTGTCATTGAAGGTCTTGTAGGTATAGGTGTGGATGTAACAATAATTGAACCAGAATCTTGCAGTTCAAATTGGCCTATTCAGGAGGTAAATGGTCAGCTTTTAGGGACTGAAACATTATCTCAGGTAAAACAGAGTGTGAGATGGGTCGAATGTATAGGGCCAGAAAGACAGAGAGGAAAATTAAAGTCATATTTGGCTAACATAACAATGAATTTATGGACACATGATTTGTTACAGCAATAGAATACTCAGATTAACTTTCTCCAATCTCGGGAACAAATAATAAATTAACATATGTTTCTGGGAAAAATATTAGAAGGTATTATAAAGAACAATCAATGACTCTTCGGTTTGTACAAGAACAGGGTGCAACAGCTGCTAAACTTTCAAAGACCCCAACAGTCCTACCTTTAAAATGGTTAACAGCCAAATCTGTATGAGTTGAGCAATTGCCTTTAACACCAAAGAAATTACAGGCCTTAGAACATCACCTACAGGAGCAGCTAAATGCTCAGCATATTGAAGAATCAACCAGCATTTGGGATTCTTGTACATTTGTTATTAAAAAGAAAGCTGGAAAATGGAGAATGGTAACAGATCTAAAAGCTGTTAATAAGGTGACTCAGCCAATGGGCTCTCTACAGCATGCAATTTTTTTTGCCTTTTCTGTTACCTAAAGGATGGCTTCTTATAGTTATTGATTTAAAAGATTGTTTCTTCACTATACCTTCACAAGAAAAAGAAGAGAAATGTAGCTAGAGTTTTCCTGCCTAGCCCACAGTCAGGATAAATCTCTATCACCCACCAGTCCCACAGCCACTCAGACCCAACCAAGCAAACACAGAGACTTATATTGCTTACAAACTGTATGGCCGTGGCAGGCTTCTTGCTAACTGTTCTTACAGCTTAAATTAATCCATTTCCATTAATCTATGCCTTGCCACATGGCTCGTGGCTTACCGGCATCTTAACATGCTGGTTGTCATGGTGGCGGCTGGCAGTGTCTCTCTGACTCAGCCTTCCACTTCCCAGCTTTATTTTCCTCCTTGTCCTGCCTACACTTCCTGCCTAGCCAATGGCCAATCAGTGTTTTATTTATTGACTAATTAGCAACACATTTGCCATACAGAACATCCCACAGCAGAGAAATATTTGCCTTCATGGTGCCTACTTATAATAGTTCTCAGCCTGTTAAGAGATATCAAAGGAAGGTTCTCTCACAGGGAATATTAAATAGCCCCACCCTGTACCAATATTTGGTATGATAGCCATTGGAAATGATATATAAGCACTTTCCTCAACCTATAGATTACCATTATGTGGACAATTATCTGATTCAAATGTAGATACTTTAGAAAGAATGAAGACATAAAGAAAAATTAGCCTTGTTGGGGATTACAAATTGCTTCTGAAAAAAATACAAAGAGGAGATTCTATTAATTATTTAAGATATAAAATTGGTCTCCAAAAATTAGACCCCAAAAGGTGCAAATTAGGAGAGATAAATTATGGACTCTTAATGATTTTCAGAAATTGCTAGGAGACATTGCCCATCTACAGCCCACTACTGGAATAACAATTTCAGAACTGAATAATTTGTTCCAAACTTTAAAAGGTGACAAGGACTTAAATAGTCCAAGAGAACTGTCAGCTGAAGCTGAGAGAGAATTGACTTTGGTGGAAAAGAAATTACAGGATGCACACGTGGATCATTTTGATCCAAAGCTTGATTGCATTCTGATTATTTTGCCCTCTATGCATTCTCCTACAGGGATTTTAATGCAGAGGGAAGATATTAAATTGGAATGTTTATTTCTACCAAATAAACAGAGTGAAAAATTAAAAACTTATGTGGAAAAGGTCTCTGGGTTGATTCTAAAAGGAAAATTGAGATTTCATCAATTAGCACAAATAGACCAAGCAGAAATTGTAGTATCTTTAATTAATCCTGAAATTGAATCATTATGGACAGAAAATGAACATTGGCAAAGAGCTTGTAGTAATTTTTTGGGAGAGATTAACAACAAATGTCCCAAAAGCAAGAGAATTCAATTTATAAATTGAACTGATTGGATTCTTCCTCATATTGTATGGGGAACACCAATTTCTGGAGCCCCTGTATTCTGTACTGATGCAAACAAATTAGGAAAGGCAGGTTATAAATCAGGAAATTTAAGCAAAGTGATTCAAAGCCCTTATGATTCTGTCCAAAAGTCAGAATTATATGCTATTCTCATGGTATTGATAGATTTTACAAAACCTTTTAACATAGGTACTGACTCTCAGTATGCAGAAAGACTTGTTTTACACACTGAAACTGCTGAATTTATTTCTTATAGGTCAGAATTAACTTTGTTAATTATACAATTAGAAGAAATAATCAGGAATAAGAAATCATCCCTTATATATAAAACACACACCAGATTCCTTACAGGTCTCCCAGGCCCTCTAGCACAAAGTAATGATGAAATTGATCAACTATTGGTAAAAAATATGCTGAAGGCCTCAGAAATTCAAAAAAAAACCACCATTTCAATAGCAAATGTTTGAAAGAAGATTTTTTCATCACTTGGCAACAAGCCAAGGAAACTATATGGAAATGTCCTACTTGTCCTTTATACAACCAAACCTCACTACCTTCGGGAAGTAACCCAAAGAGTACTCAAAGAAATGAAATTTGATAGATGGGTGTGTTTTATTTTGAAGAATTTGGAAAATTAAAATATATACACAACACCATAGATACATATTCAGGACTTCAATGGGCAATGGCTTTGAGTTCTGAAAAGGATGATTTTGTAATCACAAATTTTTAGAAGTTATGGCCATCATGGGATACCTGTACAAATTAAGACTGACAATGCTCCAATGCAAAAAATAACACTTTCCTCCCCAAGTTGCTTTTGGACATAGTGTTTTATCAAGGCAAAACCAAACAAATAAACAAAAAAAAAATCCTTAAGACTAGGATTATCTGCATTCTATCATGTTGATGTATTTATTTGTCCATTATTTCACCAATATTATTGACTTAATGTACTTCTATAAAAAGTCACAAGCATATCAATTCTGTGTCTTTGTTCTCTTTTAGTACAGCTTTGACTGCTGTGGAATTTTTTCTTTTCTTTATGAAGTTCAGAAACATCTGTTTTACTGTCTACATGGCAGTTTTCTATGACTTTATTGTGTTTGCATTGAATCTATAGATAAAGCTTAGGAAAAGCTGATATGTATTTTGTTGTTTTTATTCTTTGGCTCTTTGAGGGGCCCACCAACCAGTTCTCAAATAACTACACAGTCTTATTCTTACTTAAGAATGTCTGACCTTAGTTTGGCTTATTTCTAATGAGCTTTTCTTAACTTAAATTGTCTTGTCTACCTTTTGCCTCTGGGCTTTTTCTTTTTCTTATTTCTGTATATCTTACTTCCATTCTTACTCTATGGCTGGCTTGGTGGCTGGCCCCTAGCATCCTCCTCTCCTTGTCCTTGCTCTTTCTTCTTCCCAGATTTCTCTTTCTATTTATTCTCTCTGTCTGCCAGCCCCACCTATCTTTTCTCCTGCCTTGCTAATGGCCATTAAGTTCTTTATTAGACCAACCAGGGTTTTTAGACAGACAAAGTAATACAGCTTAATAGAGTTAAACAAATACAATGTAAAAGAATGCAACACATCTTTGTATCATTAAAATAAATGTTCCATAGCATAAACAAATATAACACATCTTAAAATAATATTCCACAATACATGTAGACAACAGTGAGCATTCTTCTCCATGAACTTGGAATAGCTTTTATTCATTTATTTAATTTTTTATTTTATCAGAGTTTTGTGGGATTTTTCATACAGATCTTCTATCAATCATGATATATTTGTACCTAAGAACCCCATGTGGAAGTTTCAAATGTAAATATTATTTATTTAAGCTTTTTTCCTTTTTATTAAAAATTTTCATATAATATATTTTGATCATGTTCCTTACCTTTCCCCAACTCCCCCTAGATACTCCCATCTCCTTACCCACCTAAATTTGTTATTTTTTTATATTTTTTAATTCCAAATCCACATGTTTGTTGATGTTCAGGAAAACAATTGGTTTCTGTATATCCACTCTACAGTCTGCACCCTTGCTATAATTGCTGATTTCTCCAGTATTTAAAAATCATTAAATGTTGAAATAATCTTTATTTGCAAAAAAAAAAAAAATCATGGAAAAAAGTTAGTAGGTAGCTTTCCCATGATCCTGCATTCAGTTTTAGCTTGTATTCTTGTATTATATAACCATGGAATTATTCATCAGTCCTGAGAAAATAAATGAACTATAATATTATTATAATAAAATAAGCTGAGATTCAGAATGTATTGAGAGTTCACTAGATCTTCTCATTTCATTCTCTGCATCAGGAAATTACTCAGGATTGATTACTTTTACTAATTTGAATTGCTCTTTTCAAGGAAACCAGGATCAGCACCCCCACATAATGTCCATGTTATATTCATCTTCACATTACAATTGTTTCTTGAATACTTTTTATTTTATGAATTCTGATCATAACTCCAATTTACTATTGTTAGCTTTTAAAAGTGTATGGTCAAAGCACATCATATACTTGAAACTCATATGCAATAATATGTGCTAATTAAAAAAAACAAAAAAAATTGTTTATTTAGCCTTTAAAAGATAGTAAAACTGGATAGCTTACACTTCCTTTCACTACACTTTGCCAGTCTACATCTTAAATGTATTAAGTTAATATTTATAACATTTGATTATTTTATGTTTATTACAGAATTCCTCTCTTAATTCTCATTATATTTTTATCTACCTAAGTAGTCCATTGACCACCCTGTTTAGAATTTCATTTTTCTAGGAAGCTTATTTTTTGCCTCACCTCCTCTTCTCATTCTCTTTATACTTCAGAATTCATCAGTACCAGTGTTCACAACTTCCGCAGACCCTTGAGTGTTTCTCGTCCCTCTCACTCCTTTTGATTTCTATTGCTCTTCTCCCCACAGTTCTTTCATGTTCAAATTTTCTCTTGCCTTTTTGAAATTCAACATCTTGTTCATCACTATCCCACACTTACAAAATCCCTGTCATGTTTTCATCCCTAGACACTAGCTCAAATTTCTTAGTTTCATATACATAAACTATTTTTTTAATATAAAGAGCCCCACATTGATCAACAAATCTCTAGGCCTTTGCATCTTTGATGTGTCAAAATAAAGAATCAAGCAAAATAAACAAAACTTGGAGCTCTATGAATGAAATTCAACATGAAACTGACTCAAAACTCATTCATAGGCACCAGAATTTAAAATTGATGTTCACATGTACCAAGGTCATTTTCCTTGATATTAAATTAATCTTAATAGAAATGAATGAATAGCCAAATACTCTACTACATTCTAAATTACTAAGTCATCTTGGACAAAGTGAACCAGATTAGTTGTGTTTTCTTCTCCCTAGACTAAATCCATTGAAAATAGTCTCAAACTTCCTGTAAAATTACAAGAGCTTGTGTGCGCAATCTTGTGTCATATATGTAGATTTGGGAGGTGATTCCATAACTATTATTTTGATTGTGGTATGGTTGTATGTGGCAGTTGTATGCATAAAGTATTTTTTCTAAGTCATGCCAGTAATTTTAAAAATAGTATTTATACCCTGCGCTGACATATTTGCTGTGTGTAGAAGGAAATTTTTGATGCCTAAAATTTGAAAAGGGAGATACCCCGTTGTAAGAGTTGACTCTGGGGTAACCACAGTCAGTTAGCAGAAAGCCTGAAGGACGCTGCATTTGCCACAGAGCTGAAGAACAAGAAGCAGCACACAAGGAAACTGCAGAACATGCCAATTGTGAGTTCTGCTGTTCTAAGATGCAGAAATAAAAAAAAAAATTAAAAGGCCAGTCCTGGCCCCTGGGATTTCCTTTTCTCTCAGTCCAACTCTTTGGACTCCAGTCAACCCCAGCAGCTGGTATCCCAGACAAGCCTTAGTAGGTCAGGTTAGAATCCTGCCATTCCCACTCAGCCCTTCATCTGTACTCACCACACACAGGGGCGTTTCAATGAGACTTTAAGAATCAGAGCTCTGCCTATTCTTCACTTTGGGCAAGATTCATCTTTGTTTCTCAGAAGACAATGGCCGTGCTCTTTTTTCCTCTTGGTTGAACTCTTGGCAACCTACAAAAAGCAGAGCATCTGCTGTGGTCCCAATTTCCCACTGAACTTAATTTGCTCTTATTGTATACATCAACTCTCCAAATGTGTCTGAAATATACTTCCAGCTTGTGAGTAAGTACCATGAGCTTCGTGGCTGGAATGTGTGTCTGTCATAAGCTGAGTAGGTTTAGGAACTAGAGATACGTCTTAATGACACAGATGAAGAAGCTGATCAGTGTTAGAAGCAGGGACTCAAAGCAGCTGGCAGTCCCTGTACTCCTAAAGCAGCTCTCTTCCCCTTCTTTTCTGGCTAACATGAGTATTCCGTTATGGAAGAGATATTTGGTGGGTTCTTAATGTGTATGGTGAAGGGGTATAAAGTCATATAATGCATATGACCACAGACTACAAAGATATTTCAATTTAGTGAAGAATATATCAGAACATACTATTTACTTGCTCCAATAAACACATATTGGTCATTTACTGTGTGCTAGCATGCTGACAGATCATCCCATCCTTCCCTTCTTTTATCTCACACTTTCATTAGTCCTTTGTGACTATGTCTACCTTGCCTTAGGTATATTTCAGAATCCAGCCACTTCCTACCATGACTACCATCACCCTGCCCTTGGGCTATTGACATCTCTGCTGTGAGCTGTTAACAGACTCCCCTAACTGAATGGTTTCTGGTTTCTTCCTCTATTACCTCTTCCCCACATAGCATCCCAGGACAAAACTGTTAGGTTCAAGTTACCAGTGGGATTGGATACTTGTTCAAGGTACCTCAATGGATTTGAAACAGATTAAAAGCAAAACCCAAGTCTGCTTTCTCTGCGGCCCATGTGGTCTTGCCAGGGTTAGGTCATTTTATTTTATTTGCAATTGCCTCTGTCCTGTTCTCTCCTCTTTGGCCATTCTGGCCTCTTTTCTGGTCCTCAAACCTCTTCAGCAAGAACACATCAAGACTTCTTCAGCAAGTATGCGTGCAAGACCTCTTCAGCAACTACGTATGGAAGTTGATTTTCTGGCAGCTGCAGAAATCTCTCTGCCTGAAATTTTCTTCTCTCACACAGGCATGTGAATCATCACATCAACTCATTCATGTCTTTTCTTGAATATTGCTTCTTCAGCTGTATGTGCTGTTCAGATGCATGTGACAGTTTGCAAACCATAATCTCCTCGCCGATTCCCTTTCCTGGCTTCACTTTTGCCTCACACACTTGGACATTTTGGAGTGTTCTTGTTTCCTCAGGTACAGGTTCAGGAGTCAAAATATAAAACTTCCTATACTGATAAAAGATCTGAGACACTCAACTTCTTTGGAGAAAAGGCTCAGTTTCTTTCCGTTTCAGATGTCTTGCTGTGGGGCCTGGGGTGTGGCAGTGCATCACAGTAAGGGGGAATGGCAGAGTTAATGGCTTGTCTCATGGAAGAAAGAGGAGTAGGAGGGATAAGGATCACAATATCCTCTGCAAGAATATGCCCCTTAAAGTCCTCCCTTCTTCCTATTAGGTGCCGCCTCTTAAGGGTCCCATCACTGACCATTTACTGTGAACGGGGACCAAGCATTCGACATGCCGGCCTTTGGGAGCCACTGATGTAAACTACATCCAGTTTCTTATGGAGATGTCTTATTGGGTCTTCTACCTCCAGTTTCTAAAACAGCACTGGATCATAGAAACTATTCAGTGAGGATCTGAACAGACTCACAAAAGGAACAGTTGATACAGTGCTAGGACACAATAACTTCATAGACAGGCCACCTGTCCTGCAGGTGGTCTCTGGCATTGAAGATTGGATTTGCAAACTAACTGGCAAGGAAATGAACCCCTATACCAAAACACAGAGATCAGCACAACGTGCATAAATAACACATACAGTCACTTACCTAATCCACCGTTTTAGGATGAGAACCTCAGGGAACTGCACCTTGCAGGAGAATATAGGAATCCTTGCTTGCCCCAATTTAAAGTTCATGTTTTTCCCAAGTTTAACACACTTTCCATTTGCTGACTGTGCCCAAGTGATGCACTTCCCTTTGTAGTTCCTATGAACTGTGCACTATGCCTATATATTTTATCAATGTCGAGTTTATTCTTTCAACAAGAAAATCCATAGACAACCCAGACATGTTTTTCTACCATTAGGCACAAGATGTCTGTTTACGGCCCATTCCTTGATATTAACAGCTACTGATGTTTGGTACCTGGGTCTGTTATCTTATTAAAGATGGTGACATTCAGTCTTATTAATGCTTTCCTACATTTCTGTTTCCTTGAAGAAAGATTAAGAAAGCAGAAATAGCCATGTTAGGTTGTCCTTTCTAAGTACAAATGAGGACTGGAAAAAAAATGCATACTAACTCTTCCATGAGGAACTCCTGAGTGGGAATACGTCTAGACAACCCCAACTGTGACCACAGATGACATGAGCCACCTGAAGGGCACCAATAGAGCATTCGAGGAGGGAGGGTGTTTCATGGAAGAGAGCAATCTACGGTGACCCAGATAATGAATACTAAAGTCCCTGCCAAGAAGTGTCAGAGTGTGGAGCACTGGCAGGTAGCCCAGCGTGTGAGGCACAGGGGATTGGGTGAGTTTCAGGTCCTCTGATTAGCAGTTCAAATACTGCCCGCTGAAAAGTCATTGTGTGGTGGAGGAGTAAGGTAGCAGGAAAGTAAGAATTCTAGGTTGAAGAAAAACTTGGGGCTGCCAAGAGGGCTCAGCACTCGAAGATGCTTGCCTCACAGTGATGCAAGCCTGACCACAGGGATGCAAGCCTGACCACCTGCGCATGAGAGTGGAAGGCGAGAACTCACAAAGTTCTCCTCTGGCCTCTGACATACGTGCACTCTGACACACACGTTAAAAACAATTAATAAGTAAATATTTTGAAGTCTAATCTCTAGGAATTTTTTCTTCGTGGAACAAGCCTTGGAGAGAAAGGTGCAGGCCTACTGCAGCTTCTTACCAAATTGAACTCACCCAGCTTACACTAAAGCCATTGGGGGTCTTGGTTTGTTTTTGGTTTTCTCTTAAGCTCCATAAAATGGAGACTACATTTCTCACATTATATTTTAAGTTCTAAATAAATAAGAATATACTTGGCAATCTGTATCTACAGGTTCCACAGTTACAGATTCAGCCAACTATGGAGGGACAGGAAGGAGAAAAGGAATTGTGTTTCTATACAATAGCAAGCAGATGATAATTACAACAGTAAATCACTTACAAAAGCATTGAAAAAATACCAAATCTAGGAACAAATCTAGCACAGTAGAGAGAAAACTATAAAATCTTCTTGCTATAAAATAAAGAACATACAAGCAGGGAAATATTTCACATTTATTGTCTTAAAGCTACAGTATTATCAATATTTTGATTTTTCTCCAGATTTAGTTTAATTCCCTTTAGTATACCAGCGATTTCGGTGGGGGGGGTGTTGAAATTAACCAGCTGATTCTAAAAACTTGTCTGAAAATACACAGGATAAAGAAGAAATGAGGCAGTTATGAAAAATGAAAACAATGCCCAATCACTTCAAACCCCAGCTGTTGAGACCTATCATAAAACTATAGACGCTAGGGCCTGGGGCATAGCTTTTCATAAAGTATTTTCCAGACAAACACAATGAGCTGAGTTTGGTCCCCAGAATCCACGTTAAAATGACAGGTATTCAATGGGCATGGTGGCATATACCTTTAATCCCAGCAGTTGGGAGGCAGAGGCAGGCAGATCTTTGTGAGTTTGAAGCCAGCCTGGTCTACATAGTCAGTTTCAGGAGAGCCAGAGCTACATGGTGAAACCTTGTCTTGAAAAAACAAAAGAAAAAACTAGGTATGATGGATCATGTGTGCACTCCCAGTGCTGAGGAGGCAGAGCCAGGGAGATTCCCCGGGCTCACTGGCGGGCCTGCTTAGCCAAGTCAGCAAGCACCAGCCCATGAAAGATCCTGGCTCAAAAAGCAAGATTTGACCTCTGGCCCCTGCACGCATGCACACATGCACATATCCACATATCCACATATCCACATATCCAAATGCATTGTATGGTGTAAGGAAAGACAAACTGGTCATTGTAGCAGATAGAGTCCAGAAAGAGACCTAAAGAATCCTCCAAGTAATAATAGTACACAGTGTAGGATTCTGTGAGAAAAAACTATCTTGGATCATTTCTCTTGTAAATACACACACACACACACACGCACACACACACACACACACACGGAGAGAGATAATAGATCAGAAGATGAAACCAAAAAGAGAGATACTAGAGTCATCTTTAAAAAATTAAAAAAAAAAAAAAGACAGGTTTCTTCAACAGGACACAAAACTCAATAGCCTTGAAAAGGGAAATTAACAAATTGGATTATGAAAAATAGAAAAATCTATTTGTCAAAAGATACAAATTGCAAGAAAGAAAATAAACACAGAGGAGATGTTTATATTGCATATATGCCATGAATTACATGCTCAATATTTAAAGAACTGTAATAAATAGTGTGTTTTTATGAGTTATAACTTGGTTAGTCATGACCTTCTGAGAGCTAACTTGATCACGGTTTTTCTCTTCCAAGGCTTCTTACACCCACATTCTCAGCTACCTGAACTTTTACTAGGTGTCTCCTTTAAATATTGATGTTTAAATACTTCTTAGTTTCTCTCATTAACTTTCTGTTTCTACTACACAAATTTAATGTGATCTTGGTGACTGTCTTCCTGAGAGGTGCTGAGCCAGAAAACATCATGAAACATGCACCTCTCGCATAAACTGCTGGGGAGAAGATATGCAAAGCAGAGGCATGTCTCTTCTCCCATGATCTCCAGACAAGGGAGAAAAGTGGTTCATGGAAAAACACCTAATCAACTAGGAACTCAATTCAGTTCAATCTTTTCATTTGCTGATGGCAGGAACTACCCTCTTTCAAGAATGCTACACAAGTCCCTGTGCCTAAAGGCTACTGCCTGGTGTCCCCCCAAATGTCTCTAAAACATGACTCTCCCTTCACAGGGTCATGTGGTGATAAATCTTCTCCCTGGTTCCAGGAGACAATAGGATCCCAAACTCACTGGAACTGAAACCTCAGCTCAGTTCCTAGGTTCCTCTGTGCTGATTAGTTGCTCAGCCTTGACTCTGGAGAATAATGTCACATCCAGATATCATTCATGAACACTGGCCTATAGGTGCATATTTGGAACTCCTGAGCACATTCACAGACAGAAGCTGTCCTGGCATTTCCCCATAGTAGTCTATCTATCCTCACATACTCTATGCAGGTATTGGCTTTCCCTTGGCAAATGCTGATTTTGCAACTGTATCCTGGATGCTCATTATTTGTGCCCTTGCTTCTTTACTTAGCTCTGCAGCATTCATTCCAGCCTACAAGTTGGAGACCAGTTGTGCTGCACCAAAGCCCTGATCTTGCTGCATTCTCATGGCATGAAAACACTCCCCTGTCTTTATGAAACTTTAGTGCAGGTTAACCTAAAGGACTTCAACTGCTGTATGCTTCTCTCTTTTGAAGTATAGGGCATTCACTCAGTTAGCTTCCTTATACCCAGACCTCCCATTTTCCTCCATGATGACCTTCCAGTTTATTTTAGATACCCCTGTGTGGCACCAAATCACATCTTACCATCCTCTTTTGCTTTTACTAGAATGATATTGTGAAGAGATTGCTATTATTAACCCATAATTGTGGTAAAATTACCATTTCAAATTTGGTGGGTGGTTTTTTTTGTTTTGTTTTTTGTTTTTTTTTTTTTTTGGTTTTTTGCCTTGTTATATTTTAGAGACAGGGTCTCACTGTGTAGACCAGGCTGTTCTTTAATTCACAATTATGACTCAAACTCATGAGTACTGAGTTTTGGGGTATTTCATCAGCTCACTTGGTCAGTTATTTTGGAGTGTGGAGTTCATGCCACTAATCACATTTATAATATTAAACAACCATGTGTATTATCTATTCCAAGTATTTTCATTTCCCCACTTAGAAACACCAATTAATCTATTAGTTGTTTAAAACTACAATAGGCTCCTTTATCTGGATCACTAGTTAAAGAAAAATAGATTCAGCAATCTTTTACAAAGATTTTTCTCAATATTTTGCATGTGGTGTATCTACATGACTATGCATGTTTTCGTATGTGTGGGTGTACATGTGTGGGCCAAAAGCTGATATTAAGTGTATTGGGTCTTTGTGGAGACCCACAGATGTTTCATAGTAAGAACTTACTCAGAGTCCAAGAATCTGAGCTTGCTTTACCCAGCAGGCCTCCATAAGGGGATGATTTGACCACAGGTGTGGCTACCAGGTGTTTGGAAGGGTCTATACTTGGCTGTGTGGTGTGCTTTGATCTTGCAAGAGGGGAAGTCTTTTGCCCCACCCCTTGACATATTTTAAAAAACCCTTTGAGTAAACAGAAAAGTCCATTGGCTAGTGATCCAGGACCTGTCCTGTGTTTCTATCTTTCTTCTTGTCAGCTAGTTCTCTCCATCTATCTATCATTTCTTATTCCTCTCTCCTCCACCTAAGAACCCTTCAGAAGGTGGGAGTTGGCCTCCCACAGATAGTGCCAGAATGTGGGACTTAGGTACAAAGGATAAGAGAGGGAAGGGGCACTGTGGAAGCAGGGGGACATGTCTGGTTATGAATTAAGGTTATGTGGTAGTATTCTATTCTTCATGAGTAAAACTTTAGCCATGAGAGTGGCTAAAGTTAAGCTGAAGCAAGTAGTAAAAGTTAGGCTGCAGCGAGTATCTCTCTCTATCTAAGTCTATGTTTTTCTGTTTCTCTAAAGCTGTAAAAAAGTTTTGATGAAGATTGAGGGATTTAAGCTTTGGGTCTAGGGTTACAGTGGAGGTTTAATAAGAAAGTCACTTAGGGTAAGAGTAGTTTTGTTTTTTTTTTTCCTGAGCACAGAAGGGACCTGGGATGCAGAAAGCAGCAGCAGGAGCCAGGGCTGCCCCAGCCAGGCCTCGGTGACTGAGACTCTTAGCATCACAGGTACTGAGCAAGCCAGTGCAAGCAGCAGGGTTCTGCAAGCTTTCTGCTGAGTAGAAGCTGTGGTGACAAGGGGAGCAGATATGCCAAGGGCGAGGCAAATGGCCAATAGTGGCAGCAGCTTGGAGAGTGTAGCAGAGGCCTCAGACCCCAGTGACTGGAGCGGGGTCTGAGTCCCTAGCAGCAGTGTGCAGCAGCAGAGCTCCAGATTGAATGACTGAGACACGCTGGAAGCCAGGAGTAGCCTGAGCTCCCAGTGAGCCAGAGCTGTGGAGGAGTCTTAAGAGGCATTTGGCCGTGCAAACAAGGCAGCACACAGGGGTGCAAAAGTCACTGGTGGAGCAGGAATGGGACCCGAGAAAGCCACAGCTTATAGTGGCTGGGTTTCCTCCCAGAGCCAGGGTTGCTGAAAGCCATGGCTTGTAGCAGTGCCAGGAACCTCGAGCCCATGTGGCATGAGGTGATTGAAAGCCCTCTAGTCTCGGGATGCAGGGGTCTTTGGCAGATGTGCCTATTATAGGAGGCACAGAAAGACTGGGACTGTAAAAAAAAAAAAAAAAAAGGCCTTGCAGTTTCCATTTGGTGGCTATAAGAAGGACTCTTTTGAAAGGACTCTGCCCCAGCCAGCTAGCAGCTTTTACCCTGGAGCAGTTTTCGCCTAGGGGAAAGCTAACTGAAATTGCCTCTGTGGCTGAGAATGAGGCTTCAGAGACGCTTGTTTGGAATGAGTTGAATTGTTGCATTCAGTGGAACTGCAATAGTTTGGTAATAGGATTCTTCATATTTGGAACTGTTTGTCTAAGAGTTATTACAACTTGGACTGTTATACAAAGACTTTAGGGTGGCTGACAAGCCGGGCCCTGATCTTGGGCTGTCAGTTGAATTTTGGGACTGGTATTAGAACTACCCTTTTGAACTTTTGCAAACCTCAGAAGTAGGACAATTTTGATTTCACCTATATACTCTATCAACTGTGATGACTTATGAACTGTTTTGTGTATGCATATATGCTTTATTAACTGTGGTGATTCACAAACTGTGCAAAATGTAAATGTTTATGGAACTGTTATATAGGAATGGATGGAACTGGTTTGGGGTAAAAATTGAGAAGTTTGGGTTTTTTTCTAACCAAGCTCAAGATGCGGCCTAAAAAATTATAAAGAAGGGGGGGAGTTAACATTCCTATTTAGTTTTTTATAAAAATATTTTCTTGTCCCTTGAGTGGATTAACATTAACTTGTGTTAATGTACCCTATGTTTTGTATAGGTCTGTCAAGAAAATGCTTTTTGATGTTTGCTAAAGTTTGTAAAGTATAAATATTCCTATTGAGAGTTTACTTTTGGATGTAAGTTTGTAAGAATTGTAATTTGTATAGTAATATTCATGCTAGAATTATGTTAACCTGTTGATATTGATGAACCATAGTTTGGTGATGCCAAGGGAGTCTTTACTTGTGAGGTGATTGTATCAGGAGTTTACTGAATGATTTTGATGCAGTTGCATCAAGAGTTTGATTTTTAAAAGGACGTGGTGCAGCTGAGGCTGCTATAGACATTTTAGACCCATTCAAAAAGGACATTCCATCTTGGTCATCCTCTACTCCTTTACTGGGAGGTGTGGTAGCCATAAGGATTGCTGTGGTTGTTCCAGTTACTTGAAAGATCTTAGTGGGAACCTGATTCAGAGCTGCATAGAGTTAAGCTCTGTACCTTCCCCTGCTAGAGGCTGGTAGTCAGAGAGGGGTAAGTCCTTCTTGTTAGCTGTCAACCTAAGGCAGAGTACACTTGATGGAAAGTGTATCTCAATGAAGGGTAAGGCTGATTAGTGAAGAAGAAGACAACCTAAGACAGGTACAGTCTATCTGAGGGGTCTGAAGGGCCATTTAAAATATTAAGAAGTGGGGGCTATGGAGATCTACAGAGGTTTCCTAGTGAGTACTTACTCAGGGTTGGAGAATCTGAACTTACTTTACCCAGCAGGGCTGCATAAGGGGATAATTTAACCACAGGTGTGGTTACCAAGTATTTGGATAGGTCTGTATAGTGTGCTTTAATCCTGGAAGGGGGAGGTCTTTTGCCCTGCCCCCTTGGCATTGTTATAAAAATCCTTTTGAATAAATGGAAAAGGCAGTTGGGTAGTGATCCAGGACCTCCTGAAGCTATCCTGTGTTTCTGTGCTTCTTCTCATCAACTAGGTCTCTCTTTCCATCTAATATTTTCTTATCCCTCTCTCATAAGAATTCCTCCTGAAGCTATCCTGTATTTCTGTGCTTCTTCTCATCAAGTAGGTCTCTCTTTCCATCTAATATTTTCTTATCCCTCTCTCATAAGAATTCTTCAAAAGGTAGAAGCTGGCCTCCCACAGATCTTCCACAATCACTCTCCACTTTGTTTATTAAGGCAGGGTCTTTAGTTGAACCCAGAGCATATAAATCAGACTAGGAAGACAGCTTACTCTAGACGGTCCCATCTGTTTCCCAGATGCTGGCATTATAGGCACCTGACATATCTGCCTAGCATTTACCTGGGGATCTGAACTCCAATTCCCACACTTGTGCCATATGTGCTTTATCAACTGAGCCATCTCCCAAGCCCAGTAAAGATCCATCTTATCTTTAAATTTAATATTCTTCCTTTGGGAAAGAAAGGATGAACAATGGATTCTATGAGTCATCAGTGTTGTGTTCTGAGCTACTATGGATCTAACTCCATCTGTCCTTGGAAGCTAAGATTTTTCCTCCAGAGCTGGAATATTAACCATCATTCTAGTTTATGAACAGCTTCCATGGATATGCAACTACAGTATACCCATTAGATTTCAAGTGTCCCTCAGAAGCCTTATGCCACTATTATGAGGTAATAAAACTATTAGGAGATAGAGGTTAGTGGTATCTAATTATATCATTGAGAGTATGTCTGTGGAGAGGACTTTCGGTTCCCAATCCCTTCATCTCTCTCTATTTGCTCCATAGTCACCATTAGATAAATAGACCCCTTTCTTGTGCACTACCCACAGTGATGCTCTGTCTCATCACAGGCCCAAAGGCAACTGGGACAAGTGACTATGGAGCCCAGATTCTGAAACTGTAAATTAAGATAAATTCTTCCTACCCATAGACTGACTCTATTGGACATTTTATCATAGCAACAAAAAACTAACAGGTATACTTTAGTGTACTTTTACCATGTAAGGTCTCATGAGACAGATCAATGAACAGAGCTGAAAAAGAGACAGCAGGATCAGCCTTATAAGTGTATGAACTTCAGTGCTGATGTGCCTGGACATATGTTTTAACTTCAAAGTTTTCTCTTGATCATTATCACTGTGTGCTGTAAGTTGTGGATGGACTATGGGATCTAAGGGCCATGTTTGAAATTAGAGCCACAGCATGTGCTAATTCCAGAATTTGCTGGGGCTTCTGCTTACAAAGGCAAGGTAATCAGTTCCTCTAATACAGATGGAAATAATGGTGTCCCAAGGCTGCCATGAGGATTCAATGAGAGGAAACTTGTAAATTGCCCAGCTCAGCATCAGTTCTGTAAAAAGCAGTTACTACATGAGATATTAAAGTTGTGAGTAAAACATTAATAATCACAAACAACTGAAGTGTTTACATGCTGTCCTTGGGATTCACGGATTGCATATTAACAAGATTGCTCAAAATACTGTTTAAAAATTAACAAAGCTGTTTCTTTACTGGTTGCCTGTCAAGTTTTGGAATGGAGTAAATCAAGCATTCTTCTTTCAGTCTTTCTCTTCCAAGTCAGGGGTGCCAAGTCTCGGGCAAGCACCTGAATTCCAAGTGACATTCAAGCATAGCCCCAGGAAAGAGTACTTCAATGATCACTCCTCTATAACCCTGATTCTATCTTCTTCATTATTGTGAAGAGGGGAGCCTGACATTAAGTAGCTAATTGGGGAGTCCAGAGAAAACTTCAAGTTCATTAGAAACTTGTGCTTGTTATTGTTTGAGATTATTCTAAATTAAGTAGAACATTCTACTTCAAACTGTTGTAACAGAACAGGTCATTACACACCTGAGCGTGTCCATGGAATGTGCAAACAGATGCCAACTATTCCAGCTATGTGTCCATAGTTCACATATGTATCTGAGCAAATATTATCCCATGGCCCATGATCTCAAGGCTTAAATATGTTGAGGCATATCATGTGTAAGAGAATCATCCTCTGTTTGTGGGCACAAGGTAAACATCTCTAAATATGTTTACTCAGATTGAAAGCCAAAAAGTCAATAAATTAGTGGCCCAAGAAAAGCCACAGTGCCAATGGTAAATTTTTTTTTGAGATTGTGTACACAGCAGCAGTTGAGTCTATTCAGTGGTTTCCAGAAATCAATATCCATCCTAAAGATGTAATGCTATAGCCCTCTGTGGCTCCTAGAGCATAGTAATTCCATCAAAGTAGGAAAGAACAGTAGCATTTTAGCTACGCAGTGGGTAAACTTTAAGCTCTCGTTTTATTTTCATTATGTAACAGATACATTTCTTAAATAAACTAATAACATTTTAAGTTACCCATTTTGTTTATGATCAGTATTTTGCCTGTATGGTTAATAATCTTGCTATAGCCTCATGATCTGTGGATCAGTTACAAGTCTCAACCTGAAGCATGCATAATCTGATAGTTAAGTAGACACTAGAAGCAAATTAATCTTCCTCAGGTGGAGTCTATTGAAAAGCTGAACTCTTACAGAATGGAAGTGGAATGAATGGAGGCATGTTTGTCAGAGAATGTAGCATTAGCCACTAAAAATAAGTTCAGGAACTCTGTTATATCACCTGGTGACTACAGTTAGTTATAGTGCTATAGTCTTTAAAACTATGGTGCAAACTTTAAGTATTGTTATCATAAAAAATAAGCATTTTAAGAAAACCTTATGCTTAGCAGCTTGATTTAGTTCTCTGATATGGATCAGTGATCCCAAAGGACCATTTGTTCAGAGTTTATCTCTAAGGTGGAAACTTTAGGAGCAAGGGCCTGGTAGGAGGTCCTTGGTCATTGGTCTTGCACACTTTAAAAGGTTCTAGGACCTCAAATTCTTCCTCAGTCCTGATTGTTTCTTGACCACCACAAAATGAGCAACTTTCATGTGTTCCTATCATGGTATTCTGCTTTAGGAAAGGTCCAAAAGCAACAGGATCAACAAAGAGACAAACATTTGCAAAGCTCTAAGTCAAAATAACTGTTTGTTCCTTTTAAGCTGGTTATCCCAGATATTTTGTTATAGTAACGTAAAACTAATTGACATATTTGGCTACTTCACAAAGTATATATATGAAATTTACATGTTATATATGATAAATACACTTTTTATTTGTGGATTCATAATTAATTCTAAAAATATATTTGGCAAGACAAAAATAGTAATAAATTAATAATATTGCAGATTATTTGTGGAACATCAATGAAATAAAATTGAGGCACTAACAAATGCAGCCCCCTCCAGAGAAGAGCAGTCTCTGAAGGAAGGTACTAGAGAATGGAGACAATGCAGTGACACCAAGAGGTATGTGCTAGGGTAAGATTCCATGGCATGCTAGTGTTAGGAGAACAGCAAAGGGAGGTCATAGAAACAAGCTTGACAAGTTGATCTGCTGAGGCACAACCTCCTGCCTTCTGGTAAGATTTGCCCCTCATGATGCCTCTAAAGATGGCTGTTCAGGGAGGAATGGGAAAGTTTGAAATTCAAGATTGTATAACAGGCTACATTTTAAAAGCAGATGTTGTTGCCCCTGTTATGATAACTGTTTGTCTTCAGATTTTTTTTCTTGCAATTTTGGCATATAACTGCAATGATAGGGTAAATTCAGAGCCATGTGAACTTCACCTTTAATCCACACTAGAGAAAGGGACTCTTTGCAATTTGTAAAAAGTCTGTGGTAGGTAGCCTCAGGTACAAGGTGACTTGGACAGACCCTGGAGCCTACTAGAGGACTCAGTTTAGCTCTAGTAGGGGGGCATATACTAACAATAATGACAGATGGATTCACAGCAGACTTCTACTACACATTCAAAAAAGATCAATTGTCGATCCTTCTTGAATTGTTCAAAAAAAGAAAGAATGAGAAGGAGCCCTCTCAAACTATGTTTATGAAGCCAATATCACTCTAATATCAAAACCAGGTAAAGAAAAAGCAACAACATAAAGAAAAAGAGAAGGAGGAGGAAGAGAAAAAGAAAAATACAGACCACCATCCCTGATGAACATAGATTCAAAAATGTTCCCTAAAATACTTGCAAACAGAGTGGAGACGTACATCAAAAAGATTATACACCAGGAACAAGTTGGCTTCAATCCCTATAATGTAGGGAGGATTAAACATATGCAAGTCAATAAATGTAATAAATCATATAAAGAAACTTAAAGATGAAATTCTCATGGTTATCCAAAAAGATGGAGAAAACGCATTTGATAAAATCCAATATGCCTCCTTTATGATAAAAAGAGAATGTAGGACTAGAGTAAGCATACCTCAAAATAATAAAAGTTATATATGAGGAACTCAGAACCAACATCATCCTAAATGGGAAAAAAATGAAACAATCTGACTGAAATCAGGAATAAGACAGGGCTATTCACTTTCCATACTCATTTTAAATATTGCGCTTGAAGCAGTATCTGGAGGAAAAGGCAAGAAAAAAATAAATGGATACGATTAGGAAAAGAAGTTAAACTATCCCTATTTATAGATGACATGTTATTATACATCAGAGATCCAAAAATTCTACCAGTAAACTTCTAGAAATGATAAATTCACCAATGTGGCAGGATATAGAATGAATGTGCATGAATCAATAGCTTTTCTTTTTCTTATTTTTTATTTATTCTTTTCTCACACAATGCATCTTGACTGCGGCCTCCCCTCCCTCCACTCCTCCCAGTCCCCCCACTTCATCCTGCCCCAGATCCACTGCTTCTCCATTTCCTTTTAGAAAAGAGCAGGCCTCCCAGGGATATCAACTGAACACAACATAACAAGATGCAATAAAACTGGGCACAAACCCTCATATCAAGGATGAACACCAGGCAGTCCAGCAGAAGTAAAAGGGTCCTGAAAGTAGGCAAAAGACTCAGACACCCCAACTCCCACTGTTAGGAGTCCCACAAACACCCTAAACTAAACTAGCATGCAGGCTCCATGATTGCTGATCAATAGCTTTTCTTTAGACCAGTAACATATGTACAGACAAAGAGATGATGGACACACTCCTATTTATAATATTCTCTCAAATAAAACAAAATATCTAGGAATAAAACTAACCAAGGAGGTTGCAAACCTTTACAATGAAAACTTGAAACCGCTGAAGAAAAAAAGAGAAAGACACTAGAAAATGGAAAGACATCTCATGCTTTGGGACTGGTAGAATTAATATGGTGAAAATGACAATTTTACCAAAATCTAGTTTACAGATTCAGTGCAATCTCAATCAAAAGCTCCATGTCATTCTCCACAGAAACAGAAAAAAAAATCCTAAAATTCATATGGAACCACAATACACTCTGGATAGCCAAAATAATCCTGCACAAAAAGAATGATGTTGGAGCTATTACCATTCTAGAGCTCAAGATATATTACAAAACCATAGTAATATAAACAACACGATACTGGCACAAAAACAAACATGTTGACCATGGTAGTTTGAATATAATTGGCTCCCATAAGTTCATAGGGGAGGTTGTAC
This sequence comes from Peromyscus eremicus, assembly GCF_949786415.1. Classification (NCBI taxonomy): domain Eukaryota; kingdom Metazoa; phylum Chordata; class Mammalia; order Rodentia; family Cricetidae; genus Peromyscus; species Peromyscus eremicus. The sequence goes on along the minus strand of NC_081426.1, from coordinate 14,511,993 downwards.
TATTAGAAAGTACGGCCTTGTTGGAGAAAGTGTGTCTCTGTGGGGGCAGGCCTTGAAGTCTCCTATGCTCAAGCTACACCTAGTTCAGACCACTTTCTGTTGCCTGCAGGTAAAGGTGTAGAACTCTCGGCTCCTTCTTGAGAACCATATCTGCCTGCACACCACCATGTTGCACCATGATGACAATGGACTAAACCTCTCAAAATGTAAATGTAAGCCACCCCAATTAATTTTTTTCCTTTATAAGGGTTGCTGTGGTCAAGGTGTCTCTTCACAGCAATAAAAAGCCTAACTAAGACATAGACCAGTAGAACCAAATCAAAGACCCAAACTTGAGTACATGTAACTTCAGACACAGTATTTGACAAAGATGCCAAAAACATATGCTATAGAAAATATAGCATCTTCAAGAAATAATGCTGAGAACCTGGATGTCCATGTGCAGAAGAATGGTAGTGGACCCATATCTATTGTCTTGCACAAAAACTATCTCTGAATGGATCAAAGGTCTAAATGTGAAAGCTACAACACTGAAACTGCTAGAAGAGAACATAGAATAGACAGTGTGCTATATGATAAGGGTGTAGGAAATGATTTTCTGACTAGGACTACATTTGCCCTAGAATTAAGACCAAGAATTGGCAAATGGGACTTCCATAAAACTAAAAAGATTCTCACAGCTAAAGAAACAATCAACTCAAAAAATAGTCAAAAGAATAAATGACCCTTAAAAAATTGGGCCTGGAACATGAACAGAGAGTTCTCCAAAGATAAGACATACCTCAACAAAATATTGACCATTCCTAGAAATTAGGGAAATGCAAATCAAAACAACTTGGAAATTTTATCTTACCTAAGTCAGAATGGCAACAATCAACAAAATGACCAACAGCAAACGCTAGTTGAGATGCAGGAAAAGGGAACACTCATTCATTGTTTCTGGGATTGAAAATTGTTGTACCACTATGGAAATCATGTGGATAATTCTCAAAAAGCTGAAAAATTTGTCTACCATATGACCCAGTTATACCACTTGTTGGCAAATCCCCAAAGCACTTGAAACCCTACTCCGCAGATGTTCAGCCATGTTCATTGCTGCTCTAGACAAAATAGCTAGGAAATGTAGATGACCTAAATTTCCTTCAACTTACAGATGGATAGTGAAGAGTATTTTTTATACTCTACAGAAGACTATTTAGCCAAAAAGAAAAATGGAATCATGAACTTTTCAAGTAAATAGATGCAACTAGAAAAGATCATATGGAGTAAGGTAACCCAGATCCAGAAAGACAAACATTGCGTGTTCTCTCTCATCTGAGACTCCTGGTTCCAAACTTTTAGATGTGAGTACATACCCTGGACTAACTACAGAAGCCAAGAAACTAAAAAAGGGACCAATTCTGTGGTTCATGGGTAGTAGAAGCAGGGTACAAGTGATGCAAGGGAAGAATGGGAAAACGGGGGACTCTAAGAGAAGGGAGGAAGACAGAAATACAGAAAAATGAGAAAAGAGGGCTTAAAAAACAATAAAGGTGTCTGGAGAAGTAATAGCCAATCATTCTATTAACTATCAACCTAAAAGACCTATAGTACACATAAATCAGTGTATAAACATACTTACATAGTTTAAGTGAAATTTCCTCATCTGGGCTAAACAATGCTCCCTCCAGGTGCCAAAGATCATCTAGCAAAAACCACAACACCAGGCATGAGAATCCCTCTTTTGAGTTGTTGCTCAGAGTCATCCAAGATACTCCTAAAACATTAAGGCTGCTGTTACTACTCTTATTTTGCTCCCCACATGTGGTAGGTAAGTCCTTACAGCTGAAGACACCATGTACTTCTGATGCAGGGCCTAGAGGACCATGAGCTGGAACTGACCTGAAAGTCCCCTCCCTGAGAACTAGTTTTCTTGATATCAAAAAATGTCATGAAAACTTCCAAAGGAGGAAAACAGTCAACAGACATAGCCAGCTATGATACCTATGAACCACAACAACAACCACCATGGTAATACCTTGGTAGTAACCAACAGCTCTCTAATTGAACTCAAGACCTGCTCAACAAGAAGAAAATCATGTCTGCAACTGGAAACCCAGCCAAATACCTAGGGCTAGTAAAATCATGGATCTTGCAGGAGACCCTCCAACTGCCACTTTACTAAACCAGCATAATCCCCAACTACATTGTAAATATTCATCCTTATATCTACGTAGAAGTGTAGTTCTTACCCCTCATCAAGAGAACATTTTTGCAACAGACATAGAACATTAAAGTAAACCACAACCAATAAAAATGTAGAATAAAGCCAAGTTTCAAGGATACATCTCCCAGGCTCAGCAACTATTTCAGAAGAAGGGGTGAAAAAATTCTAAGAATCAGAGGAACTGTTGTGGAATATTATTTTAAGATGTGTTACAGACGAGATCGGGCGCGTTCAGGAGCAAGCTTGTACAACCACTTCGGAAATCAATATGGCACTTTCTTAGAAAATTGGGAATCCATCTCCCCCAAGATCCAGCTATACCACTCTTGGGCATATACCCAAGGAATGTTCAACCACACCACAAGAGCACTTGTTCAGCTATGTTCATATCAGCATTGTTTGTAATAGCCAGAACATGGAAACAACCTAGATGCCCTTCAACTGAAGAATGGATAAATAAAATGTGGTACATATACACAATGGAATACTACTCAGCAGAGAAAAACAATGACATCATGAGGTTTGCAGGCAAATGGATGGATCTAGAAAAAGTCATCCTGAGTGAGGTAACCCAGACTCAGAAAGACAAACATGGTATGTACTCACTCATAGGAGAATATTAGATGTGGAACAAAGATGACTGGACTGCTACTCACATCACCATGGAGGCTACCTGGAAAACAGGACCCCAAGAAAGACACGGGGATCGCCCAATGACAGAGAACTGGAAGAGATCTACATGAACAGCCTGGACATGAGTGGGGGTAGTGAAGGGCGAGGGTGGAGGGAAAGAGAGCTTGGGGGAGCGGGAGATCCCAGCTGGATCAACAGCAGGGAGGGAGAACAAGGAATAAGAGGCCATGGTAAATGAAGACCACATGAGAATAGGAAGAAACAAAGTGTTAGAGAGGCCCACAGAAATCCACAAAGATACCCCCACAACAGACTGCTGGCAATGGTCCAGATACAGCCCGAACTGACCTACTCTGGTGATGGGATGGCTAAACACCCTAATTGTTGTGCTAGAAACCCCATCCAACTACTGAGGGATCTGGATGCAGAGATCCATGGCTAGGCCCCAGGTGGATCTCTGGGAGTCCAATTAGCGAGAATGAGGAGGGTTTATATGACTGAGAATTGTTGAGACCAAGGTTGGATAAAACACAGGGACAAATAGCCAAACAAATGGAAACACATGAACTATGAACCAATGGCTGAGGGGTCACCAACTGGATCAGGCCCTCTGAATGGGTGAGACAGTTGATTGGCTTGATCTGTTTGGGAGGCATCCAGGCAGTGGGAGCGGGTCCTGTGCTCATTGCATGAGTTGGCTGTTTGAAACCTGGGGCCTATGCAGGATCGCTTGGCTCGGCCTGGGAGGAGGGGACTGGACCTACCTGGACTGAGTCTACCAGGTTAATCTCAGTCCACGGGGGAGGCTTTGCCCTGGAGGAGGTGGGAATGGGGGGTGGGCTGGGGGGAAGGTGAGGGGGGTGGGAGGGGGGAGAACAAGGAAATTCGTGGCTGATATGTAGAACTGAATTGTATTGCAAAATAAAAATAAAAAAATTTTAAAAAAAAGATGTGTTACACTGTCAGGCAGTGGTGATACATGCCTTTGATCCCACCACTCGGGAGACAGAGCCAGGTGGATCTCTGTGAGTTCCAAGCCTGGTCTGCAGAGTGAGGTCCAGGACAAGCACCAAAACTACACAGAGAAACCCTGTCTTGGAAAAAAATTATGTGTTGCATTTGTTTATGCTATGGAATATTTGTTTAATGATGCAAAGATGTGTTGTATTATTTTATGTTGCATTTGTTTAACTCTTTGAAGCTGTGTTACTTTACCTGTCTGAAACACCTGATTTGTCTAATAAAGAGCTGAATGGCCAACAGAAATGCAGGATAAAGGATCAGCAAGGCTGGCAGGCAGAAAGAATAAATAGGTGGAGAAATCTGGGAGGAGGATCTAGGAGCCAGAGGAGGAGGAGAGGAGAACTCTCCAGCCACATAGCCACACAGCCCAACATGGAATCAGAAGGAAAGAAAAGATATACATAAATGGAGAAAGTTAAAATCCCAGAGGCAAAATGTAATCAGGATAATTTAAGAAAAGATGGCAAAACCTCGTTTTATGAGGCTACAGCTTCCCTGATACTCAAACTGCACAAGATACAACAAAGAAAGAAAATTAGAGACAAATCTCCCTCATGAACATTGATGAAAAATACTGAATAAAATACTTACTGGCAAACCAAATCCAAGAAAACATCAAAAAACTCATCCACCATGATCAAGTAGGCTTCATCCCAGAGATGCAGGGATGGTTCAACATGTGAAAATCTGTCAATGTAATAGATCATATAAACAAACTGAAAGAAAAAAACCACATGATCATTTCATTAGATGCTGAAAAAGCCTTTGACAAAAATCCAGCAACCCCTCATGATAAAGGTCTTGGGGAGATCAGGAATACAAGGAACATACCTAAACATAATAAAGGCAATTTACAGCAAGCCAATAGCCAACATCAAATTACATGGAGAGAAACTCAAAGCGATTCCACTAAAATCAGGAACAAGACAAGGCTGTCCACTCTCTCCATATGTATTCAATATAATACTCAAAGTTCTAGCTGGAGCAATAAGACAACAAAAAGAGATCAAGGGGATATAAATTGGAAAGGAAGAAGTCAAACTTTCACTATTTGCATATGATATGATAGTATACATAAGTGACTCCAAAAATTCTACCAGAGAACTCCTACAACTGATAAACACTTTTAGTAATGTGGCAAGATTCAAGATTAACTAAAAAAAAATCAGTAGCTCTTCTATATACAAATGATAAACAGGCCAAGGAGGAAATCTTAGAAACATCACCCTTTACAATAGCCACAAATAATATAAAATACTTTAGAGTAACTCTAACCAAACAAGTGAAAGAATTGTATGACAAGAACTTTAAGTCTCTGAAGATCTCCCATGCTCATAGATAGGTAGGATTAACATAGTTAAAAATGGCAATCTTACCAAAGGCAATCTACAGATTCAATGCAATTCCCATCAAAATCTCAACACATTTCTTCACAGACTTGGAAAGAACAATACCTAAACTCATATGGGAAAAACAAAACCCCAGGATAGCTAAAAGAATTCTGTATAATAAAGCAACCTCTGGAAGCATCATGATCCCTGACCTCAAGCACTACTATAGAGCTATAGTAATAAAAACAGCTTGGTACTGGCATAAAAACCGACACGTGGACCAATGGAATTGAATTGAAGACCCTGACATTAATCCGCACACCTATGAACACCTGATTTTTGACAAAGAAGCTAAAATTGTACAATGAAAAAAAGAAAGCATCTTCAACAAATGGTGCTGGCATAACTGGATGTCAACATGTAGAAGATTACAAATAGATCCATATCTATCGCCAAGCACAAAACTCAAGTCCATGTGGATCAAAGACCTCAACATAAATTCAGCTACACTGAACCTGACAGAAGAGAAAGTAGGAAGTAGCCTAGACTTCATTAACATAGGAGACCACTTCCTAAATATAACACCAGTAGCACAGGCACTGAGAGCAACAATTAATAAATGGGACCTTCTGAAACTGAGAAGCTTCTGTAAGGCAAAGGACACAGTAAATAAGACAAAACAACAGCCTACAGAATGTAAAAAAATATCTTCACCAACCCCACATCTGACAAAGGGCTGATCTCCAAAATATATAAAGAACTCAAGAAACTAGACAGCAAAACATCAAACAATCCAATAAACAATGGGCTACACATCTAAACAGAGAATTCTCAACAGAAGAATCTCAAATGGCCAAAAGACATTTAAGAAATTGCTCAACATCCTTAGTCATCAGGAAAATGCGAATCATAGACGACTCTGAGATATCATCTTACACTTGTCAGAATGGCTATGATCAAAAACACTGATGACAGCTTATGTTGAAGAGGATGTGGAACAATGGGAACACTCCTCCACTGTTGGTGGAGTACAAACATGTATAGCCACTTTGGGAATCAGTATGGCGACTTCTCAAAAAACTGGTAAACAATCTACCTCAAGACCCAGTGATACCACTCTTGGGCATATACCCAAGGGCTGCTCAATCATACCACAAGGACACTTGCTCAACTATGTTCATAGCAGCAATATTCATAACAGCCAGAACCTGGAAGTAACCTAGATGCCCCTCAACCAAATAATGAATCAAGAAAATGTGGTACATATACACAATTAATTATTACTCAGCTGTAAAAAAAAAAAAAAACCAATGACATCATGAAATTTGCAGGGAAATGGATAGAACTAGAAAATATCATCCTGAGTAAGGTAACCCAGACTCAGAAAGACAAACATGGTATGCACTCACTCATAAGTGGATACTAGAGGTAAAGCAAAGGATAACAAGATTATAACCCACAGCTCTAGAGAAGCTAGCTAGCAAGGAGAACCCTAAGAGGGATGCATGGATCACCTTGGGAATGGGAAATAGATGAGATCTTCATGAGTAAACTGGGAATAGGGGGCAATAAAGGGGAGGGGATAGGGTATGAGAACGTGAGGAAATGGAATGGTCAAGCTGCGGGAGAGAAGGAGTGGGAGAGCAATGAAAGAGATACCTTGATAGAGGAGGACATTATGGAGTAAGGGGTGCTAAGGAAATTCCCAGGAATCGACAAGGATGACCCCAGATTAGACTACTAGCAATAGTGGAGAGGATGTCTAAACAGGCCTACCCTGGTAATGAGATTGGTGAAAACCCTTACTGTCATCATAGACCCTTCATGCAATAACTGATGGAAGTAGATGCAGAGATCTACAACCAAGCACCAGGCTAAGCTCCAGGAGTCCAGTAGAAGAGAAGGAAGAGGGATTATATGAGTGGGGCGGGGGCAGGATCAAGATCAGGATGGGGAGATCTACAGAGACAACTGAACCATTTTTGTGGGAACTCATGAACTTTAGACTGACAACTGTGGAACCTGCATGGGACTGGACAGACTAGGCCCTCTGCATATGGGAGACAGTTGTGTAGCTTGGTCTGTTTGAGAGGCAGTGGGATCAGGATCCAGCCCTGGTGCATGAGCTGGCTTTTTAGAGCCCATTACCTATGGTGGGATATCTTCCTAAGCCTTGATGCAGGGGTTCCTTCCTCAACTGAATGTGCAAGGCTTTGGTGACCTCCCATGGTAGGCCTTACCCTTTTGGAGGAGAGAATGGGGGGGTGTGTCAAGGGATTGAGGCTGGGGGAAGCAGGAGGAGGGATTAGAGGGGTATCTATGGTTGGTGTGTAAAATGAATAAAAAAATTTTAAATAATAAAGAAAAGCTGGCAAGAAACAAGCCAAGCAAAGGCTGTGTATTTATAAGTAAGAATAAAACATTGCATGTGATTTATTTGGGAGCTGGGGGGTGGGTCCCCAAAGAGCAAAGAGTAAAAGAGTAAAAACAAAACAACTACAGGGAACTAAGAGTTTGCTATGAGACTGTGTCTTCTAGTAATGTCAGAAGCTATACCCATAAAATTTCACCAGCATGACTGTCTTAAATTGGACTGAACAAAGGAAACAATAATAGACATGCTAATATGGATAGAGTTTGGAGTCTGTGGCTGGCCTCAATTTTACATAAAAAACTACAGGCAACCAAGGAATTTTGAGAGTAGGAGAAATAGTCTTCTGTAGTTGGAGTTATCTCCAGTCCTACCTGGGCCCACTGCCACTCAGACCCAAATAAACACACAGATGCTTATATTATTTAAACTGTTTGGCCTAATGGCTCAGGCTTCTTGCTATCCAGTTCTTATATCTTAAATTAACCCATTTCTATAAATCTATACCTTGCCACATGGCTTGTGGCTTACTGGTATCCTTATATCTTGCTTCTCATGGTCACGGTGGCTGGCAGCATCTCCTGACTCAGCCTTCCTCCTCCCAGAATTCTCCTCTCTGCTTACCCCGCCTATACTATACTTCCTGCCTGGCTACTGGCTAATCAGTGTTTTATTTATCAATCAATCAGAGCAACACATTCACAGCATACAGAAAGACATCCCCATCAGTCTTCTCTGGGGAAGGAGAGCACACCAATTGGTTATTCAATAACAAATGGTCAGCCCTGAAAACATACATACAAATAACATTTTACATACTGAACAGAGTGTATTTATGTGTGTGTGTATTTCTGTATATATTATATATGTGTGTATGTATACATTGTGTGTGTGTGTATAACAATTAATGAAAAAAGGCCATTAATTTGAAAGAGACCAAGGAGGGCTATGTGGAGGTGTATGTGGGAAGGCTTGGAAGAAAGAGAGGGGCATGAGGGAAATGATGTAATTGTATTATAATCTCAAAAATAAAAAATATTTTAAAATTTAAGTTAATTATTTTTAAAGATTTAAACCATTGCACATGGTGGCACATACCTTTGATCCCAGAAATTGTAAGGCAGAGGCAGGTGGATTTCTGAGTTTGAAGCCAGCCTGATCTACAAAATGAGTTCCAGGACAGCTAGGGCTGTTACACATACAAACCCTGTCTCAAAAAATGAAGAGAGAGAGAGAGAGAGAGAGAGAGAGAGAGAGAGAGAGAGAGAGAGAACAGCAAGACAGAGAGAAACAGAGAGACAGAGAGAAAGAAAGAGTGTGAGAGAGTGAGAGAAAGTTATGTTATTATAACAATTACTTTGAAATTGTTTAGTTTTTAAAAGTGTTTATTTCTTATTAGGTTTATGAGGTTTAAGAATAAAGTTTTGGCCAGGTGTTAGTAGCGCATGCCTTTATTCTCAGCACTTGGGAGGCAGAGCCAGGCAGACCTCTGTGAGTTCAAGGCCAGCCTGGTCTACAGAGTGAGTTCCACAACAGGCACCAAAACCACACAGAGAAACCCTGTCTTGAGAGGAAAAAAAAACAAAGAATAAAGTTTTGGCATTTTTACTTTATCTTTGTGAGCCCCTTGTTTACCCTTATGGTAAAGAAACTAATCATTTAACAAATACCCCCCCCCAACTATTTTATCTTTATTTAAAATTAAAAGACCAGAGATGAATAATTGTCCCAAAGACACTACTATGATTTCATATAACACATGGTGATGTGTAGCCTTAAGGTTTCTTTGTAAGCCTCGAAAACATTTTTTTTTTTTATGATCATTGTTGCCCAAATGTTTAGATTTGTATCTTGCAGAGGCTTGGCTAAGATACGAACCATGAGAAACCTATTGCTGTTTTAAAAAGCATTAAAGTAAAAGCAAATAGTTGTAAACTGCTTAGATTTATATACAAATACACTCACATGGATAGACAACATATTGAAAAGTACAGGAGTATATTATGCATCTAATCCTTGGAATAAACATTCTACTGTCCCAGGAGAAGGTAATTACCCCATAGGTAAAATTATGGTTTTTTTCTGAAGAAAATGTAATAAATGCTTTAAAACAATTTATACCCTCAGGCAATAGGAACCATCTTGTAGAACCAGACTTAAGACAAGGATCAAAGAAATAGCATCTTTACTAGAACTGTCTGATTACGTATATCTCATCCTTTGAAAAAAAATTTTAAATTGAATTTGAAAGTTCATGCTGACAGCTACAAAGGAGAATCAAGATCTCAGGCTATTAGCCAATTCTACTTGTTTCCCCAAAGTGATTCTTGTCTTTCACTGTTACTCTGTCCTTTTAGCTGAGACTATTAAGCATTGAAGAAGAACAAATTGACTTTCCTTTGTCCAAATTACTTGCTTTTAGAAAAACGCAAGAGGCAGGCAGGGAAGTCAACAAAGTATCAATGACCACTTTCAAGAGTCTAGGTTGAGAGGTAGTTCAGAAGTGGCTATTCTCAATGAACCCTAGTGAACACAACCTAGAAGATCTGCCAGACAAAGACTTCAAAAGAATGATTACAACTATGCTCAAAGAACTCAAAAGTTAGGAAAAAAAAGTAAAGTTGACTGAAATAAAAATCAATCTAAGATATTAAAATTCATTAGACATGAAATTGTTGAAGAAATGCCAAAATGAAAGTATGAAAGAAATGAAAAACTCATTAAGCCAAGTAAAAACCCCAGTGGACCATCTAACAAGCAGAATAGATCACATAGGAAACAAAGATTTGTCACCAGAAGATAAAGTAGAGGAATCAATCACACATACCTGGATGAGAACCTCTTTCTCTAGGCTTAGGAAATTTTCTTATATGGTTTTGTTGAAATACTATCTATGCCTTCACTATAGTATTCTTCTTCTTCTGTTGGCATTATTTGATTGTTGTCTTCTCATGATGTCCCATATCTCCCCCAGGTTCTGTTCATACATTTTTTAAAAGTTCTAATTGACCACTCTGACAAGACATGCTCACCAGTACAATAGTGGCACATATATTATAGAAGTAACCAACCACTTCCTGGTAGGATATAAAGCCCTGTCCAAAAGATGAAACCCATTACCGCTATCATTATCAGAACCAAAAAAGTTACTGCTAGACATAAGACCTACGATGTTGATCTTTCCTTTTCACTTTGTTTGAGATGAGGTTTCAGTTGTTCACTGCTTAATATGCAAGACTAGATGGTCTGCAAGCTTCCAGTTCTCAGTCTCTACTCTCATCTCTTAGTAAGGGCACACTGGGATTATTGTGTGCTTTGTTATTATTATGTGTGTTACCACATCTTGCTTTTTACATGAACTCAGGCTGTCAAGGTATATTCATTGAGCCATCTCCTAATACTCCAATTCAGAATTCTTTTAGGAGCCCAGAACCCAGAGTTATATAGTATGTGTATCTTTACATCATGAGATACTCAGAGTACTTTAGGCCAGAAACTAAATAAGCCGACCCAGAAAAGATCCTCAGAGCAATCTTTCCAAAATAAGAAAATCAAAAGAGAACTATGAAAGTAATCAGCATCACCTAAAACCCAGATCTGAATCATTTCTAATAAAAATTAACTGGGCTGTAATTCTGTTATACAAACAAACAAACAAGACAAGCAAGATGAAGTCAGAGGAAAATTCCAGGGTTATTAAGAAAGTTCTTCCTCTGACATTTGGATGTTTTTAAAAGGCTTAACATTAGAACTTTCAACTTGTTTTGTGAATGTAATAAAGACTGAAATGAGATAATTCCTTCAAAAATAGAAATCATAATGAGAAGTAGACTTTATTGAACGGCAACAACTTGACAGAATATTTTGAAAGTGTTTTTAGAATAAAAACAAAACAGAACCCAAAGTAAACTTATAGTCTTGAGGTCAGCTGGTTGACCCTTTCACCTCCCAACTATCTTGGATCCTTGCAAATGAGAGACAAGACAGTGAGAAATCCCTTAATTCTAACCAATGAGACCATCAAGGTGAGTTAATGCCATTAGAATCACTTGAAGTGGTAACTCTCCATCTCCATAAGACAGTCACTCATAGGTCCCTAGCAGACAGGGGACTACACTTTCTATGTTAAAATCTGCCACTTTGGTCCAATGTCTTCCTCAAAGTCAGTCTAACATACAGGCAGATGGCATCTCAAATAACTTCCCTCTCTCAGCCCTTAGTGATGACCTTTGAGCCTCTGACTTATAAAATGCCCCTTCCCTCTGTGTGATAACACTGAAAATCAAATAGGGAGGGGTTTACCCTTCAAATGGAAATGCAGAACGTTTTCCAGTGGGACTATTGTTTTGAGGTCCCCAAAGAGTCCTGTATTTGTAACCAGATTATGTGTGTTCTGAATGTAGTTCTCTTTGAACTCTTTGACACACTCCCCAAACAAGGAAATCATTTCAACTCTGAGTTGAAAATTCCACTGCAATAGGCAAAACACCTGGAGCAAACTCTACAGTAGTAGTTCTACTAGCTGTACCAAACCATCAGTGAGCAGCAACAGAAGGCACCAATCCTTCAGTCTCAGGTCTGCTCAGAGCCTGCACCAATCCTTCCAATACTCCTGCTTTGCCCAGAAAGAAACTAAATGGGCTACTATACTGCATCACCTCATCCAAGATTTTAGAGCCAGCAACAAAACTGCTGCCCCTTGGTTTTTTGTACCTGTGACTCAAATTATGTTTTGTCACTTGTCCCTCTTAAAGCTATTTGCTCTACCAAAATGATCTCTTTGGATTTTCCCAGAATGCCTCACCTTCTTTTCTTCACCTAGGAAGGACAAGACTCTGTCCAGACTTGATTTCTCTTGGACTTCAGTTTTTCTAACAAACTGTAGATGACTGGCTCTTTTGCTCAGGGACCAAAGAAATCCGTGACAAAGAATTTTATCCACCTGTGCTCAACTTTATCAGGAAAAGACGTAAAGGCTTAAAACATAAACAATTTTTCAAGTACACAATTCATTATTGAGGGCATAACTTATCAGAAGAGGGTAAAACATTGTCTGCTGATAGACTTCAGGCTGCATAAAGTTATCCATTAACGAAATAACCGTTGAAAAGCTTTCTAGATTTCCTGGATAGGACAGACAACGAGTGTCCAGCACTCCCACAGCGGCAGCACCTCCTCGGGAACCGGGCAAGTGTTCAGGCGGAGCCCAGGCCTGAGCTGGCTTTCTCTGTGGAGCTTTTCACCTGCCTTCTAACCTTAGTACTCCTTTTTCTGTTTGCCATCATTGTTTTGTCATTGGGGGTTATTGCTTGAGACAGGGTTCCACTGTATAGCTCAGGCTGCCCTCAAACTTGCTACCCTCCTGAGAACTGAGATCACAAATGTGTTCCTGCATACCCAGCTACAAAGAGCTGCATCTGTGCATAAGAGATCTGATAAGGCTTTAGAGTTTCAATTCAATTTTGTGGAAACTGTGCAAATCCCCATGCTAACTACAGTGTTGCTCCTAACCCAGTGGCAAGGCATATAATGCCTTTGTCTTAGGACAAAAGCTGCCACTGCAATACTTTCTGATATTCCCACTGACTAGTGCTCATCTCCGGACCAGACTTTACATTCTTCAAGGACTGCTGACTAGAGCACACACTTACCAATCTGCTGATTAGCCCCTCCTCTGCTCCGCTTCATCCTGTTTGGCTGCAGCATCCTGTAGCATGCCCCTGCTTTACTCCTTACACCTAACAGGGGAGCTGTGCTATGACTCAGTGAGCCGTGACTCTGCCTTGTTCCGTGTGTTAGAAGCCCCTCCTGAAAACTCAGGCTGTGTTCTTTGTTGATGGATAATAACGCAAAACTGAAGCTGAAAGTTATCAAGCAAAATATGCCTTCAAAAACTGTAGCTCTCCTTTAGAATAAGATCCTTCACCTGAAGTGAAATGCGCCCATACTCAAGTCATACTACACTTACTGGACTTTCTCTGCCATTTAAAAACCAGAGAGCAAACACATATACTGGTGAAAGGCCTGGTTGGAGTTGATCCATAATTTAAAATGTGCTAAAAACAAAAGAATCCCCACCACCACCTATGATAGGAGCTCAGTGTAGTGTGGGCAGCATGCTAAGAAGCTTTGCGATGGAGCATCCTTCTTACAGAGACAGAAATTGAAGGAAGTGCCTGGGTGACCATCACCCCAAATGCTTTCTTCACTTCAGTTGGTCTCGTTCCTCAGAGTACCAGTCTCTGGGAGGATTCTAGGAGGTGATTAGAAAACATTTGTGTGTAGCCTCTTGTTTTGAAAAGGAAAATGGAATGAATCTGGCTACGTCTGTAACTTGGTAAAGTCTAAGGCTGTCAAGACTGCTGTTTGGTGACACCAGATGATTTAGTGTGACGTTCTCAAAGCTCTCCACAGCAGTTGGCTTGTAACAACTTGGCTAGTTCCTTAAATCAGCACTGGTGGGGAAATTTAGAGGTGAAAAAGGTCACTTTCAGGTCTTATGTCCTCTGTCAACAGTGATCCTAGAAAAACAGCAAGATGGGTATGGCCAAGGTCCAAGAATCTGAGCCTCTGGGGCCCTTGTAATACCTTCATATGAAATTTATTTAGCTTTTACACTCTATGAGATCTCTTATTTTTTTTACTGTAGTTATTGAATGTTTATTTTGTAATGGTTAGGATATTTATTTACTGAAAAGCTTACCTAATGATTAGATTTTGTCCTTCAAACCTGGATCATTCTTACTTTTATATCAACTGACTAAAGAATATACTTTATAGAAGTAGTTACTTTAATCTCTGCAAGGTGGTACTCTTTACTGAAAAAAACCTGCTCTGTCCTTGGGGAAGACTTTAAAGAATCAAGAAAATCCATAAATTAAAGTTATTAAAGCAATCAGGAGCCCTACCTGTCCCTTAGATAAAGATACTTCCATTTGCAGTTATGGACATACAGTCCACTCTCTTGGAGACACTTTGGCCATTTCCCCAAGAGGGAATGACTAGAAGACCCATATATCTAGAAAGTTCATGCCCAATATTATATACCTGCTTATTGGAAAAATACCACAAATGACTCATACTATACTCATTGCCTCCCCACATCTTCTTTCTTCATGATTCCAAGCTGTGAAGTTTCACATATTAGAGGAGATATTAGAGAAAAACCTCTCTAGAAATATGAGGGAAAACCAAATGAGAAAAATACCCAAGAGTCATCTATAGGCTAACATTTTATAAATGATTAAGAAATACAGAATCTCTCTCCAAGAGAATGCAAAGGAGACACCAAACTCATAGCTATCAGGTCTTCCAGAGCAAACTATCTCTGAAAGTGCTTGGCTGACCTAGACCTTCAAAGAGATGGCAATGGACAGTGGAAAGCTTCTGCCTATGACATTGGACAAGACCCCTGTCTAAACCTAAGGTGGTCTTTTTTTTAAAATCTGCTTGCCTGTTATCATTATTGTTGCATTTTTTATTCATCTATTATCATCATCTACTCATGATGAGTCTTTACTTCCTTTTATTCCCTCATTTTTCTGTATTAGGTCACAATAGACTCACAAGGATGTCCATTCTTTCCACTTCTATCCAATATAGTGATTCAAGTCCTAGCCAGAGCAATAGAATAAGAGAAGAAAATAAAAGGGGCACAAATAGGAAATAATGAGTAAAAGTATTCTTATTTGTAGATTATATGATTCTATACAGAAGATACCCAAGGATTTTACCAAAGAACTCTTAGAGCTTGTAAATTCAGAAAAGTGGAAGAATAGAAAATTAATTATACAAAAATCTGTAGTTTTTCTTCATACCAATGACAGAGTGAAAGATAAATGAGGGATACAATTCCACTCACAGTAGCTACATACAAACAAACCTGGGAATGAGCCTAATAAATGAAACAAGACCTCTACAGTAAAACATTAAGACACTGAAGGAAAAACTTGAAGAAGACACTAGGAATCAATAGGCCTTCCATGCTCATGGATTAGAAGAAATGATCTTGTGAAAATGGTGATCCTACCAAAAGCAATGTAAAGATCTGAAGCAATTCTGATCAAAGGTATATAGAGGCATGAAAGACCAAGAAGAGCCAAAGTAATGATGGGCAAAACAAAAGCTGTGGGAAGACTCAACAAACTTCATTTCAAATTTTACTACAGAAACATAGTAATAAAAAAACATGGTACTGGAGCCAAAACAGACATTGAAATCAATGGAATAGAACTGATGACCTACATACATGTCCACTTAACTAGAATAACATGATTTTTGACAAGGATGCCAAAAATACACATTGGAGAAAAGAAAGCACCTTTAACTGAGTTTGCTGAGAAAACTGCATTTCAGCATTCAAAAAAAAAATGAAACTAGAATCTTACTTCTTCCACTGCACAAAACTCAACTCTGGACAAATTGAGGTCCTCAACTTAAGAACTTGATACCCTGAAACTGCTAGAGGAAAAAGTAGGGAGTACTCTTCCATGTACAGGCACAGCTTTTGAACAGCAAAGGAAACGGTGGAGCAGGTGACTAAGAAGACCCCAGGGTGGGAATACCAATGTTTTACAGCTGTCCATTTGGCACAGAATTGGTGTCTAGAACGCATACACAAAAATAAACCTCAAAACCATATATTGAGACAATAACTCAATTTTTAAAAATGGAGTACAAAATGCACAGGGCACTAGGGTGAATTGAAAAGAGGCAGTGGTGGATAGATATGATCAAAATATACATTGTATGGATGTATGGAACTTACAAAGAATTAAAAATATTACTTAAGACTTAAATAGTCTACAGAACTGAATGGAAAATTCCCAAAAGAAGAAATACAAATCAGTAGTAAATACTGGAAAAGGCGCTTAGAATCCTTAGTCATAAGGGAAATGCAGACTAAAACTACTTTATAATTCCATCTCAACCCAGTCAGAATGGCTTTCATCCTGAATACAAATGGTGGTGTAGATATGGCAAAAAGGAAACTCTCATACCCCGCCATATGCCCCAGCTAATCACACTCCAAATGGACTTTATATCCTACTACAGAGATATTAGCACATCTATGTTTCTTGTGGCTCAGTTCACAATAATTAGGAAATAGAATCAATCTAGATGCCCAAAAGATTAATTGGGCAAGAAAAATATGATATGTATATGTAATGGAACATTTACTCAGCTGTAAAGAAAAATGAAGTCATGAAATATACAGGTAAATGGGTGGAACTGGAAAAAGTTACGCTCGGTGAGGTAATGAGGTAACCAAGGGCCAGAAGGGCAAACACAGCATGCTCTTTCTCATGTGTGGATTCTAGCTTCAAATCTTTTGTCTTCTATTTACCTTATAGCACAATCAGAAGCCAAGCAACTAGCAAGGCATCTTTTTTTGGGGGAGGACATTTTAAGGGATGGTGCATAGTAGATTATAACAAAAGTAGAGAGGGAGACTAATAGGCCTGGAATAGCATATGCATGGAGGGCTGCAGAAGTGGAAGGAAAGGCAGGAAGCCCACAGAAAAAGTGTATGAAGAGCCGCATTCGAACCTACTGTCTCATGACCCAGTTAAAATATGCATATTTTATCCTAAACAGTGATTAAAAAGAAATAAAAACAGACAAACAAGGTTCCATTAAAAGAGCAGTGTCTGACTTAAGGAGCTTGTCAGCTATACAGAGGCTTGGAAAGCGGGTTAAAGTCCCCAGATCCCAGAAAAGCAGCAGCTAACACTGCTTCACTTTAGATGGAGCAGAGGCTGCCCAGGACTGACGAGGCATTTATGAGATTGTTTTTTAAAACACTCATTTCTTGTAATTTTACAAGTCCTGGGTGGGTAAGAGCCTAAGATGGTAAAATCTGTCGCAGGTCAGACTTTCCAATGTAAAAACCACTGTGGTTCCTTTTGATAATTTATTGACAGGGGTTTGTGAAAGGTGGGAAACTGTGAGTGGAGAGTGTTGATGTGGAGGCCAAGGTATTTATATTCACAAAAGAGAGTTTTAGTAAATAGAACC
This sequence comes from Peromyscus eremicus, assembly GCF_949786415.1. Classification (NCBI taxonomy): domain Eukaryota; kingdom Metazoa; phylum Chordata; class Mammalia; order Rodentia; family Cricetidae; genus Peromyscus; species Peromyscus eremicus. The sequence goes on along the minus strand of NC_081426.1, from coordinate 14,494,412 downwards.
TTACTCAAAGGGTTCACATTTATCATTTCAACATCCATTTTCTTTGTACTTGAGTGCAAGACATGAAGCTAAAACCAAACACTGCATGAGGCTGGTAAGATACCTTCTTTTCACTGATACCTAAAATTTGAAAGCACTTACAGATGTTTGCTTTCCATAGTTAGTGGTAAATTTCCCCAATCCTGAAAGTGGCAGATATTAATCTATCCACTTATTTTAACTTCTGAATATATAATTGATATTTTCACCCTGAACTTGGTGCCACACTGAAAACTCTTGTGTGAACAATCTTCTATTGAATCAATGTCTAATATTTGCACAGTTGAGTGTGCATGTCATCATCTATTTACAAGGTGGAATTATGTAATAACATAATTGGCTGTCATAAAATCATGGAGTTGGGCATGCATCAGTCAAATGGCATACATAACCCTAGCTCTCCTGACATATGGTCACTCAGTTCTGGCGTAAGCACTTCCAGTTTCAGGAAGCCAGCCTCACAATCTAAACAGAAATAGGTCCATGGAGTTGATCTCATCTTTGTAAGCAAACCTTGTATGTTTTATATTGATCACTGTTTGTGTTAGAAACAGCTCTTTAGGTTGGAAATTGCCTCCATCACTTGTATCACTCATGAGTAAGAGCAGAAAGAAAGAGGTGAGGGCATCTGAGAAAAGATGCTGAATAATTGCTAGAACTCATGAAAAACCACTACCAATGAATCCAGCCTCAAATGGGAACAACCCCTGGAGTTCTGCTCCTCTGAGCTTGTCTGTCTGAGGAATGTTCAGATCTTCTTTCTGGACCATGATCACCAACATCTAACACCACATCTGCTTCTGTGGTTTAGTTCTAATGAGACTGGGATATTAAAAGACTCCACCAGTCTCTAGATATCTGTTGGTTAAATAGTGAATACTAAAAGAAGCCTGTGAGTTATAAGAAAAAAGAAGTGGTAACTGTATGTCAATATGCCTATCCACAGGCTCCACCACGGCCTGTGCAAACTCCAACCAACTCCAGCACCTGATAAAGGTCACGAGCCTATGATCACAGGCTCCTCACCTATTCCAAGGTTCCTGCTTCCTCATAGAACCCAGACTCATGCTGTCACCTGACTGAAATCATGGACCTATGACTTCACCTCTCCACTGTCTCCTAAGTAAACTCAGAGTGCCTTTGGCATCTATCTGGAGTCACAGACCTGTAACCCCAGACCCTGGCCATCCCTAGCTGTGAACTTACTTTCACACACAAATGAGTTAGCCAAGCCAGAATCACCTTGCCGTCCTGCACACAATTCAGCAGCAATCATTCCCAATATGGAACTCCCAGCATCACTTAACAGAGCTTGAACCCTCTAATCCAGGTAAGTCCAATTCAAATACCCCCTCAGTGTGGATTGACTAGAAACTAACACAAAAGTCTAAACAAATGAAGGAACTCCATATATACAAGGACCATTGTGAAGCAGAAGGAATATGAAAAACTAAGATACATATCTCGTTGAGAAATCAACAACTCCAAAGCAATGGTCCCCAATCAAAGCAACTTAGATGAAACTACAGACAAAGAATTCAAAGGACAATTATAAATAAGTTCAAACATTCCAAAGGGAATATGAATAGACTCCATAATGAATTTAAGGATGATAGGAATAACCTCCTCAATGAATTCCAAAAGAACCTCAAGCAGAGAAAGGAGTAAATTTAGGAAATGAAGTTAGAATTCAACAAAATGGTAAGAATGTTGAAGAAAAGCCAAACAGAAGTGAAACTTGAATAGAAATTTCAGTTATGCAAATAAAGAAGCTCAGTAGAAAAAGGTGAGTCACGTGGAAGACAGACATCAGCGCTTGAGGACAAGAAGAGAAATTTGGTCATTCAATCAAACTAGTAAATTCAAAAAAATGAGTGAATACAATGTGTAAGATCTTAAGCACACCATGAAAAGATCAAGTCTATTAATTATATACATGGAAGAAGAAGAATTCCATGTCAACAGCATAGAAATTATTTTCAATAAAATCAGAAGACATGTTTCCAAGTCTAGAGAAAGAGATGCCCATCTACGTACAAGAGACATCCAGAACGTCAAAGAGACAAAAACAGATCTGAAACTCTTTGTGTCATATGAGTCAAAATGATGAATATACAAAACAAAAAAAGCTGCTGAAAGCTTCAAGACATCATCAAAAAACCACAAGCAAAAGCAGGCCATCAAAATAACACTTGAGTTTTCAACAGAAACTCTAAAAGTCAGAGGGCTTGGAAAGATGTATTTCAAGTTTCAAAAGACCACGACCAGCAACAATTCTACCCAGCAAATCTACCTATCAAAATTGAAGAAAAAAATAAAAGCTTTCTGTGGTAAAAATGCGAAAAGAGAATTCATGGCCATTAAGATAGCTCTACAGATGGTATTGGAAGGAACACTGTAGATTAAGAAGACAAGCATGCCAACAGGTATGGTGGGGAGACCAACAGTTTATTAAGTAAAAGAAAACAACAAACACTGACAAATCCAGAAAATGGCAGGAATTATAACAGACATTTCAATAAGAGTAAAAATTAATGGTATCGATTGCCCAACTAAAAGACACAGAAATAAATCTCAGTGTCAAAGACAGACACTACCTTAGGATGAAATAATGAGCAAAGATATTACAAGAAGATGGAAGCAGGAAGCAAGCAGGTTTTTCTTTTCTAATAGTGAACAAAACAGGATTAATCTAGAATTAGTCAGAAGAGATGAAGAAGGCCACTTCATACTAATTAAAGAAACAATCCATGAAAAGGAAATGACAAGTCTAAACATATGCACAGGACACAAGTGCTGCCAACTTGATAAAAGAAATACTACTGGATATAAAGTCATAGATTAATCACAGCACAATAACAGGCAGGTCATACAAACAAAAATAAACAGAGAAACATTGGAGTCAAGAGACATCATAAATGCAAATGTGCCCAATACACAGTGGCAGGATATCGAGTTCAAATACTACAGAAAGCACATTCTTCTCAGCAACCCATGTGACTTACTCTAAAATAGATCTCATATTTACATACAAAGGCAGTCTCAACAAATACAGGAAAATTAAAGTAATTTTTTGTGTCACATAATAAAGTTGGAAATTAACACTAAGAAAAACAACAAAACAATACATGAACTCATGGAGATTAAACAACATACCTACATAATGATGACTATATCATTGAAGAAATAATAAAAGAAATTTTAAAAATTGAACATGAATGAAAAATCTAAATACAATATGCCAAAAGCTGTCAGACACAGTGAAAGAAGTCCTAAGAGTGGGGCTTGTAGCTTTAAGTGCCTATGTTAAAAAATATCAGAGCAATCTCAAATAAATAACTTACTGATGCACATTAAGGACTTAGGTAAATATAAGAACAAACCAAATACCCAAATAGTAGATGGTAAAAAATATTGAAGAATGGGGCAGAAGTCAATGGTATAGAAATGGGGGAAAAAGTAACAAGAATCAATTAAACTAAATTTGGTTCTTTGAAATGGTAATAAGATTGGCAAACCCTTAGTTGAACTAGCCAAAAGAAAGAGATATAATACCCAAATTAAAATTACATACAAAAATGGAAAACATCATAACAGATACCAGAGAACCTTAGAAAGCCATAAAAATATAGCTTAAAAACATAGCACATGAAACTGGAAAATCCACAAGAAATAAGTGAGTTCCTAGATGTATGTGACCTCCCCAAGTAAGAAGAGATAAAAGTTTAGATTGGCCTATAGCACGCAATGTGATTAAAGCAGTAATAAAATTCTCCTCCAGGGCTGGAAATTATTCTATGGTTAAGAGCACTTGCTGTTTCTCCAGACCACCTAAGTCATTATAGAAATCAGTGTGGACATTTCTCAAAAAGCTAAAGATAGAACTGAGGATGACCCAGATATACCACTCCTGGGCATATGCTCCAAGAACTCCCTACCACAGAAGTACCTGACCGTGAATATTGCTACTATTTACACAACGGCTAAGAAATGGAATCAGCCTAGACTTTCATCAATGATGAATTGCCAAAAGTTGGTACATGACTCAGTGGGATTCTATTCAGCAGAAAAGAAAATTGAAACTGTGAATTTTGCCAGAAAATGGATGATAGTGGAAAATACTAAACTAAGTGAGGGTAACCCAAAGCCAGAAAGAGAAATACCACATGTTCTTGCTCATATATGAATTTTAACTTTGAAATTCTATGTTTCTATGTTTAAATTACAGCGTCTATAGAGACCAAGAAGCAAGAATATCCATGGGATCCAAGTAGTGGGGAAGAAGTTTTAGGGGAGGATAGTAAAATATATGCACTACAAATGTAGAAAGGGAAGTGATGGCTGTGGAATTGTTTAAACAGAGATAAGTGTGGGGGGATGGAGGGGAAGGCAAGGTTTGGTGAAAGGATCTACCAAAAGTTAGAATATATGGAAAAATCAATACAAGAGTTTGCTACTTTATAAGCTATCCAAAAACATATAACAACAATAACAATAAAAGAATTTTAATTATAATAGAGGTATCTTGCATGGATGGACATTGCTGTTCCCAAGAGCTATAGTTGTTTTGTTTTGTTTTGTTTATTTTGCTATGTCTTGTTTTTAATATCAATTTCAGTGCCAGATGTGGGATACTTCCCTGTGATTTAGCCATGGAGACTCCAGAGACTCCCAAAACAATAGAAGCTATTGCTATTTGTGGTGGTTTAAATGAGAAATGTCCTCTCTAGACTCCAGTATTAGAATACTTAGTTCCCAGTTGGTTTCACTGTTTGGGGAAGTTTAAAAGGCATGGCCTTTTAAATGTTGTATGTCACTGGGAGGCAGGCTGGAGAACTTAGAGCCTCTCAGCGCTTCCAGTCTGCTTTCTGTTTCATTGTTGTGTTTGAAGATGTGAGCTCTCAGCTTCTTGCTCTGGTCACCATGCCTTCCTGCTGCCATGCATCCCCTCTGGAGGACTCTTATCCCTAAGGAACTATAAGTTATGGGTCGTGGTGTTTTGTCACAACCACAGAAAACAAAGTATTACACTATTATTCTTGATTGTCTGGTGGAAGTAAATGGTAAGACCAATTGCTGAAGATATCACACACTGTGGGGACAACCCATAAACCCAAGCTGAACTAAAGTAGAAGTTTCCTCCTTACTGTTTCAGGTTCATAGTTCCAGAAGGCACCATGCAGGCTGTTGAGCAGGAGGAATTTATCAAGGTTTTCCCCAGCTTTGGATACCACATGACACAATATCAACCTGTCCAAAAACATGTGTCCGCTGATGCAATACTGACATGAGTGTTTGTGAGGTAACCACCAGCTTTCTGAATGAATTTAAGGCTTGCTTTATGCCTGCTACTATAAATCTGGTCAAAAATCTATGACTGGGGATATCACAGCTGGAGGGTAGAACTGACTATAATATTGTACTAAACAGCCACTGTGTAGTCAAACAGAGAAACAGAGAGAGAGAGAGAGAGAGAGAGAGAGAGAGAGAGAGAGAGAGAGAGAGAGAGAGAGAGAGACTACTGAAAAGAAGGAGGCCGCCAGAGAAGGGGTAAGAGGTAATTAGGCTGCATATGGACAGAATACATTATATGCATATATAAAACTGACAAAAGGGTTTTTAAAGAATACCAATACATTTCTACTAGATTGTCACTATGCCAAGAAGTTTTCTAATTTCACTGATGTTTCTTTGCTCAACAGATTACTATGACATATAAGCTAGACACAGTCTCTGGTCATAAGCTGCCTACTGGTGGGGCCTGAATTTGTTTCTAGTTTCTCAAGCATCTGGAACAGCACATGTGACAACTTAACGCTAATTTTCATAACAATGAAGCTGAACCACTTTACAAGTTAATTGTCTACAAGCAATATATCATTGAAAAGCTGTACCACATACCACATAAAGGAAATGTCTTTTTTGAAAACCAGATGTGATAATGTCTGTTGAGTACTTAACTCAGAATATGTGTCACATTGCTGAGTGGTGTTTATGAAACTCTCATGTGATTCCTCATGTGTGTATGGAAAGTCTTTATCTGGTTTGTAGAACTCACATGCTCCCATTGTGTTTGTTTTGTTTTTATTATTTTATCGTTTTTAAAAACTGCGCTGGGGAAGAATCAGGAACCCATCTCACATTATAGAAACCAGTTATTGGAAGCCATGTTTTTATTCAAATACTAGTATAGGAATTTACTATCTTTGTTCACTAAGAAAACAAGATTTTAATTTTGTGAGTACCCAACAAAAATCAATAGCAACTTGTCAGCTGGTAGTGGAGAACTGGGCATTTTGATGCAGAGATTGTCAGTTCAGGAGACCAGCATGTGCTGCTCCTTGGTGCTGGGAAGATGTTTTTGTCCCTTTCAGATTTCACTTTCTTTTTCAGGAGGAAATGAACCCCCTTTCAAGAGACACTTCATTTACATATGTCCAAGTCTTGGAACAAAACATAACATTTCCCCCAAGTGTCTGACAACATAATCATGAAATGCGATGGAGACCGATCATTATTTCAGGTGTCATATCAGGTACTTATATATCAATGCTCATTCATTCGTATCTGAATAATCAGGCAGATTGCAGCGGAGGCATCTTAGATAGGCTCAGAAACAAACCTGTATTACCCGGATGCAATCTTTGGGTGTCCCCAATGACCTCCACTGCTGTTTCCTGGGACTGTACTGCCACTACTCTTCCTCTGAAGTCACAGAACTTAGACCTGCTCCTCTACGAGCATGTGGTGCTACCCGGGCTGTCATCCCTAGACTGTCCAAGGCTGTAAGAGTGCTTGAATACCAACAATATGCACTCACTTCCGGTAGCCCTTCTTGTCTATTCACGCTCGACACTGACAGGGAATTCATTGTTCTAGACTCGCTTTAAGAGTAAATATGCCATGTTCCCATAGAACACATACAAATTCTTTATCAAGGAGTGCTGGGAAGTGGAGAGATGGCTCAGTGGTTAAGAGTCTGTACTGCTCTTGCAAAGGGCCAGGGTTCAGTTCTCAGCACCCATGTGCTGAGATCACAACCATCCATAATTCAAGCTCCAAGTGAACCAACACCTCTGCTGGCCTCCACAAGCACCAGGCACACACATGATGCATATATAGGCATAAATATATCTTTTAGAAAAAAATCTACAATGTCTAAGACAGCAAAAGCCCTGACTTTTCTCTAATTTTAGGCCCTGCAAATACCCTACCCTTAGAAACTTATTTATTCTCCCAGTACCAGCAGTACTTCTGGCTACCCATACTTTATCCTGTACACACAGCTGTCATCTTCTACCTCCACTTCATTCCAAAAGAAGGGCTGACCGTGGTCTTCTCCTGCCAGATAGAGAGGATGTCCGAAAGAGAATTAGTCTCTGCCCCTTCTGCACTTCACATTTTGTCTGAACACATTTCTGCTATTCCCTAACCAATCTTCCTCTTTTGTTTCACTCTGCTTTTAATATAAATCATCCATCGCACAAAGATTCCACCAATTTTTATTTTTCATGATTTAAATATTCACATTTAAATTCAATATAGTACCCACCAGACCTTTTTGTATGTATTAGAAATCCATTCTAAAGTGTATATGAATTCTAATATGGAAATACAAAAGACCTAAAATAGAAAAACTATTGTTAAAAAAGAATGAGAACAAGGTGGTTGTGCTGACTAGTTTTATGTCAACTTGACATAAGCTAAAGTCATCTGAGAGGAGGGAAACTCCTCTTTCTTAATTAAGAAAATGTCTCCATAAGATTGGGTCATAGAGAGGCCTGTAAGGCATTTCCTTAGTAGGTGTTTGATGAGGAAGGGCCAAGCCCCTTGTGGGTGGGACCATCCCTGGGCTAGTGGTCCTGGGTTCTATAAAAAGGCAGGCTGAGCAAGCCGTAAAAAGCAAGCCAGTAAGAAGCACCCTTCCATGGCCTCCGCATCAGCTCCTGCCTCCAGGTTCCTGCCCTGCTCAGGTTCCTGTCCTGACTTCCTTTAATTATGAATAAATCCCTTCTGCTTCAACTTGCTTCTAGTCATGTTGTTTTATTGCAACAATAGAATCCCTAACTAAGACAGTTGTGCATGCCTATAACACCAGCATGTGGGAAGCCTAAGCAGGAGAACTGCCTTGATTTCAAGGCTAGCCTGGGCTACATGATAAGATACAGGCCAACCTGGGGTACAGAGTGAGATTCTGCCAACAACAACAACAATAATAAATATTAAGAGAACAAAGCTGAAAGAGTTCTTGATTTTAATAATACCTATAAGGCTATGGTAACCTAGAAAATGTATAAGAATGTACATATGGGAACAAAAAATCCACAGGGAACAATATGTAATATAAATAGTTTAAATTCCTTTGGAAACACCTAACCTCTAACAGAGTCTAACATTTTTTGAAAAATTATTAACTGAATGGAAAATGAATAAACAAATTGTGTTCTTTGAAAGACATTAGTATGAAGGTTCTTATCATGGAGGTTTGCCGAAACTGGGCTAAGGGCTGCCATTTGAGGTGGCATAAGGACTCTAAGCATCAAGACTACAATAGGAAACATAAGAAGTTAGTCAGAGTGCCTGAAAAAGCACACCGCACTATCACGTTCCAAATAACAGAAGCAGCTTGGCTTTCTCATTAGAACATTTGATAAAAGAGATACTTTTGGAGATCTCTGCTGCTGGGAGCAAATGGAGACCACTAAATTGCAGGATAAATGTCACTGTTTTGTGACCAGCTGCAACTGTTAAGAGGGTGTGAGAGACACTGTGAAAGGGTGATGGACCATCTTGCTAACAGGTCACATCAAGGGAGCTTCCACCAGGAGGCATCAAACAGTACTGCTGGTTTAAAAAAATAGTCCCTGTCTTTCTAGAAAGGCAGTGCTTATTGTTTCTGTCACTCAGCTGAAGGCAGAGATTGTTTCAATACATTCCTCCTCGAAAGGTGAAAAATCATTCCCTGCGGAAAAGCCAGAAGCAAGAAGGTCTCTGAGGGCATCATCGTGCAGTGGAAAATGTGAGATGAATACCAATCTTCAACTTTTAGTAGAGGGTAGGGACAGGAAAAAGGGTAAGAGCTAAGAATAGAATAACTGGAATAGTGTTTGAAATTTCCAATGAGACAAGTGTTGAACAGGAACCAATGTAAATGCTGCAAACTGCTGAGGACCTTCAAACCAAACTGAGGATTCAGCAATACCTTCATTGCTAGAAAGAACTGAGCCTTTGGGGTTTTGTTGTTATTATTGTTGTTGTTTTCCAATTTCTTCTCCAAATAAATGAAGATACTAAAACATGGAATATTCAATACCTTAATTCTACCAAACTATTTTAATTGCTGAAGTTTCCCAATATGAAGTATTTCTCTTTCAACATGCCAGGATTTCTTAAATACTGTTAAAAAAAAATTTCAATTTTCTCCCTCTGTTAACACTATGGTCTAGAATTTGAAAGCTACTACCCAAATCAAAATATTTCTTAGAAGACTGAAATGAAAGACTGTGGCTGGAGAGAAGGCTCAGGGATAAAGAACATTTGCTGCTTCTGCCGAGGACCCAGGCAAGTTCCCAGCACCCACATCAGGCAGTTTACAACCACCTGTAGTTCATCCTCAGGGGATCCAAAATCCTCTTCTGACCACCTGTACACATGTAGTGCACATACACTCATGCACACACACACACATGCGCAAACACATAAAGTAGACAAATCTTTTAAAAAGGACCCACCCATCCTCCCCCCCAAAAAAGATTACAAAATTGAATTCTGCTTTTGCCTCAGATTTTTCTGTTAAAAATAAACTTGGGCAGCCGGGCGGTGGTGGCGCACGCCTTTAATCCCAGCACTGGGGAGGCAGAGCCAGGCGGATCTCTCTGAGTTCAAGGCTAGCCTGGGCTACCAAGTGAGTTCCAGGAAAGGCGCAAAGCTACACAGAGAAACCCTGTCTTGAAAAACCAAAAAAAAAAAGAAAAAAGAAAGAAAAAGAAAAAGAAATAAACAAATAAACTTGGGCATGAAATTTAAATATCTAATGCAAAAATTTGGTGATAAGGGTTGTTTTTCTTAATAGTAAATAAAATGGCTAGTATGTTATAATAATTTTGCTGCTATGATTATTGATACCTAAGAGAAATTTACTTTGTGCTGTAGTATAAAGTATTTTCAATGAATATACTTGCACTACTAAATATAAAATAGTAAGTAATCATTTTAAAAAAATGAAAGTACAAAATAGGAAAAAGAACCTCTTAGTTCTACCGTTGGAATACAGCTGAGATTTTCAGAGTGCATTTCTTCCCTGAGTGCAAGGATGGTGTCAGCTTTTGATGTCCTTCATATTATTATAATGTATGAAGCCCCACTCTCTCACCAGTAGATGTCACAGCAGTAACAAAGTCAGCCATGGGACATTTCCATGAGGCCATCTGGTACCCCACCTCTAACATAGCTCACCAACAGTGGGAAGTGAAACTCTTTCTCAAGGTACTGACTTCAGCAACCTTATGTGAATCAATCAAATATATTTTAGGACTTCTCTAGGTCCACAGCAGACAGGCCTTGAAATACCACACTTATCCACAAAATTAGCATTTTCAAACTGAAAGAATCTATAATGGTTGTTAGATTGCAACCTCATTGTTCTATCAAGGCACTCTTGGTTTATGTTGGTTACATAGTCACGTAGTTAACTGGGCTTGCTGATTGATCTGTAGGGCTTTCCACAACACACATTCCCTGTCCATCATTTGTCACTAAATTTAGTAGCTGGTGTGGGAGGAGTTCTGGAGCTCTCCCAGCCCCTCACACACTGCCTTAGTTCTTAAGGTAGCTAGCTTTTGAAACCTGTAAAAAGAAATGAAGCACTCACTATGTGAATATTCTATCCTTGTCTGTCTTGAATCCATGCATAGTCTCTGACAGATCAATACAAACATATCCTGTAGCTCTCTTGAGCCTTCTTTGAGGATGAGCTCTTCATTTTCTAAGGACAGACACAGTCTTTGAGTCTACTATATGGCAAAGAAGGGCTTTTGATAGCAAGAATAAAGGTCATTTCTAAACCTGATTAAGCCTTTGGTCCTCTGTCATTCCAGTAATCCCTACCTCCAAATAATCTAAAGTAAGACATGTTTTCAAAGCAGAGAACACAATCCTTAAAGACAAGAAAGAATTCTGCTGCATGGGAGCTATCATAATGATGAGTCAAAGAAACAATAATGCTCAATTGTTATGGAGGACAGAAGATAATTTAAAGGATATCCTTTTTTTTTCACCCAATTCTCCCTCATCACATTCTCCTGGCATAAGAAGATTAATTCTGTTGAAAATGTATAGACCAAGGGATAGAAGTTGCCATAAAAACGGTCTCCTACTCCCACTCCTGTATGCCTTGTCAGTTCAAGGTCTAATAAATGGACAACACCTTTGGGTTTCTTAAACAGCTCTTACTCAGTAGCCATGTTCTTGCCCCAGTAGGTAACACTATTTCCTTTTACTACAAACATTCCTCCTAAGCCAGGCTCTCTGTACAGAGGAACAGAAGATAGGGCTCCTAATGAGGGGAGGATACCTCATGACCTGGGAGAGGTGGCAGCCATCAGTGGAGAGATAGAAAGCCACAAAATCAGATAGAGACCAGTCCATATGTTTGTCCAGTGTTCTCCCAGGTTTGCAGTTAATCCTGTGCACACGACAGTTCTTCCTGGACTCAACTGGTCACCTAGTTTAACAAAGCCAATGTGTGCTGTGATAGCTTAGGTTTGTAGAGCAAAACCCCATCTGCCCTAAGGTCTTTTCAATTAGACCCTCACTTGTCCAGAACTTGGTCAAGAACCCATGAGCCATACTTTTCTCTAAGAAATGTAATGAGCTGGTACAAAGTTCAGACTTGGACTCTATGTGTGTGATTCTTGGGAGAGGCCTCATCCAAAGCAATTCATTTTCATCTTTATGTAATTCTATCCAGCATGACTATAAGATTTGTCAGTACACAAATAGATTAGAAATCGTGTTTAAAAGATAGATGGTTGACTCAGTCACCTGATAGCGAAAGAAAGAAAAACTCTGAGGGTCATTATCCCATAGCTACCTAGATGTGGATTTCCTCCAGGAATGACACAGCAGCACACTCCATAGCTTCTTAAAGGAACCCCCTCTTTTTTTCCTAGACTGAGACTGTCAGCAAATGTCAGGAAAGAGGAGGAATGTCTTTGTTTTCTTCCTGCATGCCCCATGGTGACTTACAGTGCAAATCTAATTTAATACAGCTTCATTTGAACATTCTCTGTTTCTCAAAAGACTTTTAGTTCCCCCCAAATACTTCCTGCTATTTTGTAATCATATTATGGGTGTCTGTCTCTTACACTAGATTATGAACTCCATTTAGCAGGGAGCCCTGGCTCACTATTGACTGTCTATTCCTAATTCTGTGATCACCACATAAAAGAGGTTTGAGAAATAAATGTTGGGCAAATGAGGAAATACAACCAGAGAAGCATTTATTATCACATACCACTTTGGAAACATTTCTTTAAATTTAGAGATGATCCAAAGACAGACGGCAGAAGGATGTTTATTTCCTGGAAAAACTGCACAGGTGGGAGAAGATAACCACTTATTGAAGGTTATCGTGTATAAGGAGAACAAATCCTCACAATAACATGGCAAAGAAGGTATGATCAGTCCTCACTGAATGGATAAAGATGCCGGTTAAGTAACTTTCCGTTTGATGCAATTAGTGGTAAAACCTGCTGCAAGCCTGAGGTCTGTATTGCATTGCTTTGATGAATAAAGCTTCAATTATCTTCATTTGAGGAATAACTCATGCATTATCTGGAATACTACATTGTCCAGAAATAAGACTTGAAGTCTAAAGGGTCTAATTAAGATAGGAGGAAGGCCTTGTTGACTGGGGCTGAGTCAAACGTCTGAGACTCAAGACAAATAGACCAGGTTCAAAAGGCAGACAGAAATCATAAAAAGGCAGAATCAAAAGGCAAGAGTCCCTGAAAACAGGATCTGAGTCACGCTTCAGCCCACTGAAATCTAGCTGCCACCTCCAAACTTTCCCAAACAGTTCTCACTAAGGTCATCAATGACTTTGGCATCTCCAAATCCCATGAGTGGCATTTGGTCATTGTCTTGCCTCACATCCCAGTAGCATTTGGCTGTCTGACCATTTCCTCCTTTGTGAATCATTGTTTATCCTTGGCCTCCCTGGCCACACTTTCTGCAAGTCTTCCTCTTCCCTATCTGCTGCTCCATCTCAATCTCTTTGCCACCTCATCATCCTCACCTCAGTGGTAAATGTGGGTTTTTTTTTTCAATATTAAGGTAAGACTACCTTGTCTGAAGCTTCCTCCCTTCTTTCCTGTTGTCCTCTCATCTCTCTCCCACTTTCTCTTGATAAACTCACTAATTTCCATGACTTTAAATACTGTTGACAGTTGGAAGACTTTTAGATGTTATGTCCTGCCATGGAACAATTCTTTTCTACACTATGAATATCTATTACTCTCATTTGATAATAAAAAGCTGATTTACTGATGGCTGGGCAGGAGAGATTGAGCAGGAAGAGAGTGAAGAGATTGGCAGAAAGAGAGCCAGACTAGGAGAATGCTGGGAAGAGGAAGAGTGGAGTCAGAGAGTCACAGGCAAACACAGAGAAGCAAGATGAGAATGTCATACTGAGAAAAGGTACCAAGCCACATGACTAAACATAGATAAGAATTATGGGTTAATTTAAGTGTAACAGCTAGTTAGTAATAAGCCTGAGCTATCGACTGATCATTTATAATTAATATAAGCCTTTGTGTGGTAATTTGGGAAGCAGCTGCCAGATATTTGGGAGCAGGAAGTCAGGACAGGAAACTTCTAATTACAATGCCCCATCCCACATTACATTCCTGTACATAAGACTTGATTTTCCAACTGTCTATTTGGCATTGCTAATCAAATATACCAAACTCTAAACTACATAAATTGAAATCATCATGGGATTCATGTTTTTGTTTGACCATGGTGCTAAGGGATAAAACCTAGGGCCTCAAGTATTGAAACCACTAAGCCACATTTTAAGCCCTGATTTTTTTTTCTGGTTGTCTCAATATTAAAAGATGAGCATGTCCACTCACTTGAGTAAAGTTAGGAATGGTATGCATACTTATCACTGTCTCCCTCAAACTTTATCTATAAACCTATCATTTTTAATGTCTGAGGAGACTAGGCTCTGCCCATGTCTACCTCTCTCTTCTAACATCTTATTTGGAGAAACTATTTTTAAATATTTTTTAGGACCACTCCCAATTGTTCTCTCTACTTCCACCCTTGGGGCCTCTGATACATTCCCAAATACATTCCCCATGTTGTCACTAAAGACATCTCTTTAAAATTCTACTCTGACTATATTATCCTACCAATTAGACTCTAAAGCTCCAGGTTTTAACATCATCTACATTTTCCTGGAAAACCTGACTTAACCTTTGATTTATAGATCCATCTCAATCTATACCAATTCTGCATGTCTAGGTTCAATCACTAACCTTAACTTGGGGTCCCACTATCTTCAGTGCTTTAATGTGTTCTACACTGTTCTTCATGGTCTCTACCACCATTCTGAACTTTGTTAACACTTTATTTCAACTCAAGGTAGATTCTATTCAATGGATTTCTGGCCCCCTGAAATACATACAGATAGTCTGATCCCCATAAGTCACTGGTCCATTAGTCATGGACCCATTAGTCATGGATGCTGATATGCTTTTAGAGTTTGATTAATGTTTTGCTTTCTCAGTGACCTATAAACTGTAAGAAGACAAGCGCTTTGGAAATTATTCATCATTTAATCTCAGCAGCAAGTACAGTGTATTGCACATAGCCAATTCATGAGTACTTGTCAAAAGAAGGAATGAAGGAAAGAAGCAGGGAGCTTGGGAGCATACATAACTGATGAGTCAAGCAGAAGCAGATGGTGTCTTGGTTTAAGGTGATATGAGTGCTATCTATTGACAATGTGTATCGTTTATTTATGTGCCAAAGAATTATTGCATTCTTTCATTTCTTTGTCTTCATGAGGCTGAGTATTGTGGTATTTGCTGCTTGGGGCAAATCATATTATTTTGTAATGGCCCTCTAACTCAGAACTTAAGATTTATTTCCATGATAGAAATTTGTAATGCTTTTAAACTGGGCAAAATAGGTGTTTAATTCAGCTAAAATGACAAGTCTGTACAGAAACAACCTTTCATAGATTTGACAGAACTTGATCAATTCTTAAGACTGTCTCTGTTCCTGCCACTAGCTTCTTTTTCTCTGATGAGATGTCAGTAAGGCCTAAATATCATTCCCAATGGACTAAGATTTTGTGAATTGATTTATATCCAACAATTCTTCTTTGGGTAACAGTATTCAAATACTAACTCATCAAACTCATTCATTCACTTGTGACATTGCAGTGAGATTGACCCACCTCAAGCTCCTAGGACCTGGATAGTCAGAGCACAGTATCACTTTATGCTGTGGAATAGAATATTTGTTTAACTATGTAAAGATTGCTGCATTGGTTTATGCTGCATTTGTTTAACTACGTAAAGATGTGTTGCTATTTTACCTTGCCTTCCTAAGGCACCTGATTGATCTAATAAAAAGCTGAACAGCCAATAGCTAGGCAGAGGAGGGTTAGGCAGGACTGGTGGGCAGTGAGAAAATGGGAGCCAGCCAGCCAGAAGGAGCCAGCCAGCTGGGGGCCAGCCAGGTGAGGGCCAGACAGACAGACAGGGAGGAGGCAGGAAATCAGGGTGGACAGCACATATATGAGGTAAAGGAGTCTTGGGGCAGCACATAGATTAATAGAAATTGGTTAATTTAAGTTTTAAAAAGCTAGCTAGAAACAAGCCTAAGCTAAGGCTGAGAATTCATAATTAATTATAAGTCTACATGTCATGATTTTGGGGCTGGTGGTCCAAAAAAGCCTACTACAAACTCATGTGAAGGTTATTTCTAAATATCAAGTTGACTGAACTAGGAAATACTTAGAAACTGGGCAAAGAATTATTTGAGGAGTATGCTCATGAGGGTGCTTCTGATACATATTTATATGAATCAATGGACTCAATGGGTTTAATGTGAGTAGCCACTATCCATCAGCTGGAGCCCTATGGAGGAAAAAAAAAAACAAGGAAAACTGAATATGTCTATGTTCTGAGCTGGGACATTCTCTTCCTCTGGATTCCACAGCATTACTGTGATCTCCAGGTTCTCAGGCCTTTTATCCTTGGGCTGAGAGGTACACAATTAGCTTTCTGGTCCTGGTGGCCCTGGAGTAGACCATCTTACATCCCAGGGGCTCTAAGGTGTTGATAGTCCATAATGGTTAATCACTGTCAACTTGACTGGATTTGGAGTAATCACTTAGGAGACACACTTCTGGACATGTCTGTGTGGGTTTTCTAGAGAAGTGTAACTGAGGAAGGAAGATACAACTTGAGAGTAGATGGCATTATGCCATGGGCTGGATAAAACATGCCAGATGGGTTAAAAAGAAAAATGGACAAACACAAACATAAACACCAGCATTCATCTCTTTCTGTTTCCTGACTGTGGGTGCAATATGACCGACCACCTTGTACTCTAACTGACATGTCCTCCCATCATGATGGAATATATCCCTTCAAACTATGAACCAAAATAAAGCTTTCTTTCCTTAAGATGTACTTGTCAGCACTTTGGTCACAGCAATGAGAAATGTCACTGATGTCACAACCTGCCATGAGATTCCTCAGCCTTCAAATCATGTAGGGCAATTCCCAGAATAAATCACCTCCCTTCTATCCATCTAGCTAGCTAGCTAACTAACTATTGATTGATTTATCATCTATCTATCTATCTATCTATCTATCTATCTATCTATCTATCTCTCATCTATCTACCTACCTACATACCTACCTATCTACATACCCATCTATTACTACATATATGCTGATTCTATTTCTCTGGGGAGCTATGATCAATCAGAGTGATGACTGCAGGCACTAATGTGGTGATATTTTATTTGTGCTTTAATAAATAAAGCTTACCTGGAGATCAGAGGAAAAGTCAGCCATTATAAGTAAACAAAGATGTCAGGGAATGGTAGCACATGCCTTTAATCCTATCACTTGGCAGGCAGGGATCTATCTGGATCTCTGTGAGTTCAAGGCCACACTGGAAACAGAGTCAGGTGTGGTGACACACACCATAAATTCCAACACTAGCTAACCATGGAGGTCTGTACAAACAAACAAGAAGTGACAGAGTTGGGCAGGAAGAGGAAGTGATGTAGCTGGACAGAGAGAGCAAATCAGATGGCAGAACAGCAAGGCATATAGGCATGGGTAGACAGGAAGTATCTTGAATTTGGAAACTGCAGAGTTGGTGAGGTAAGGTTAGCTGTGGCCTTCCCTATTTCCCTGATCTCTCAGGTTTTCACCCCTATACCTGGCTCCATGATTTTTTTAATTAATAAGACCTTTAGAAATTCATCTACACACTAATGGTTGCCAAGTAGGTCAATAGGACTCAGTACTAACCCTTCCCACTAAGTGGGAAATAGAATGTCTCCTTCTTCTGTTCTCAGCTTAGCAGACATGAAATACATGTGTGACGGCTTGCTGCCTCCACAAGATGAACATGGAACAACACACAGAGAAGCCATAGTGTGGAAATGAGATGATACCAGTAGACACAATAGGTGTGGCACCATTGCACACTTAGGATGGGGACCGAGATCTTTTCTATAAAGAACCACCCAGTAAAAATTTCAGATTTTGTGGGTCATTCTGTCTCTGCTGTGACTTCTCACCTTCATTATCACAAGTTCAAAAGTAGTCACGATAATGTGTTAATTGGTGAACATGGCTACATTCAAACAAACTTAATTTAAGAACAATAAAATATAGAAATACCAATGATTTTCATATGCCTTTATCAGTACCCTCTTTTTGATTTTTCATAACCATTTGAAATTAAAAGAAAACATTTTTATTTCTCTAGAGAAATATTAACTATTTTTCAGGTCCCCCATGTGTGGGCTTTTCTGCCTTCATTCACTCCCAGCTCTTCAGTACTTCACTCTGTGAATTTTCCCTATTTGACTCAAGCCAATTGGAGTTCTGGGATTTGTTTTATTTCAAATGAAAGAGTCGCAACCACATCCTACATGCTTAGGACTTATTACTTGAGACAATAGAAATCAATGCTTGAGTAACTCTTTTACACTTACTAAGGAGAATATTTGATTACATTGTAGGCAACAAACTGTAGTAAAACTGGGACTGAATATTTAATCTAGCACCTACATAAAGCACTCATTAATAAAATTATCAAAACACTGAGTAATAAGTTTCCAACTTACAAGAAAGTCAATACAAATGGCTTATATAAAATACATATTTCTGTTGTCCCTTCCAGGTTAATCACATATGATTAAAATATTTCAGACTTGGGTTAAGGCAGAGCTCACTGGGTAAAATCCTTGCTACAGAGGAATGAAGACCTGAGTTTGGATTCCTAGTGCCCACAAAAAAATTGGGGCACGGTGGCATGTGCCTATTATCTTCATGCTGAGGGTGAGGAGCACCTGAGAAAGGTAGATGCTGGGCACTTGTAAGATCATGGTTCAGCAAGAGACCTTGTCTCAGAAATAAGGTGGAGGATTGAGAAAGACATCTGAGAGTCAACTTCTGACATCCACATGTACCCTCTGTGTACAAGAGCACCTGTGCACACACATGCATGCACCACACACACACACTAACAAGAAATATATTCAATTTTACTAATACCTTTCTTGACACCCCCATGACTTTATTACTAAGTAAGAATATACTGTTGAATTACTTTAAATAATGCTTTCATTCATCCACTCAAAATTCAAGTTCTGAGTCAATTTTCTACTTACTTTCCTCTAACTCCACAATTCTTTTTTGCTTAATTCTTTGACAACTTCACGTGTATGTAATGCTTTTTGATCATACTTACCTCCGCTGCCCTCATCCCCAGTTCTCTTCCTCTGAGACCCCTTTTCATTTCCAACAAGGTTGCTTCCTACTTCATGGCTTATTCATTTATTTATTTTATTCCTTAACAGTTTTATACATGGAGATAATAAGTTTTGTTAATTTATGCATGAAGTCACACACACAGACACAAACACATTCTCTCATCACTGTCTCTCTCTGTCATCTGCTTAAACCCTTCTCCACAACTTCTACCATAATTTCATGTTTGTTTTCTGTTCTTGTTTCTTCCTCCACTGAGTTTAAGTGTCCTTGCATGAGCATGGGTTAGGAGTTACTTACTGTAGCTTGGGCAACTTGTCAACAGCAACACCACCAAAGATAAATGACTTTCCCTTCCATAATCACCATAGTTCCTCACCTAGGGGTGGAGGCCTCATGATCTCCTCCTCCGTCCAGGATGGAATGTTGACCTGTTGACCAGCTCAGACTTGTGCAAGTCCAGTGCCAGTAAACACAGTTGCTGGGAGCTCATGAGTGTGATAGTCATGCCATGCCCAGAATGCAACATTCCACAACACCCCTCCCTTCCTCTGCCTTTTGCCTTCTTTCTGCTCCCTCTTTCCTGAAACTTGGAGGAGGGGACTTACATGTCCTGTTGAGGCTGAGCACTGAAGAGTCCCTCTTCCTTAGCACTTCAAAGTTATTCACACTTCTCTGGCAAAGGCTGATAACTAGTCTGTGGATATAAACAGAGATATAGGGATGGTTCAACATATGAAAATCTGCCAATATATTTCACCATATAAATACACTGAACAGAAAAAAAATGATCAACTTGTTAGATGCTGAAAAAGCCTTTGACAAAATCCAACACCCTTTCATGATAAAAGTCTTGGAGAGATCAGGGATACAAGGAATGTACCTAAACATGAAAAAAGCAATATATATCAAGCGGATAATCAACATCAAGTTAATTGGAGAGAAACTTAAAGCAATTCCACTAAAATCAGGAACAAAACAAGGTTGTCCACTCTCTCCATACCTATTCAATATAGTACTTGAAGTTCTAGCTAGAGCAACAAGACAACTAAAGGAGATCATCAAGGGGATACAAATGGGAAAAGAAGAAATCAAAGTATCATTATTTGCAGATAATATGATACTATACACAACTGACCCCCAAAACTCTACCTGGGTACTCCTACAGCTAATAAACACCTTTAATCATGTGGCAGGATACAAGATTAAAAAAATCAGTAGCCCTCCTATATACAAATGGTAAATGGGCTGAGAAAGAAATCAGAAAATCAACACTCTTTACAATATAGCTTCAAATAATATTAAATATCTTATTGTAACTCTAACCAAGCAAGTGAAAGATCTGTATGACAAGAACTTCAAGTCTTCGAAGAAAGAAATCAAAGAAGATATCAGAAGATGAAAAAATCTCCCATGCTCCTGGATCAGTAGAGTTAACATAGTAATAATGGACATCCTACCAAAAGAATTCTACAGATTCAATGCAATTCCCATCAAAATCCCAACACAATTCCTTACAGACTTTAAAAGAATAATACTCAATTTCATATGGAAAAACAAAAAACCCAGGATAGCTTAAACAATCCTGTAGAATAAAAGAACTTTCAGAAGTATCACGATCCCTTATTTCAAGATCTACTACAGAGCTATAGTAATAAAAACCACATAGTATTGGCACAAAAAGAGACAGGTGGATCTATGGAATCAAATAGAAGACCAAGATGCATATCCACACACCTATGGACACCTGATATTTGACAAAGCAGCTAAAATTATACAATGGAAAAGTATCTTCAACAAATGGTGCTGGTCTAACTGGATGTTGTTGACATGGAGAAGAATGCAAATCAATCCCTATCTATCACCATGCACAAAACTCAAGTCCAAGTGGATCAAAGACCTCAACACAAATCCAGGTACACTGAATCTGACAGAAGAGAAAGTGAGAAATAATCTCAAATGCATTGACACAGGAGACAACTTCCTTAACAGAACACCAATAGCACAGGCACTAAAATCGACAATTAGTAAATGGGACCTCATGAAACTGAAAAGTTTCTGTAGGGCAAAGGACATCATCTATAGGATAAAATGGCAGCCTACAGAATGGGAAAAGTTCTTCACCAACCCCACATCCAACAGAGAGCTGATTTCAGAAATATATAAAGAACTCAAAACACTAAATATCAACAAATCAAATAATCCAACTAAAAAATATGGTACAGATCTAAACAGAATTCTCAACAGAAGAATCTCAAATAGGCAAGAAACACTTAAGGAGATATTCAATATCCTTAGCCTCCAGGGAGATGCAAATCAAAACCACCCTGAAATTCCATCTTACTCCTGTCAGAATGGCTAAGATCAAAAATAAAAGGGACAACTCATGGTGGAGAGGATGTGGAGCAAGAGGAACACTCCTCCATTGCTGGCGGGATTACAAACTTGTATAGCCACTTTGGAAGTCAGTATGGCAGTTTCTCAGAAAACTAGTAATCAACCTACCACAAGACCCAGTTATACCACTCTTGGGCATATACCCAAAGGATGCCCAATCATACCACAAGGACACTTGCTCAACTATGTTCACAGCAGCTTTATTTATAATAACCAGAACCTGGAAACAACCTAGACGTCTTTCAACTGAGGAATGGATAAAGAAAATGTAGTACATTTACACAATCTAGTATTACTAAGCTGTTAAAAACAAAGACACCAGGAAATTTGTAGGCAAATGGATAGAACTAGAAAAAAAATTATCTTGAGTGAGGTAACCCAGACTGAGAAAGACAAAAATGGTATGTACTCACTCATAAGTGGATATTAGCTATAATAAAGGATAATCATGCTACTATCCACAGCCTCAGATATGCTAGGTAACAAGGAGGGTTCATGAGGGGACATCCAGATTCCCCTGAGAAGGGGAAATAGAAGAGATTTCATGAGCGGACTGAGGGTGGGTGGGGATGGGAACATGAGTGATCAGGTTGAGGGGGGGAAGGAGTGGGCGAGTACTGAAAGAGACTACTGAAAAGCAGGGGGAGGTGACGACACATTCTGGGGTCAGGTAAAAACCTGGCGCAAGGGCATCTTCCAGGAATCTACAAAGAAGACCCCAGCTTAGACTCCTAGCAATAGCAGATAAGTAACCTGAACTGGCCATCTCTTGGTGCCTTACCCAATTGTCATCAGAGAAGCTTCATGCAGCACTGATGGAAACAGATGCAGACCCACAACCAAACATTAGGTGAAGTTTGAGGAATCCTGCAGAAGAGAAGAAAAGATTATAGGAGCCAGAGAGGTAAGGACACAAGAAAACTCACAGAATCAAGTAACCTGAGCTCATAGGGACTCACAAAGACTTAACGGACATCTGGGGAGCCTGCCTGGAACTGACCTAGGCATTCTGCATATGTGTTACAGTTGTGTAGCCTGGTCCTCTTGTGGAACTCCTAAGAGTGCGAACGGGGGCTGTCTCTGACTCTGTTACTGGCTTTTGGGATCCTACTCCTCGTGCTGGGTCGCCTTGACCAGCCTTGTATTAAGGGGAGATGCTTAGTCTTACTGCAACTTGATATGCCCTGTTCCTGAACAGAACCAAGGAGGAGTTTGTGGTTGGGAAGGCAAACTGTGGCAGGGATGTAAAATAAATAAATTTGTTTTTAAAAAATCGAGGACATGAATAAGGTGACCTTGAAGTGAGGTACATTAATCTCTGAGAAGATAAGACATCCACAAGTCTAGTAAAAAGACTTGATCAAATTTGCCTTTGAAAACTGACAATAAATGATTCTGACTTTTTTTATCACTAATTATGCTACCACATGATTAGCTTTTACGAATAAATATGTCCGTAACTTTTAAGAAATAAATCATTGTTGAGAGGGTAGACAAGTTTCCACTTTCTCTGTTTTCTTTGTCTAACACAAGCCTTGATGGTCACTAAACTTGGCAGCACGTGTTTGCAAATTGTGCCTTTTCAGACCATGATCTTGGAAAAATCTTCATAAATTTCCTAGAGGTTAAGCAGAGTGCCTATTGGCTTTGACAAAAATGTAGATGTCTATTATTTCACACTGAACAATCTTCTTCATCCAGCATTTTTTAGGGTTTCTGTTGTAGAAACCATGTGTGAACAAAAATAAATAATGATAATGATAGAAGAAAAGGAAGAAAAGGCCTATACCTTTATCATGAGAATGAACTGATGGGAAAATAGCAAGATTTGGCCCCTTTCTCATTTCATCTGCCATTACAGTGCAAAGTGACTGTAAAGCACAGCAATGCACGAGGAATAGGCACGAATACTCACATCTTCTAAATAACACTGAATGCCTATTGTTTATGACGGTCGTTTTGACGATTATTAAACACTGTTTGACTTGCCAAGTCACCCAGAGCACATGTCTGATGGTGTCAACTTGGCTTTTGTCACTTGGCAGATAATGCAGTGGAAGCCCCACCACACAGTAACACAAATACTCCACACATGATACACATAGCAAGAACATACAGACATTTATTTGGCATGACATCGCAACACAGCATGGTCATCTATACAGTTAGGCTGGAGAGCCACACAGTCAAGAAATTTTAAAATCCATAAAAGTAAATCTTGCTCTAAGTGAGTTTGCAATTTTCTGCTGAGCTGTGTTCATAGCTGTCCTAGACTCCATGAAGCCTATAGGGCATGGGTTTGCCACCACTAACTTATGTCTCCTGGCAACCATTTCTTGGGCTTTCTAGCCTTCTAGAAGCTCACTCCTACAACATTCAGCTTTCTGTTAACTTTTCCAAAGGAATTCCATCTTCTTCCAGCAACCTAGACAGATCTGCCTGTTTTACCTTCCCCTCATCCTCTCTTGGTTGTTAAAGAATATTAAAACTAATTTACACATTGGTGTAAACCATTCAGAACTGCCGGCGCCTTACCTACATCATACAGATAATAGCCCACCATAGGATGCATCAGAGCCACTAAAGCCCCACACTAGTCCTGAGGCCCCTGCTGAGTCAACCCCTTCAAAAGACCGCTGAATCTGGAGAACTGCACGGTCACCACAGATGAGTTCATAGAGTAGAACTGGACTCCAAATCCTACTGGAAGGCCCTCTGCATTTCCCGTTCCATGAATACGCAGAGGTGGTTTTCACAGCCAATGACTCTGGCCATCGCCACTACACCACTGTGGCCCTGCTCAGCCCACACTACTACAGTACAGCACCACTGCCGTGTCAGCAACACCCAGGCGTGAGGTACCTGGCCCACGGGGACCAGGATCTTGCCAAAGCCCATTTGCACTGAAACAGTGTTCTTGCTCTATAAACTGTGTTAGCAACTCGGAAAGATGCCGTGAAACATTCTATTAAACCACTTGTCATTTCACTCAAAAACAAGGGGGAAAAAAAAACTTCCCTGTAAACTCAGACTATTGGGCCCAGTGGATGGGAATCAACCACCACCGTCTTCATGCTCCGTTTTATGTCTGTGCTTCCTTTACTGTCTTCCAGTCCCTGATGCTCACAGGGACCTCAGCAAGGTTGCAGTTCTCCGAGTCATCACGGACTGGGTTTTTTTTTGTTTTGTTTTTTTTTTTGTTTTTTTTTTTTTTCTTTCTTCGAGACAGGGTTTCTCTGTGTAGCTTTGCGCCTTTACTGGGACTCACTTGGTAGCCCAGGCTGGCCTCGAACTCACAGAGATCCGCCTGGCTCTGCCTCCCGAGTGCTGGGATTAAAGGCGTGCGCCACCACCGCCCGGCTTGGGTTTTTTTTTTTTTAATGGTGCAGATTTCGTTGAGTCAAGGCAGCTTCTCTAAGAAAACCTTCACCCATCCTTCTGTAAGTAAGCTGAATAAACACATTTGTCCACTAAGCTAGACTTGAGTCGAATTGCATCATTGCGCCACAACCTGCAGGCAGCTCAACTGATTGGAAAATCCCTTCTCCTCCACAACTGTTACTGTTTATGTAAGTGGGGAAGGGACCGTGGTAGTCTTTTAACTCTTAGTAGCTTCCTGAGCCTGCCAAGTTTTGTTTACATTCTGGTCGTGTCTGTTGCTGAAGCATCTCTGCGCCGTCTTGTGGGACTGGAAGTGAGGTCATCACTCAGCATGCATGCCAGTTTCTCATCCAGACAGGAATGATGTGTCTTCCTGGGAGATTACAATGGCAGATGTTAAGGCCTGGTGATTTTGTGCATTTTGTGTGTGTGTGTGTGTGTGTGTGTGTGTGTGTGTGTGTGTGTGTGTGTGTTTGGGAATGTGGCAGTTGGACAACTGTTACAAAGTAAACTGTTGTTCTAGGAGTAGGCTCTAGGTCTCTGTGTAGACACTTTTACATGTTCTTAGGTCTTTTCCATATTCACAGGCATTCCTAAATTTACTAGCAAAAGGAACAGTTTTCAAAGTCACCATAATATTTCACTGGCCATTAAGTGTGTGTGTGTGTGTGTGTGTGTGTGTGTGTGTGCATGTGTGTGTATGTACCCATGCAAGCATGTGTATGCATGTATGAATGTGTGTGCATGTTGAATGTATCCATGTGATGACCAAAAAAGTAATCATACAAATGTTTTCTTCTCTGATGTCCTAGAAAGAAAAAATAAATAAAATTGTTTCATGCATGAGTTACAAATTCATACTTACATATTCAGAGAGCTTTGGGGTCTTTTTACTGTCACACACAATTATATTTTGATCTTTTGTTCTTTCTCTGCTGTCTTGACCTTTATAGTTTGTCTTTTTATTTAAAAGTTAATTTTTATTATTTTAAATTAAGCATGTGTGGGTGTGCACATGAGTGGCAGATCCACTGGAGCTGGAGTACAGGTCATTTGTGAGCTGCCTGGCTCAGGGGGTGGAAACAGAGCTGAAGTCTTCCGCAAGAGAGGTGTGCACCCTCAACTCCCGAACCATGGTTCTGCCTCCGTCTTTTGGAGTTCTTCACATGGAATTTACTCTTTACTCTTTCATGTATGTCTGCGTCTATCTGTGTATAACCTAGGGTCTTACACATGCCAGACATACTAGGTATGTGCCCACCCCTGCACTGTATTGACAGCCTTCTTTGTGTTTTTTCATGTTGGTTAGATGACACATGGTTTTTGGTTTGGGGGTTTGGTTTTTGTGTGTGTGCATGTGTGTGTGATAACATTTACTTGGAATGCAAAAATTCATTTTTAGATCTAGTTAACTACAAATATTAGAGGTGCTGTTAGGTTATTAATTAGTATATTTGTGTGCCTTTGTGCTTAATTACATTTTAGTTCTGCTATCACTGATTTTAACTTATAGTAACACTAAGAAAAAGGAGTGATTTTGTTAGAATGTTTCCAAGAAAAAAAGCTATGCAATTCCATTCATATTTAGACTACCTGTGATTTTGGAAAAGTCTGAGAAAGTGTATCTATCCAGCATCTCCCAATTTTAGTTTACTGGTTAGCATTGCATTTTTAATGTTGAATAGGATGTAGGCAAAAGAGTCACTGTTCCAGTCAATTGAGGTGACTTCTGCTCAGTAGCATCCCCATTTCCTTGCTAGCAAAGTATAGCCATGCAGAGAAACAGTGGGCATTCACCATCTCTAAACTGTCTGCCTCTGATGTCAACTGCTGTAATATCTAAACCAAGCAGATTATTCAAAGCCTGAATGCTAATAAAAATTACTGATAAGCTGTTTTTAGAGTTTGGTAAGATTAAACATTGTTTAGGTAAGTATGTGTCCATCATAATCTCACTCCAATTCCCAGGCTTGGCATACTATGTTGTAGACAAGACAGGTAGGTATAGCAGCAGAGTTTGCATGTTTTGAGACCTGTTAGCTCTCTAATCAGCTGCCTAAGTAAAGCCTGCCTCACCCTGAACTCATGACCTACTCATTGGTAGTTGGTCCTCCTCCCTAGATGCTGCAGTGTGAGGGCAGGAGCAGACCAGCAGGAAGCAGTTGAGCTTGTGTTTACTCTATGACTCATTAAGTTGACTCCTGAGTATTTATCCAAGAGAAATAACAACATGTCTCCACACAAAGGCTTGTATGTGCATGTTCGTGGCAACTTTGTTGATAATTAGAATAACCCCAAACTGGAAACTATCCAATGTCCAGCACTGGTAAATGGGTAAACAAAGGGTGGTTTAGCCATACTATATGGCAATAAAAAAACAATAAATTACTAGTAAAGGCAGCAATGTAGATGAATCTCAATTCATACACAAAATATCACATGGTGTATGATACTTTTTTGAATATGTACTTCTTTATAACTCTAGAAAATACTAATTCATGACAGAAAGTAAATCAGTAGTTGTGTGGGGTCAAGAGCCAAGCGCTGGGAACTCTTAGAGCATGGAAAAAACTATTGTGGGTGATGACAATACTTCACATGAACTTTGATTGTGGTGTTTATTTTGCAGGCATTCAGAATGTCAGCTGTACAGAATTATTCACACTAAACAGAGGTGGCGATGTGTGAATGATACCTCAGGGCTGGGCTGTAGCTCTATAGAACAATGCTTTCCTAGTGTGTGTAAAATACTGATCCCTGACAGGCCATGGTGGTATACACCTTTAATCCCAGAACTCGGGAGGAAGAGACAGGCAGATCTCTGTGAGTTCAAGGCCATCCTGGTCTACGTAGTGAGTTCCAGGACAGCCAGAGCTTTATCACAGAGAAACCCTGTCTCAAAAATAAAAATAAATTTTAAAAAAGATAGTGATCCCCCACCCACTAAATAAATAAAAGGAATAACCAATACCTTAAGTTATTGGGTAGTAAATATATGAACAAAGAATAACAGTAAACTATAGGGAAATGTAAATGAAACACACGTAAAAATCACTTAATACCTGAATTTTATTAGAGCATGTTTTGATATTTTTTTCTCTTTTTCTGGTGCTGGGAACAAACCAGGGCCTCTCAGGCTAAGCATGAATTACACTGCAGACTCTCTGTCTAAATTTTAAATTTTTAAAAGTGCAGACCTTTTTTTTTTATTCTTCTCTCATACAATACATCCCAATCTCAGTTTAAAAGTCCAGATCATAAAGAGAATAGAAATAAAATTATTTTAAAAATCAGAAACAAAACACTCAGGTGATGTTTGCAAGTGCTTAGAAGTGATACTAAATCTTATTCATTTGATTTTATTTGGAAATATTCTTTGCATCCTTAACTAGGTAACTAGGAAAATAATCATATATATATATATGTGTGTGTGTGTGTGTGTGTGTGTGTGTGTGTGTGTGTGTGTATGTATATATATATACCATTTACTTATATATTTGTATATTATATTTATATATAATACATTTATATAATATATATTATATAAATGAACTATTTCAGGGGAGAAAATAAAATGAGACATCCTGAAGCCCCGATGGGAATTGAGCCCCTGGATGCGTGTGTGACGTCTAGAAGAAACCCTGTAGCTGTGAAGACTGACCTGGAAGAACCACATGAAGGTGACAAGTCATTTGGAAATGGCTAGAAAAGCAATCAGCCTTGGTGGGTGGGACTTTTCACCACATACATTTTAAATTCCTTTTTTTTCCTGGACCAAATGAGTGTATTAATTATTTACATTTTAAAGTTAAATCAGTAAAAATAAGTGGGTAGAGTCGAGTGGAAGCTAAGGCCTTTGCAAAGGGGACATGACCCTCCCTGGAGGCCAAGCCGTACCTCTTCCCTTCCTCCCTCATCTGCTCCTTCACATTTTGCTTGCTGCTAGAGGTTTCCCACCCAGCCATTCCTTTCACTCTCTTCCACAGTCAGGAAGAAGCCCTGCTCCTCCATCCTTCCAGAGGTGCCTCTCAAGTCCCTAGACTGAGAATTCCAACTTTTGTCAGCCTATGAAGTGTACAGTAAAAGGAAGACAAAATGCAAAGAGAGTTTTCTGAATGTAGAGATATAAGATGATACAATCAATACACTACAGTCTCTACAATATAATAAATGTATGTGTATAGAGAGAATGTTTTGAAGCCATTAATGCTTTATAAATGTTTCTACAAATAGAGCAAAATTCCGACACAGTCCCATTCCAATCTCTTACCTCCCTACTCCAGTGAGGCATCTGATAAGAAAATAGTAGCATTCCATTGCCAGGAGTCTACTTATCTATCTGCAGCTTTTAAGGTGGTGAGCCTTGCTTTCAGAGCAAAACAGTTCTCCCACTTGCCTTTAGGGCAGAGGTTCCTGACAGCTGAGGTTGAGGCTTGCTGCTTCCTCTTCAGTTCCCAACTTTTCACCTCATAGGGCCATAGGGCGCAAGGCTAGTCTCTCCTTTGGGCTGTTTATACACTCTTCTAGCTCATTCCAGCTCTTACTCAACCTCCAGACTTTAAATTATAGTTAGATATCTATGAGCCCAATTTTTATCTGTTCCTTGCACATTTCTTCCCTGAGGCCCAAGATCACATATCTACCTAATTACTCTGTAGCTCCATGTGGAAGTCGAAAGCTGTCTCAAGCATGGCAGGCCCAAACTGAGACAACTGGCTTACCTCTTCCAATCCTCTACTGTTCCTATTTTTTTTTTCATCTCAGTGAAGAGTATCATTCATTATCCAGTTACTGATCAAAATAACCTTGGTCCAGAAAGCTGACTCAGCAAATAATGGTATCCACTGCTATGCCTGAGAACCTGATTTTTGACCCCAGAGACCCAGATGGTAAAAAGATAGAACCCGGAAGTCCACTTCATGTAAGGCAGAACTAGGGAAAGATCACCTCCGCTCACTCCTCTCTAACCCTAACCCAGGTATGAAGCAAGTGAATGCCTCTTCTTCAGAGTTTCATGGGCCATGGCAGGCACAAGGAGTAACAGTGGGCGTTCACAGTTGGCTTGAAAGGTGACCAGGGAAGTATGGAAGTACCAACTCGAAATGCCACATTAGTAGCTTCTATGTGTTAGCTGCTATAGAAGCTGGATGTGCCGCTCACTCCTGTAATCCCAGCCTGGGCTTAGAGTGTGGCTTTGTCTTAAAAACCAACACCCCAAAATAACGACACTAAGACCTGCTATCAAGATGGTGGAACCACCTGGGGTGCTTTAAAACTAATCATAATATCCCCCACCCCCTACCCCCACCCCCCACCTCCCACCCTACCTCCCCACCCCTACCCCCACCAGGTCAGGCAATATCTCTGCATAAGAATCCTAGAGACCAAGAAAACAAAAGTTCTCAAAGCAGGCAGCTGCTGGAGTTCCCCCAGGAAACCTAATCCTCTGCCTTTCTGGCAGCTCTCTGCTGGCTTGCTGTCCTCTACCCAAGGTGCCTGTGGTGCTGTGGAAGACCCAATACTAACAGGCACTGGCCTTTGGAGTTGGCACTGTAGCATTTCACATAATATAGACATGGTCACTAGGTCTCCAAGGCTAGGTGACATAAAAATACCACTGCTTCCCCATCTTAGAGCTTGCCATATGAGAACCACCAGGACCAGGGAAGGCTTTCCTTCTCCTCAGGGGTATCTGTAGGATGTTCACCTCTTCTGGAAGATGTGGGTACTCTTCAGTATAATTCAAGCTGACCAAAGAACCATCTGTTCCAACAGACTGTGGGGCTGGAGCATCCAGGCTACCATGTGGCACATCCAGGTCACCATGTGGCACTTCCAGGGAGGCTTCTTGAGACCATGTCAAAAAGCCCAGGCTGTCCCCTTCACACGCTTCTAGAATGACTTCCATTTGGTGGCTGGGAAGGACACTGGTGTGTAGTCCCTCTCATATAAAAGCCACGTCTTCACGAACACCACAAGCATCAAGGATAGCCAATGTGACAACCCCAGTAGCAGTCGAGGGACAATGACCCAGGACTAGATGAGACCTAGTTGATACCCCCAGGCTCCCTCCTGGATAGAAAGCTGTGCTGAGAGCTGGCCACATGCATTTTGCTTACCTGCAAATGGGAGCCAAAAAACTGTTTGTGAAGAGGGGTCAGCTGAGGGGGACATTCAGCTGACCTCCTTGGAAACCTCCCTGACCTCTCCTGTGTGGCTTGTGCTGGGCAATAGAGAGTAAGAAATCCAAGGACTGTTTTGAAAAGTGATTTTCACAAACATCCCCAACTCTCAGAAAATGAAAAGGGAAGCCTCCAATACTACTTCTGCCATCCCACTAAAATGGGAGAAAACACAACCCTCTCTCACTAGTTCTGATTTGCATCCTTCATTCAAAAGCAGATGTAAAAGAAACCAAGTGTTTCTTAAGAAAGAGGCTGGATGGGAAAGCCATTAAAACAATGCATACAAATCAAATCTCACTAGGAAAATCACAATGGGTCACACAATCAACCAGGCCAAATCAGAACTAGCTGGTTCATTAAGCCCCACATCCCAAGGCACAGAGGCTTAAAAAACTAGACCAGCTTTCTTGCCAAGAGTCTCAGGTAAAGCCCTCTCAAATGAAAACTCACATTTGTCTGGGCCAAATGCTAGAGGGTAGGAGGCCCTTAGGGTTTTCCTGGATTATCTGCCTCTAGTCTTTGCCTAATTTTCATTTCAGTAAGCAATCTTTCCTGTTCTCAAATATACCTAAGCCTCACAAGGGAAGATTCACCTCCACACCCGCTGTGAAGCTCCAGAGTCCCTGGGATCCCAAAAGCAGAATCAGAGGTGGCTCCTGTAGCCACTCCACAGGAAGGGAAATAGGATTCAAAGCCATCCTTAAAGAAAAGAAAAGCAACTGAGGAGCTATTGTGCCAAGGCACTGGCTGTGCAAGGCTCTCTAGCCAGCACCAAATGTGCAAGTTTCTAGTGCACACAGCAAGATCCCTATTAGCATGTCCATCTGCAGAAGGCGTGAACGTGGACCATGGATGCCAGCCCACATTTGGACTGTTGTTGACCTTGTTTTCTCCTTGCAGCTGCTACAACAAATAGCAGTTCCGCGGAGGGGGTGGATGGTGGGAGGGTTACATATGTGTACAGCTGTGTGTGTGTGTGTGTGCGCGCGCGAGGAGACCAAAGGTCAACTCTGAGCATCTTCCTCTATAGGTCTTAACTTTATTTTTTGAGCTGTTGGCCTTGGTCCCTGTACCTGAGGCTGGTTATCTGGGCTAGGCTGGCTTGTCAGCAGTTCCCAGGGATCCACCGATCTTACATCCACTCTACCCCCACCCCATCCTCTGTACTCTGTACCTTTTTGTGGGTGCTGGAGATCCAAATTCCAGTTCTCATGACTGCACAGTAAGTACTGTAATCAGTGAGCAGAGCATCTCCTCTCAGAGCTGTTCCTCTGAAGGAACAGTGTGATCTTCGAAGTCCATAATTAGAAATCTCAGAGAGAAGTCGTTTTCACTAAATTGTGCCATTGGGAGGCCAAAAGTTCTTCTTTTAAGAAACATGGTGATTAATTTTGTTTCCATTGCTCATGGCAGACCACGAAGACTAATAGAAGGCGAGACCTAATGCATTAGACTCCACAGCAAGATTCTCTTATTCTACTTGTGTATGCAGAATTGTTTAGAGATGCTTACTGTCAAGCCTGATGTCTGAGTTCAACCCTCAACACCCACATGGTGAAGAAGAGAACCAAGTTCCACAAGTTGTCCTCTGACACTCCTTGTACACAGAGGTATACATGCCTGTATATACATCATACACATGACAAGAGTAGGGAGGGAGAGTGAAAGAATGTAACAAAATAAAATAACATAACAAGTGCAGCCAGCATGAGTTCTGTAAGGGCAGAGTTTGGAATGTGTCCACCACTACCCACTTCAAACACAGTTGAGTCTCAAGTACAATTTGTTATAACTTTGAACTTTACTGAAATACCCAGCATCCCGGAATGTTCCCCTATTTACCTTTATTAATTAAACAGCAGTGATATTCCCTTCCTCTCTTCCTGGAGCCCTCATCTGCTGCTGCTTACCTTACCCTTGGTGAAATGTCCTTCTGGGAGGCTCTTTTTGACCTGATGCCCACTTTACACAAGCCTCAAAGCTTAGTTGCAAGCCATAGTAGAGTGCCTATTATGATACAGCTAAAGGATGCCTTGGAGTTGTTTAGGATGATGATTTAATTATTTTAAGCATTGCAGTTCTGTCTTGCCTCGTGTAACAAGAGCAAAGAGCTCCCTCTCCTCCTTCTTCTAGACAGGAACTCAGGGCACTTCACAAGCTGAGGGTGTTGTGGATTTCTTTGGTTTCCTTGTTGTTTTCTACAAGCCATAGAGGAACAACTGTAAGAATTTCTGCAGATCTTTCATTTTAGCTTTGGTGAAAAACAAATTCCAATCAATTGCAGAAATATGTAGCTTATTTGACTTGTGATTTGGATTTCTCCGAACTTGTTTACTTTATTCTGTAGGACTCTTGCCTTTGTAGATCTTTCACCATCTAAAATGCCGTTTTGAGACTAACTTGCAGAAATCGCCTCTCAAAAGTGATTATTTTATACAGATGAAAATGTCTATATTGCTTGTGGGAAACAACAGAACAAACTCCAAACCCACAACACCCTCAGTTTGTGAAGTGCCCTGGATCCCTGCCTAGAAGAATGAGCATGAAGGAGTGCTTTGCTATGTGACCTTTATCACATGAGGTAAGACAGAATTTCAGTGAATAAAACAATTAAATCATCCATACTAAAAGGCTTGAAAGCAGCCCCTTAGCTGTATTATAATAAGCCCTCCACTGTGGTTTAGAGAAATGTCCCCCAGCCTACTGGAAGGAGGTAAGATCATTAGGAAGAAGGTGAGTTCAGTGAGAGAAAGTCAAGTTGTTGGGTTATTCCCTGTAGGAGATGCTAGGTCTTAATCTCCTTTCTTCTCTCTCTTTGCTTTCTAGATGTTATGAAGTTAAAAAAAAAACCCTCTCTCCACACCTTCCACTGATATATACTGTTGTGGGATGTTCTCTATGCTGTGAACGTATTGCTATGATTGATTGATAAATAAAACACTGATTGGCCAGTAGCCAGGCAGGAAGTATAGGCGGGACAAGCAGAGAGGAGAATTGGGGTAACAGAAAGGCGGAGAGTAGGAGATGCTGCCAGCCGCCACAATGAGGAGCAGGATGCAAAGTACTGGTAAGCCACAAGCCACATGGCAAAGTATAAGATAATAGAAATGGGTTAATTTAAGATAGAAGAACTAGATAACGAAGAAGCCTGCCATGGCCATAAGTTTGTAAGCAATGTAAGTCTCTGTGTGTTTACTCGGTTGGGTCTGAGCGGCTGCAGGACTGGCGGGTGAGAGAGATTTGTCCTGACCATGGGCCAGGCAGGACTGGAGAAAACTTCAGCTACAATATACTGTAACACCACAGGCCCAAAGCAACAGGGCCAAGTGGCCATGGAGTGAAACTTTTTAAACTGTGAGCCAAAATAAGCTTTTTTTCCTTGTAAGTTGATGATGTTAGACATTTTATCACAGTAACAAAGCCTGATTAACACACCCATTCAAGTTGGTAGTGGTAACTAATGATGGTAACCTCAATATCTGGGAGGTAAAGGCAAGGTAAGGAGATCATGGGTTCAAGGTCATCCTCAACTACACAACATGTTCAAGAGACACTGTCACAAACAAACAAACACATACATTCATTCTACCATTTATGACAGTTCATAGACAGTGGAACCAGACAAAAGTTGTTGATTTTTAGGGTAAGCAAGTCTATGTCATCCAGTCTTCTCATAAGTATTTCTTACTTATGCTTCCTCCAAAGCCAGCTCATGATCAGGCTATAATCTATGAGCTCATAGGTAGTCCTTTATTCATTTCACAGGACCACACCTGCACCTTCCCAGTGAATTCAATACGTTTTTGAAAAGTTTATGGCTGTAAGATTTTCAGTCATAGTAAGATTAGGCAACATTATAAGCTGAAATAAACCTTTCTGCTCTTATTTTATTCCATATTTGAAATTAGCCACTATGATGAGACATCCAGCATGAGATACAATGCAGTGTACAGCATGCTAAGAGCCCTGAGTCAAGTTTTATCAAGAAGCATATATGTGTACATACATGCAAATACAGAAAAAAGAAAACCCAAGGAGGAGAAACAGAGATGATATACACCTGTCCAGCTGCAGTAGTACTACTTATCTGGGTGGTACATCTGTTATCAGACATGCAGACCCCATGGACAAGACTTGTTGGTGTCCAACTGACAGCCATCTTGAGTGAAAGCAGCAACCAACTTCAGTTTTCAGGAGAAATACAAAATCCACATTTAAAAAACTTTTTAGTTTCTTAATTTCTTTTTAATTCAACTGATAAAACTTGAGTGAGGAGCCTCAAACCACATATGTATCCAGAACTCAACTGACAGGCCACTCATTTTGGCCTCTAGGCTAGTGTCTGTAAGCAGAACTACCCCTGAAATAAGAGTGAACATATCCCATAGTCCCTAAAATGCTGTTGTAAAATCTTTACTAAGGGGAAAGCATTGTGCAGGACTCAGAAAATTCCTACACCCCTAACAAAGAAATTAACACATCAGCAATGCTAAATACTGGCATGCGGAAATGTAATCAATCACTTTTGCTCCAAATAAAGTTTCTTTTCAGAAGAGATCTTCAATGTAGGCCAGGCTATCCAGAACTTACTATGCAGACCAGGCTTGTTTCAAACCTAACACTCATCTTGCAATCTGAAATTATAAGCAGGCCCCACTATACATAGATTAATAACCTTTAGAGCAGTTTTAGATTCATAGAAAACTGTGCAAAGAGTAGAGTGAGTTCCTATCACACAGCCTGCTCCAGTGTTGAGCTTTGCCCAGAATAGAGT
Source organism: Peromyscus eremicus (assembly GCF_949786415.1). Lineage (NCBI taxonomy): Eukaryota > Metazoa > Chordata > Mammalia > Rodentia > Cricetidae > Peromyscus > Peromyscus eremicus. The sequence goes on along the minus strand of NC_081426.1, from coordinate 14,458,599 downwards.
GTCCCTTACAAACAATTAATCGGCATTGACATATTGTTCTCTTCCAATGTCTGTATCTTATTTTGCTTTACTCTTTGTCTTGTAGACTCTGCAGATACTTACAAATATAAAACAAATATATTCATCACTGGGGTACCTCACAGGATCATCCTGCTGACCTAAAAAACCTTTGTGCTTCACCTATTAATTATTTCCTTCTCCTTTTCACTGCTAACCAGTGAGATTTTTTTACTGTCCTGGTGCTTTTGCTTTTTCCTGAATAATATAGAACTGCAATCATAAAATATATAAATTTTGCAAAATGGCTGGTTTTGCAGAGGAATATGCACTTAAGTTTCCACCGTGTGTTTCCATAGTTTACCATCTCATTCATTTTTATTTTGTTTTGTTTTGTTTTGTTCTGTTTTTTGAAACAGGATTTCTCTGTGTAGCTTTGCACCTTTCCTGGAACTCACACTGTAGACTAGGCTGTCCTCGAACTCACAGAGATCTTGCCTCTGTCTCCTGAATGCTGGGATTAAAGGTGTGGGCCACCACTGCCCGGCTCATCTCATTCCTTTTTAATGTATAATATTGTTTCATTTTCTGCTTGAATCAAGGTTTATTTATTTACTAACTTACAGGAGGAAACTTAGGTTGTTTCAAGGTTGGTCTATTATAAATGAATCTCTCATGAGCATACATTTGCATGTGGGTGTAAGTTTTCAGCTCATTTGGGTAAATATCAAGGATAGCAATTGTTAGGTCTTATGGGTAGAGTGTGTCTAGTTTTGTAAACATTTAATAAACTTTCTTCTGCAGAGGCTGTTCCACTTTGCATTCCCACAATCAGTGAATGAGATTTTTTTCCCACATTTTCACCACATTAGTGTTAACCATGCTTTAGACTTTGACCACTTTAGCAGGTATGTAGTGGATCTCATTGTATTGGTTTATAATTTCCTAATGACATCTGATTGATTTGGTCATTTGTAATATCTATATACATATATTTTCCTTTGTGGGGTATCTGTTGAGGACTTCGGCTAAACTTTTTTACTTTATTATTATTGCTATCATGAATGTGTTGGCATGTGTATGACCGGAGGGGGCACATGTATGTCACATTGTACTTGTATAGATTAGAGGACAATTTCTTGCAGTTCTCACCTTTCACTTCTGTGTGTTTTCTGGGGATCTTCTTAGGCCATCATGCCTCAAGTTCCCTTACCCTCTGAGTGTTCTCGGTGGCCCTGTTACTGTTAACTTCTGAGAATTTAGATCGCAGTTCATCAAGGGGATCTTTGGCAGATACTTTCTCCTAGTTTGTGGCTTCCTTTGCTTACTCTCAACAGTACCTTTCTTGTAGCAAAAGTTTTCAATTTCAGTCAACCCCAACTTATCAGTTAATTATTTCATTGGCAGTTTTAGTATTATATCTGAAATACCATCTCATGCTTAAGGTCACCTAAATTTCTTCTATATTATTTTTCAGAAGACTTGTGGTTTTACGTTCAGATGTATGGTGCATACTGAATTAATTTTTTTAGAGCCATTAATGTCTGCACTCTTTTTATTCACATTTTTTACTTGTAAACATCTCATTCTTCTAACATCTGTGGAAAAGACAGATGTGTTGCCCCAGTGAATAACTTTTGTTCCTTGGTCAAAAATGTTGTTTGTACTTACTCTTCTCTGTCTGGTTATAGTGCTTTATTTGTATATTGATCTATAATTTTCTAGGGCCCCTTTGTCCTGGCTTTGGATTGTTATAGCTTGGTATTACACTTTGAAGTCAGGCAGTTGCTGTGCTTTAGCTTGTCTTTTCCTTCAGTACAGTGCTCAGTGGTGGCTATTTGGGGTCTTCAGCCTCCTCATACAAATTTCTCAATCATATTGTTATTATCCATGCAATAACTTGGTGGGGTTGTGGTGGTGTCCCTTTGATCAGGAGATGCAGTTAGGTAGGGTTAGCAACTTAACAACAATGGTCTTCCAAGAAAAGCTGAACTTTTTCTCCATTTACTTATCTCTTCTTTGATATTGCTCATCAAAATTTATAGTTTTTCTTATGAATAGAGTTTGCACACATTGTATCAGACCCATACCAAGCATTTCATTTTTGAGGGGATGATAGTATACATAGCAATGACTTTTCACTTTGCGTTCCTCTTGTTCCTTGCTGGTTTTAGGGAAAAAATTGACATCTCTCCACTAACCTTCTGCCCTCTTTCAGCCTTGCAGTAACTGCCTGTTAGTTACAGGAGATTTGCTCTTTTGTTTGGTTGTCAGGTTTTTAAGGGGAGGCAAAACAGGCAGGTTTTCTACATAGATGTTCACATTACCTCAGAACGGGGTCAGTTTTCTGTCTTCCTTCACATCATCTACATTTTATTTATCATTGAGCCATCGAATAAATTAAGACTTACAATAAAATGTTGAAACCCATGATGAAATACAACCTTGCCTTCTGTCTGTGTCTAGCGGGCATATATTGAGGTTTGATGCTAATCACAGGTATTTTTGTAGGTAGTCTCTATCAAGTTGAGGGTAATCCCCTTTTGTTCTTCGTTTGCTGAGAATTTTCATCACAAATAGATGTAAAATTTTGTCAGCGCTTTATCCGCATCTGTTGATACGTCCATGTTGTTCTCCTTTTTAGCCCCTCCCCCCATCTCTCTACCGCTGCTCTTCTTTGCTATCCCTTGGCCTCCAGTATTCCCCCATCACCTTCCTATCACATTTTCTATTGTCATAAAGCTGCTTTTTTCCACTTTTCATGGATCCCTTTCCAGTTTTCTGCTTTCTACTCACACTCCTTCTTAAACACACGTACTTATCAACTAGATTCTAGTGTCGCAGTTACTTTCCTGTTGCTTTGATAAAATACTCTGACAAAAGTAAGGGGGGAAAGATTTATTTTGAGCCACAGCTGAAGGTACTTTCCATCAAGGCAGGGAAGTCAAGAAGACAAGCTCTCAAGGCAGCCACAGTCAGGAAGCAGTGATGAATGTTAGGAGTTCAGCTCACTTTCTCCTTTTTATGCCCTCGGGGACTGACCCAGAGAATGGGTCTGCCCTCAATGAACAGATCTTCCCACTCCATTTAAGCCGGTCAAGATAAGTTCCAACAGTCATGCCTAGAGGCTAACCAGACCTAGATAACCCCACACCTGTGTGCTCAGAGGTTCGTCTCCCAAGGGGATTCTGGATTCTCTTAGGTTGCCAACAGCAACCATCACAGTCAGCACCTACACCTGGGGAAGAACACATGGTGTTTGTCTTCTTAAGTCGGCATTAGCCCACTGAATACATCTTCCAGCTCATCCTTTTTCTTGTAGATTTCATAGTTTCCTTTTTCTTTACGACAATAAAGTTCCACTGGGCTTATGCACCATGTTTCCAGTGTCTGTGTGTTAGCTTATAGAGACCTAAGATGATTCCATTTTCTTGCTATTGTGAAAGAACAGCAACAAGCAGGGATGTGCTGGGATCTCTGCGGTAGACGGTAGAATCTTTGGGTTTATGCCCACCAGTGGTACACCTGAGTCATATGATGATTCTAATTTCAGTTTTTTGAGAACCCTCCCCCCCACTAATTTCTATAGTTTCTGCACCAGTTCACACTCCCACCAACCATGAGTAAGGATTCCTTTTCTTCCAAACCCTTACTTTCATTTGTTTTCTTGATAATGGAATGAGACGGAATCTCCAAGCAGTTTTTAATTTGTGTTTCCTCGATGGCTTAGGAGGTTGAATACTTTAATAAAAAATACTTGTTGGCCATTTGATTTTGTATTTGAGAATCCTCTGTTCAGTTCATTGGCCCACTTATTTATTGGCAGTTTTTGCTTTGAATTGCTACAGTTCTTTATGTAGTCTCCATGTTAACCCCTTATTTGAAGAAGAGCGGCCAAACATTTTCTCCCATTCCGTAAGCTGTCTGCTCCACTAACAGTTTCTTTCACTGTGCAAAGATTTTTAACTCCTGCAATCCCATTCTTCAACTCTTGAGCATCTTCTTTTGTTATTGGGGTTCTATTCAGAAATGTTTGCAGATACTTTTATCCTGAGTGTGTTCCCATATCAGTCTCAGGTTTTTAATTAAGTACTTTAATTAAGCCATTTTGAATTGACTTTTGTCCAGAGTGAGACACGTGGATCTGATTTAATTCTTCTGCAGATGGCTATCAACATCTGCCAGAACCATTTGCTGAAAAGGTCGAGTTTGTTGTTGTTGATGTTGTTGTTGTTGTTGTTTTGTTTTGTTTTCCAGTGCATGTTTCTGATGTTTTGTTAAAGATTATATGTTCATAGCTGGATGGTTTTATCTCTGGGTCCTCTAGTATGTTATGTTGGTCTGTGTGTCTTTATTGTGCCAGTATCAATCTGTCTCTGCCACTGTAGACAAAGTAGTGTAGCATAGTTTGAAGTCAGGTAATGTGATACCACTGCCTGTGTCCTTTCTGCTCTGAGTTGCTTTGACCATGCCTGCCTGGTCTTTTGTTTCCATAGAACTTTTAGGAACTTCCCCACCTCACATGGTTCTGTGGGAATTTAATGGGAATTGCATTGAATCTAGAAATGGCTTTTGATAGAATAGTCATCTTCACAATATTAATTCTGCCAGTACAGGAGCATGGATGGTCTTTTCATTATCTAGTGTCCTTCAATTTCTTTTTTCAGTTGTCTTAAATTTTTCTTGTAAAGATCTTTCACCTACTTGGTTGGAGATGTGATTCTTATCTTTTATAGAAATAGTGTCTTCATCACTCTTTCATAGATAAGGTTACTCTCCATAATGGCTTCATAGCCTTGTATTGCCCTAGACTTATGAAGAGTCTACATAGTGTGCCTATGTGAGAGCTGTTAGTGTGGCTTGAGCATTTATCCTACTGGGTGTTTTCTAATCTTGCTCAAATTTGTGGTTTGGTGTCAGACATTAATTTGGAGCAAATCTCAGCCACTATTACTTTAAGTATTGGTTCTGTTTCTGTTTCTTTTCTCATATCTACATCACATATTACATCTTTTGTAGATGTTCCATAGTTCTTCAATATGTTTCTCTGGTTTTTCCCCCAACTCCTTAGTCTTTTTACTTTGTTTTTTCATTTTTGGTTGTGTCTATTGACTTATCCTCAAGTTACAGATTCCTTCTTCATACATACTAGTCCTCTCAGGTCATTGATGACTTTTTGTTCTTTGTTTCATTTCACCTACAGGTTTATTTTTCCCTAATCTCTAGCTTTTTTTTAACCATTCATTGTTTTTGTATATCTCAGTTTACATTATCCATTTACTCTTGTGTGCCTGTCTACATTTTTCCATTAAAAGTAAAGCTGTAGTGCATTTATCATGGTGGTACTTTTTGTTTGTTTATTTATAAAATTCTGATCTAATCACTCCAGCGCTCTTACCATGTTCATTCAAAAGACACTTAGGCCCTTTGTTACCCAGGCTAACACTGAAGTTCTGTGCTCAAGCTCTCCTTCTTTCTCATCCTCCCAAGTCACTGAGACTACCAGGGGGCAGCATTCCACCTGGTTTTTTCATGCTAGTAGTCCCAACTCTGGCTTTGGTATTTGTCCATTCTCTTCAAATTATGTCTTTTGACTTTTAGGATACTGTGGTGATTTGAATGAGAATGGTCCCCACAGGTTCATAAATTTGAATGTTTGGTCACCAGGGGATGGCAGTATTTGAAAGGATTAGGAGGTGTGGCCTTGTTGGAGGAAGTATTTTCCTGGGGGTGAAATCTCACTGGTGGTGAGATTTCAAAGCCCATGCCAAGCCCAGAGTTTCTCTCTGTGTTTGTGGGTCAGGATGTAGTAGTTCTCAGCTGCTGTGCTAGCACCATACCTGCCTGCCACCATGCTCTTGCCGTGATGACAATGGACTAAACCTCTGAAACTGTAAGCAAGTCCCCAATTAAATGCTTTCTTTTATAAGTGCTGCTTTGGTCATGGTGTTTCTTCACAGCAATAGAACACTGGCTGAGATAGATATATTGTAAGTTTTTGTTGAAGGGTAGAAATGATGTATGTGGATAAAAGGAAATATAGAAACAAGGCTTTTACTAGGTAACAGCGCAGGGTGGGGAGATAAGGATCCTATAGCATAGGTCTCAGTTCTTTAGTGAGCTGATGCCTCTAGACTGTGAACTTCAAATATGATTCTTAGGTCCTCACCCTCACCCAAGACACCTGGAGGAAGATAGAGTTATCTATTCCTTTCCTTCAGCTATGTTAAGGTCTGTTAAAAGCTCTTATAGGCTGTGCCTCTGATAACCTTCCCCAAGCAGAAGGACAGTATGATTGCCTCTAGGCTTTCTCTGGGAGGATCTGGTAGATCTCCTAAATGTACAGTTCACCTCAATGTGTCATCCCTGGCACTTTCCCCAAAGTGGGTCCCCATGAAGTTTGTACCTCATAGGCATCTCCACACTAAGACTCTAGCATGTGTCAATTCCATGTAGGGGTTCCTATCAGTGTACTGGTTCCCTTGTGAGCTGCACTTCCCTGTGTCCTCCTCTCTGTGCCAGATCCGAGGGGAGGGGTTTGCCTCTCAACCCCACTTCTCTGACGGATGGTTCTAAAAGATGCCAACTATTGTGAGGACAGAGGGACGACTCTGTCTTTTGAAGCTTCATGAAACTCTCCACTCCTGGATCTTAGTGATGAGGGAAAGCACTTTGGAAGTTTGTGTCAGCATTTTCTCCCATGGGGTGGCCACTCAGAGTCAAATGACACCCCAAAAATGGATACATGGCCCAAAACAGCAGGAGAGCCTGATATCCTAGGGCCAGTAAATATCAGCAGGGACCAGCTGAGGGTAGTGATGTCATACAGGAGCAGGCCTAAGTATTCGTAGGACAAAATTCTAAGTGTGGAAAGGGACAAACGATGGAAAAATAACTCCCCTTCCAACCCTTAATAGCCAACAGCTCTCTTGATGCAAAATTGTTATCAGATTTTTGGGTCTCCTTTGAATACATCTGTAAGAGCTATTATATGCATACACCTTTAAATGGAAACCCATTTTAGAAGAGCACATTTTTTCATAATTTTTAGAATTTGAATCACAATCTCCCTTAACACTTACTGTTCCTGTGTGAAAACACTCTAGAGAAACACATCATACTCTGGGTTCAGTTCATTCTACTGTGACATAAGTCCAGAATATGAGTTCTAAGATGTTTGTAAATGTTGACATCTGCTCCTCTCTTTTGTTTCCCTCCAATTATGTGTGGGTACACAGAGGGATTTTGAAGAGTTGCCAGCATTTTGTGAACCCCTCACTTTTCTTCCTAAGGCTGAAAAAAAGGAAGAAAGAAAAAGAAAATAGGAACCAGCTAAGATGTAATTTAAAATATTAGAAGCCCAAGGCTCATGGATCATTGCGGAAGAGGCAGAAAGATTTGAAGAGCCAGAGACCTTGGATGGCTAAAAGGAAACATTGTCATCTGGACACGGCAGGACAGATGCACATATAAAGTCTGAGCACTTGAGACAGGATGTACAAGATCAGCCCAGACTCAAGCCAGCCAAAATTCTAACATGGGTCAGGGAGGTGGACTCAAAGTCTCACCCCTAGGGGAGGAACTGATAGCTTCTGGGACAGGGGAAGTAAGTTTTCTTCAGGGGAAGTAAGTCCTGGTGGGTTGACCAATGAAGGCCATGCATCCAAGAGTATATGGATGGCACAAATTGTACTTGAAACAAATTAAAAAGGACACAAAGTTGGGTGGGTTGGGAAATGAGGATGGGATCGGCAAGTAGCAGAGGCAGAAGGTGAGCGCGAGTTAAATACTTTGTACAAAATTCTCAACTAATAAAAATGAAAACATCAATTCCCAAAACAAGAAGGAGAACAAAAATACTGGAGATCCTCATACCTTCACGTCTTTGCCTGTCTTCACCCAACCTTTCTTTCCTCCCATGGAATGTATGAACTGGGGAAATTCAATTCCATGTTACTCTTAGGGAAGATTAAACTCCTATTCAATACACCCCACTCAAAAGCTTCTAATTTAGCCACTCATCAAAAAAAAAAAATTGCTTGCCTAGTGTATCTGGCAGAGAATGAACAGCTTGCGATGTAAAGATGGGCACACTGGAGAGATTTGTTGTGGAAACTGATCCTAGCATATGCATGCTAGTATGTCATGTCTGGACTTTATTCAGAATTTTTTTCCTTGGCCGAGCAAAAATTTTGGTTGCACTTGATCTAAAAATATTTGGAGATGCGATGAAATAGAATCTGGAGTCCTGAAGCCAATATTCAGCTCAGGTTTAGAAGAGGCAATAAAGAATGTGTTTGGATCACACATCAGCAAGCAGATCTTAGGACTCAGAGAGTTCTTTATCCTTTCTGAACCAAGTGTCATCCTGACATTAAAAGAGGAAAACAGGCCGGGCAGTGGTGGCGCACGCCTTTAATCCCAGCACTCGGGAGGCAGAGCCAGGCGGATCTCTGTGAGTTTGAGGCCAGCCTGGGCTACCAAGTGAGTTCCAGGAAAGGCGCAAAGCTACACAGAGAAACCCTGTCTCAACCCCCCCCCCCAAAAAAAAAAGAGGAAAACAAAAATGTAAGTTAGCTTAAGGGTCAGCAGATATGCTGACAGCTCACTACAGTCCAGCATTCTAGACTGCTGTTGTCATTCCCGGATGATGTGTCAACAGAGAGTACTTCACCTGGGTAACGGCTTGGGTTACTCTCACAGAGCCTATGTGCAAAACTCTGGCTGTGCAAGGCTCCTCTGTTCTTTCTAGAAGTCATTTCTGCCAGCCTGCCCAGACCACCTTTACTTAACATAAGCATCAATAATTCCAGGACTTGCCAACAAGTAAAAATTCATCATAATATTACTCTTCATAAGTAAGGCTCAGACGATTCCATGGTGCATGTACGTGTTCTAAGGGGAAGTTCTGGGAGATTCCATACTGCGTGTACTTGTCCTAAAGGGAAGCTCATTCCACAGAAGGCGTCCTAGCTTTGTGCTCTGTAACTTCCAAGTGCCACTGCCCCCTTCCTGATGGCCTCGAAGGAGCTTTGTTTCTAGGGGCTGGATAGCGATTAGGTCACACCGAGGGACATTCTAACCAACAGTTTCATGAAGTTTGTTGCTTCATAGAGCTGACACAGAGAGAATCCTCAAGTCTTGAGAAACAATCCTCCTTTAGGGGTGCATGGAAGAAATTTCTACGTATTCTTAAGAATCTATTGCAACTATTGTTTCTGTTTCATTATCTGCCCATTATGACTTGTCCCACTTATTAGACTCCTTGATAGGAAATACGATTTCAAGCCAGATTTGTGGTCCTCTCTAAGTGAGGATGCAAGACTCCATTGTCTGCAGATTTTTTTCAAACTCATTTCGGTCTTCATGCTGTGCTCTGTGGTTTCTTGTTTGCTTTTCTATCATTTCCCCCTTATAATTGTGCTACTTTTAAAACTGACCCAAATTATTGGAACATGTAGCTGAAAACAAACCCATGAGTACCACCCCCCAGTGTGTGCCTCTGGGAGGAAGGTGTAAAATGTTTGGCAACAGTAAAGGGTTTCTGAATTGCTATGACAAAAACTTAATTCAAAAATTCAAAACACACAGTGACTGCAATGGGGTTTCTGGCAGTGCTCCTCAGTGGTGCACCATGACACTTCACTGAAGTCTTGCTTCTATACACACATCATGCACACCTCGCTCTGTGCATGCTGTTACGGCATAGAGTACCAAGAAATGCTGCTCAAAAACTCAGTGCAGATGCAAGACTATCATATAGTGTGGATCGTAGAAGTTTTACTTGACATACAGTTGTAGGCTCTTGCAGAAGAATAATGTTATAATACAGAAAACAAAAACTCTTAATATTCTCCCACCATCATCCTTTAGCATATATGAGCTTCAAATGGATATGTTTGGATTGTACCGTGTTTGAATGTTTGATTTTTAAAATCAATGTCTTGAGTTTCATTTAAGAATGGTAACTGAATTTTAGCTTGGGATTTGGAATTTCCAGGATGGCCCTAAATATACTTTTTCCATTTTATGCATTGAGGACTGTAACCAATATTAAATTAACTCTGAACAATGTTGCAGATGCTCTATGTCCTGCAGCATCCATTATTCAGTCAAGGTCTAATTTTTGTGTAACAATAAACAAATCCATTGCATTAGCATGCACATTTGATTTAATCTTTAATAAGTGGTAAAGTTATATGTATGCAAAGAATTATCTTCACATTACACTATGATCTATCATTAGGAGATGTTTGGTTTGCACACCTATTTTATCTAAATCCCTACCCAAGGTCACACAAAAACTACGAAAAACGGTTGCAGGTGGGAAAAGTTTAAGGAACCCTGCTCTACTTCACAATGAAGGTTTCAGGGTATAAAGAGGGGCTCTGCACAGGCTGGGTGAAATGCCCCCATTCAGGATGCCAGCTGCAAAACTTGGGCAGCAGCCCTTTCTTTGCTGGGTGGGAAAGAAAGTTGGGAGCACCTCCCTTTTAGCTGCATGAAAAGGGCTGGCCTGAACTCCACTGGTTAGCAGTGACTGCTGTTAATCAGGAGACCTAAAAGGGCCTAAATTAGGGGACCAAGGGATTTTGCGAAGACCGGAGGGATTCTGGCTGTTGAATGGGAGTAGGGGACGTTTCCTAGATAGTTAAGAAGCAGTGACATTAGTTGGTTTTTGCTGAAGCAATTTAGTTGACATTCCTGCAGTTCAGGGAAGTATCATTTCTGTTGGCCAAATTCTAGGAGAACTTATACCTGGCAATTTGCCTGCTAGTATGTGGCATGGCTAGCTCGAGTCATAGCTAACTGCTCTAACGATACGTCAATTGTTGTTTGTGTCAAGTCTTTGCTTCTGCGAAGGAATTCGCCTCATGCACACACACACCGCTTTGCTTTCCAAGCACTCCTGACTGGTTCCTGGTGTAGAAAACGCCATGTCTTCGCTCCTCAACACTCATTGCATTCCCAAACATTTGCTGAGGCCCTGGGAGTTGGCTGCCCTCCTTTCAGAAGCTGTGGAGGGTTCTTGATGGGATCTGAAGGACTCTCGGACTTCTGAGTGCCACTTCAGACATCTGGCACCCCCCTCTCTGCCTGCCAAGCCAGCCTGACCCTGCTAAGATCCCGCTGTCCAGGAGGAATTACGGAGAATATGTGTCATTTTCCAACCTGTGCTCTAGGGATCAGGCTAGTTTGTACCCGAGGTGGTTCGGAGTTGCTCAGTAAATTAGAAGAAAGAAGGGAAGGAAGAAAGAAAGGAAGGAAGAAGGTGGGACAGACAGAGGGAGGGGGAAAAACCCTGACACAGATTTGGCTGGACTGCCTAGATCCTGAAACACAGCGGAAAGGAGTCCCCACTCAGAAATTAACCCCAAAGGCCACCCGCCGCCCTGCCGCACGCCGCAGGGACTCGCCCCAGAGCCTGGTCGGGTGGCGGCCAAGGCCATCCACCACCACCTTCCGGTCACTGCCTGCTTTCGATCCTCACGGCGAGTGCTTCCTCTCTCCTGCCATTCTCCTCCTCCTCGCTCCTCCCTATCCCTCCTCCTCTTTCTAGTCCCTCCTCCTCCCGCCCAGCCTCCCCACGTCCCGACCCGCGCGAGCTAGACGTCTGGGCAGCCCCAGCGCAGCGCGCAGCAGCCTTCCTTTGCTTCCTGCACAGTGCGCTCGTCCCGGGCCAGGGCGTCTGGAACGTGTCCCAGAGGACACGGCCTCCCAGACCGCCGAAGCCGGGTCACCTGGACGCGCGCCTGAGTCCGGGTCGCGTCGTTGCGTACGCAGTCACCGCGCAGACCGTGGAACTCCGTCTGTCTCGGATTAATCCCGGAGAGCCGAAACCAGCCTCTCCTGGGCAGAGATGGGACCCTCGGGGACCACGGGAACCGCGCTGCTGTTGCTACTGGCCTCGCTCTGCGCCGCAGGTGGGGCCCTGGAGGAAAAGAAAGGTAAGGGCGTGTCCCGCTGGCCCGCACCCCCTGCGGAGAGCGCTCGCCGAGCCCTGGCCGTCGGTGCGGGACTCTGCGATCCAGCCGCCCGCCCCTCCTCTGCTGTCTCCCAGAGGATCGGCTGGGACCGTGGGAGGAACTGGACGTTTCGTGTCTGGAATGGGCGAAACTGGGGCGGCCGAAGGAAGGGAGACCGGGTTGGGAACAAGAGGGGCTGCCAGCATAGCGTGGGAACCGCCGCTGTGCGCTCCGGGGCTCTCGACCGCTCCCAACTTAGTTGTCTCACTTTTCTGCGCTCAGTAGGCGTCCGGGAGCGGAAACGTGGTGCGGGGCAGCGCCTGGCATCGGCGCACGTGCGCCCAGTACTGTCAGAGCGAGCTAGAGAGACCCCAGGTCCGTTCGCGGGGCGAGCAAGTCCCACCCGCACAGTCCCAGAGTTTAGGGACTGGAGGAAGAACCAGCGCGCTCCAGTCAAGGCTGGGATCTCTGAGACAGGCGGTTTCTTGAGCGCGCCCTCCCGCACCTCTCTACTCAGCCCCGGTTCTCTTAGAGCCTGGCGGCCGGAGTCTCAAAGGGTTTCGCAGATTCCTGCGTGCCCTTTCGAGGGTGTGGAGCTGCAGCAATGACCTGGAAGTGTGGGCGACGTCTCTGTGACTAACCACCTGGGACCCCTAGGAGAGAATGGTGTGTTGGTGGTGATTCGCTTCTTCGCTAGCAAAAAAAGAGGGCGCACGGGGAGGCGGGGGAGGGGGGGCGGTGAGGTGGGTCGGTCCCGCCTCTTGGTCACACAGTACAGTACGCCAGGGACCTGCCAGGCTAGGTGCACTGGTTGGGGACCAGGGCTCCCTGCCAGACTGGAGCTAGTCTCGCTGGGTGGCTGCTTCCCTGGGATCCCCGAAGTTTGCCCTTTCCCAGAGGTGAGGACTTGGGCATGGGTAGCAGCATCTCTTGGCTTTGCAGTGGTATGGCTGAGGGCCCTGTGACAGCTGGGGCTTGTGAGTGCTTCACCCTTGGTGTTTCAAAATGAAGCCCACAGCAGCAAACTTTCTCCTTGCTATCTGAGACTTTTCCTCTTAGGATTTTTCTTTTAATTTTTTTTTTTCCCTTATGAAGTGATTGATATCGGGCCAACCAAAATATAACCCCTAATTAAAAAGAAACGGATTGATGTCCTTGGATCACATGTGCCAACTGTCCAGACGGAACATGACAAGTCTGGCTTCATGACTACCCGACCATAAACCCACTTGACACGAGAAACATGCCTCAGAAGGTTTAATTGCACAATTTCAAAATCCAGCCGCTCGGGTTCCAAGAGTCAGGTCTGCGCTTGCTGTTGATGTCATCGGCATCCAAGTTGGAGTTGGGGGTTGGTGCTGAGGGCGCCTCTGTTGGAGGGGGTGTAAGACTCAGTTTCCCAAACTTAACTACACAATGAAATCATTTGGGATTAAACATCAAACAAGCAAAACAAACTACTCCCCCTTCCTCCAGTGTTCAGCCCCCACTCCGTACACTCAGATTGCACTGGCCTGTCGTGAGAATTAGTTTTAAAAACTTTTGGAGCGTTTGGTTTGAGAGTCGCGGCCATCGAGGAAAGACTGGTAACATCTCCAGGAAGCCTACATGCCAATCCTTAGAGCTGCTTTGGGCTCTCAGGAGTCTGGGCAATCTTGGGGTTCAGGAAAAAAGCAGGGGTGATGTCAGTAATCAGGGTTAGCTTTTTTCACTGGTGGATCAGTGCGAAGCTTTTCTCCTACCTTCCTTAGCAGAAGGGCTCCCCTCCCCCTGCCTGTGACAGCCAGTAGCTGTGCACAGCTAACTCTAGGGTACTCTCAGTTGGGTGGCATCTGTCCCTGCCCACAGGAGGGACTCTGGCTCCTAAGTTTCAATTACCCTCTTAGAGGCCCGGTAGAACATCACTTTCTCACTTCAGCACTGCGCCCAGCTCTTCAGTGTTACTGTTTTGAACACTATTAGTGGTTTCAGATTTGTTTCTGGGTAAAACAGAAATGCCACTTTTTTCACCTGTTTGGATGGTATTTTAAAAACCAAATGCTTCTGGATATAGTAGTAAAAGTAACAGTTCATCTGTTAAAGTAACATAAAAAGGCTTAAGTTCTAAAGGGCAGATTACTGAAAACCTGAGACACTCTGCAACCTGCTGATAAAGGATTTGTTTGCTTAATTTGTTGGTTTTGTTCCAGACTGGCTCCCTTAAGTGAGGTTGGGGCTTACCCTTCCCTCCAGTCTATGGTATCATCTTTGCTTGTGCTCAGAGCAGAAGACGTTTTGACACTGCGTCCACTATCCTTACATCACATGTGACGAGTGACAACTCTCATCATCTATATGGGAGAACCTATGCACCATGCAGACAAGTGTGGTGATTTTCCCCACAGCTATCAAGAAATGATGCCAAGATCCAAGTTCCTTTCACCTCCAAACTCCACTGCCTCATTGTAGGAGTGCCAGGCTAGGTTAGTTGTGTAAATGACTCAGGTTTGAGGCTAGGAGAAAAGGGACCAGGAAATAGGCTGATAAGGATGATTTCCTGTCTACTGGTTCAGTGGCCTTCTCTCCTGTTCAGGGCTGCTGTGGTCTCCTGGATTAACTTTAACGGGGGCAATGCAGTCACTAAATCAAAATCAGGGCCAAGGATTGACTTGGTCTTTCTGAGCAAGCTTCTCCTGTACCATGGCAGGGGAAGGCACCTCTCTGGAAGAGACCCTGTGTGCAGAGCAGTAAGGACAGCAGGGATGATCAACTAGAGAGCCTTGTAGACATCATCAGCCTGCCCTGGTGTTGTCTGTGAAGACACTGGCATTCGGAAGGCTGGGTTATGTTAAAGAGAAAAAAAGTGGAATTCAGTTGACTTCTCAAGTGAAGGCCTTCTTTCTCTCTCTCAGAGAACTGGGTCTTGGGAAGCCCAGGCCTGTATTGATAGCTAGGAAGTCAGTGTTTGCATTCGAGGTCTGAGGTCTGGGTTAGGTGGAAAGTCCCACTGAAACTCCAGGCTTCAGGGATCTCCTTTCTAGATTCAGTGAATGTTTATTGCTCGCCTTAGATGTGCCAGGCATTATGAGTTTAAAGGTTATCTTAATGGTTTCTGTTATTGTCATAATGTTTATAAATTGCTGCACACCCTCCAATGCAGATCCCCACATCTTAAGTTAGCATCAAATCACTGTTTTATACAATAATAATCAAATCAAAAAGCCTTCTAATGCTGGGCAGTGGTGGCACACACACCTTTAATCCCAGCACTCGGGATCTCTGTGAGTTCGAGGCCACCCTGGTCTACAAAGTGAGTTCCAGGACAGCCGGAGCTGTTATATAGAGAAATCCTGTCTCAAAACAAACAAACAAAAAGCCTTCTAAGAGGTTCCCAAGCATGCCAGGATGTGAGCACAGCCATTTCCACAAGCACATCTCGTGTTATTTGGGATACACCTGAGGAAGGGGGGAATGGTGCTCCCTTACAGAGGACTTACACCTTGGTTGAGCTGGGGAAGGTATGTGTGCACAGTGCCCTGCAGGGCAGTGTTTAACAACAGATGTGATTTGAGATTTCCATTAGAGCACACAAAGGAGACGGCCTAATTCTGCCCACACGACAGATAGGAACGGTTTCTCAAAAAAGACATAGTTTGACTGAGTCTCTACAAGATTTCTGCTGATCTCAAACAAAAGAGGAAGAGTGTAGACACTCTTGTAACCCTAGCACCTCCCAGCAGCCCACCTTTCCTAGCCTTCTGTAACCCTGAAGTCCAATATGGTGAGTGCTAGAAATTTATACCTTCCTAAAGCACTTTAAAGAACACTATTTTGTCAAAAGTAAAGTGAGAAGTGACACAATTTACATTTTACAATAAATGCTATTATTTTTTAAAAAAAGTAACAAGAAAATATGAAGAACTAATTAGAATCTCTAGGTTGTAGTTGGGAGCCTTTAAAGTGTTCCATGCAACAACATTCTCCCCTAAACCTTGCTATGAATAAACAAAATAATGACTTTACATGTGTTATGAAACTCTTGTTACAGAAATCAGAGTCAGTCTCCTTAATTGTAGGCACAATAAATCCATATTGAATCACAATGAGCCCCCAAAAAGTCTCCCAAATTTAGCTATTGCTCCTTGTGAATTGGAAGATGCATTTGTTGTACACACTCACCTGTTTATTTGGACAATTATTCAGAACAAAGAGGTAGATTCATAACAAATAAGGAAAAGTATGGCTGCTGGCCTTATTTGCTTGGGCACTTTGCCTGTGTGTAAGAGGGAATGTAACCAAGGATCTCTGTCTACTTTGCAGGTGTTTCAAGAGAATTTGTAAAGGATTTTATTTTGAAGGTAGAAATGTGATACCAGGCCATTTTACTGTTAAAATGAGCGTGCATGCACTGGCTGGGTGATGTCATAACTGCTTTAGCAGCTGCATTGCTTCACATACTATTACTAAGACTATTTCAAATGCTCCTCTCCTGTATTCCACTTTGGGATAACACTGATGCACTGTGTATGATCTCAATGAATGACAAAACGTGATTTGTGTGTGGCAAACCTAATGGTGTGGTTTCTTTGCCTATAGTCATAAATTTTTCAATATTTTAGTGTCTTGAATATTAGGAATATGTGTGTATACATATATGCATGCAATAACAATGAATAAAAATAGAGGCTTTGATTTTGAAAGAGAGAGGGGAAGTGGGAGGGTTTGAAGGGGAGAGAGAAGGGAGAAGATTGTAATTATATTATAATCTCAAAAATTAAAAAAAACTAAAAGAATCATTTATTGAATTTGTGTAAGTCCTTAAGAACAGGTGTTCCTGAGCATTTCACATCACTTTGAAGGAGTTCAAAAGTTTTTTAAAAAGAATGTTTCAGATGTCAAAACCTGTTTTGGTTTTTTGTTTAAAGGAAAATACTGAATGCTTACAAGCTGTGGGGAGATTTAATTTAATCACACTTAACTTTCTCAACTTATACACTCATTGCCTGGTTTATTCTCATACCCTAACAGCCACTGTATGTGCTTAAAATTGTGCTGAGCACAGTCATTTAGAGGAGCCCTTTTATTATGTGTGTAGTACTAACTCGTAAAGTCTAATGCCTCAACTAGATTTTCTTACGTAAATTATATTTTAGTATAGCATTAGAAAGATAAGCAACGCTGGGCGGTGGTGGTGCACGCCTTTAATCCCAGCACTCGGGAGGCAGAGCCAGGAGGATCTCTGTGAGTTCGAGGCCAGCCTGGACTACCAAGTGAGTTCCAGGAAAGGCGCAAAGCTACACAGAGAAACCCTGTCTCAAAAAAACCAAAAAAAAAAAAAAAAAAAAAGAAAAAAGAAAAAAAGAAAAAAGAAAGAAAGATAAGCAATAATAAGCATTTTAAATAGTTTCCTTTTGTATGTGTGTAGTGTGTGTATATGTATATACAAATGTATGTGTATTCATTTGTATGTGTGTGCATTTGTGTGTGCATGCACAGGGAAGTAGGAGACATCTTTGCTATTACCCCTCAGGAGCCATCTAGCATCCACCCTTGGTCTTGGGGTAGCAAATTAGGTTAGGCTAGCTGGCCAGCAAGCAGCAGCGATCCCTTTGTCTCCACCTCTGTAGTGCTGGGGTTACAAGCACATACCACTACAACCATGCATTTTTCTGTAGGTTCTGGGGATCAAACCCAGGGCCTTACGCTTGTATAACCATTTCCCTATCATCCATTCTCTCTCTTCTTTCCACGTGTGTGTGTGTGTGTGTGTGTGTGTGTGTGTGTGTGTGCGTGTGTGCATATGTGTGTGTTATGTGCCATGTGTGTTATGTGCTATATGTGGTATGTGCTTTATATGTGTGTGTTGCATGCACTTAACTATGAAAGTAGGTATTCATGCCCATGTGTATGCAGAGGCCAGAGGGGAACTTTCCTTGGTACAAGGTTTCTCACCAGAAGCTCGTCATTTCGGTGAGGCTGGCTGATGAGAAGGCTCCTGGGATAGACCTCCCTCTACCCTCCAGTACTGGGGTTACAATTGTGTGCAACCATGCTTGGCTATTTTTTGGATGATGGGGACTTGAACTCAGATCCTCTTGCTTGCACAGGAAGCACTCTTACCTGTTGAACCGTAGTCCTCAGTCCCCTGTCTTTTTCACACAGAAAATAAGTCCACAGGGAGCCTAATCTCATCAACTTTTGATTAAGTTCAGGTGACTTACAGGAAAGCAAATTGTAGCCATTGGAGAATAATTCTCTTTTGGCTTTAAAGGTGATTTACTAACGTTAAAATTCTAAAATATGATGCATCCCACATCTTTCTATTGGCTTTGATTTGTAATATCATTAATAGAGTATCAGAAATCCTTCAATATACTTATTACTTTATTAAGCTCTGAGATTTCCTGAAAATTTTCTGATTTTTAATTAACTGTATGTGTGGAACGTATTTATGAGACTAGCATACTGCCTTCATGCTTTCTTCCATTTTTACATCCCTCTTTCCCCTCTCCTCCTCCTTCCGTTCCTTTTCATTTCTCTTTCTCTCTCTCTCTCGTTGGAAATCTGTTATGAATTAGCAACTGCAAAGGAAGATTTTAACAGATGACTGCTGCTGAAAAATTATGACAAATGACTGAAAAACTAACTAGCAAAATTTTGAAAGTTACTGTCAAATTCAGTGTTCAAAAGTATTTTTTTATACAAGTATGCATTATACTTATATTTCATTCTTTGAAAAGTGGTGCCTCTGTACGGGAAAGAGAACACTACCTGGAACTTCTCTCAGTTTGAATTTCCACAACGTAACAAAACCAGGAGTTCCTGGAACTCCCTGCAGCTGAAAACCTCCGTGAAATTAAAAGCCAATCCACGTGGAGGCAAGACACGTACTTAAATATGTCAATAGTAAGTGTGCTGGCCTGTAATTTAGATGCTGAATATTGATGTCATACTAAGAACACCTTGCATTCCTATAGCACGGTTTTGACTGAGCACTCCTCTCTTTCCGCCCCCTGACAATCCCATAAAACAGGTAGCTGTGCTCATTTGAAAGTGAAGAACTCACACTTAAGGCTGAGACTTGGGTCAGTGTCTTGGTGCTTTTCACACTCGGTTGTGCTGCCTCCTAAGACTTTTCCTTCCTCCGCCTTAGAGTCATCACTGTGTTTGAGCTGTTGGTACAGCCTATCACTTTCCGTTCTGTATTCGAGTCAAGAAAGCGACACAAGGTATTCTTCAAAACTGTGCCCCATTTCTACTTACACTTCATGCCCGCTTGCAATTTCCGCACAGTTCTGTGCTTGTTTTTGCTCTCCTTTTGTTCTGAAGCATTTTCTTATACTTCATTGTTCTACATAGTGTGTTATAACTGCTCATTTCATAATATATAGGGCAATATATTTGTGAGCTTTGAAAATATTTAATTTCTTTTTTATTCAAGTTACACCGTTTATTTACTCTGTGTGTGTGTGTGTGTGTGTGTGTGTGTGTGTGTGTGTGTGTGTTGTAGTGTGTTTGCCACTGCCTGAGTGTGGAAATCAGAAGACAGTTTGTGGGAATCAGCTGTCTCCTTCCACCACGTGGATCCTAGGGATTGAACCCAGGTTTTCAGGCTCAGTAGCAACCATCTCTAAGCCATCCTGCTGGCCCAAGATTTACTTTAGAAATATGGTTGTTGTTGTTTTTTTTTCTGTTGGATCATAGCTGCTGTCAGTTTGACAGGCTTAAAAATACTTGCAAGAAAAATGAGGATCAAAGCAGCTGATTCAGCTGTTGGGATGGTCAGCAATGCCTGTAGCAACATGTGGTCATTCAGCTGCTGGGTCTATGGGGGGTCATTGGGTCATTTCTATAATTTAAAGAAAAACACACACACTTAAACTCAGTAGATTTTGAAACAGCTATTCTGAAACAAGACAACAAATTGCACACACACACACACACACACACACACACACACACACACACACCAAGGATGGTTTTTCTCTACATAATACCCTTTATCAAAACTATTCTATGTGGGACAAGACTTGTGAGCATCAACTTTGAAGGAGAAATTGTTATACCCAACAAATTATTCACCCAGAGGAACTGTGTTGGTTGAATGAATGGAATGTGGACTGTGACGTGAGTAGATCACTCTCGGATTGGGAGGTACCTTTTCCCAAAGACATTTCTAAGCACAGCGTTATTTTCCTTCACTGAGAAGGAAGGAACATTTTGTCACAGCTTATTCCTCACAGTGGAAACTTTTTAGGGCTCCAGCAGAAATTCCTGCAGAGCACGTTCATGTTTCACGACTGTCACGTGAAACAGGGGAAAGTCCCGGGTGTCAGTTGAGCAATGGATCTTTGGTTGTTATCCTACATGGTCGGTTGAGACAGTGTCACTGGGAAGATAGGTTGATTCTTCAACCCGGAGATAATGAACACCTTGAATATACAAATGTTTTCAATGAGCAGGCATGTTGGTTGCAAGGCAGCTTTAATAATTGGGCTTTGGAAGTGATGCGGAAGTTACCTGCCAAAACGTATGCCAGTTTTTCTTCAGTCAACAAAAGTTTGCCCAGCCAAGGCAGAGCAGAAAGCTGGGCAGTTTGGCGAAGAGGAATGCCATCAATGGTCAGTTCGAGTCCCTCGGGTTTTCACCTCGATTTCACCTTTTTGAACACAAACCTAATAATATGCCTGACTCAGGGGAGAGGCAGTTGAGTGAGAAAGGTCCCAGATGGGTGACGATCTGAGTCCACTCTTTCCCATGGCACACTATTGTCCTTAAACTCTTGGCTTTAAGAGAACTTTAGTTTTTTTGGGCAATAGGTGTGGCAATAGCCACTAAATATTCATAATGTTGCTCAGGTGTAAAAATATAAGACATATAGACAATCTAAGGAGGGTAGTCATTATTTAAAGGCATACACCCAAGATTTGGTGCATGCTAAAGCAGACAGTGAAAGTCAGGACGAAAGGGAAGGTGAGTTGGTAACTGTGTAGTCTTTCTCTCGGATTTTTTTTTTTTTTGAGTTTCGTGTATGTTTTTAAAACTCCTCTTTAGAACAGAGAAAGTTTAGAATTCCTCAAACCTTATTTTGAGAGGAGATTAGACATTTGTTTCTTCTGCGGCTTACACTCACTCGTCCAGATGACGAGCCAGGAGGTAGGGTGCAGCAGTAGCCACGGGTGAGCTGTGATGGTGGGGAGCTCAACCATGCAGAATGCACTTTGCAGCCTAGCAGACCTTTCGTGGGCAGTGACTTCTGCACAGAATTTAAATGCGAGTTTTTATTAAAAGGGAACTTCTGAGTGCATGTAACGCACTGGCAGGAGTGCTGGCCTCCTGGCACTCAACACACACACTCCAGGAAGTGCTGCTAAGCCAGGGAAGGCCCCCAGATCAGTTAAGAGTACCCTTAAACAGAGCAGATAGTAGTTAATTAATACCCAGACATTTGGAAAAGCGACGTCAAACATGCCAACTTAGTGGCGTCATCCTTAACAGATAGAACAATTAAATCATTAAGTCAGTGTCTGCTCAAGGAAACAGCTTCGCATAGCTGGGTTCAGGTACAATGGGTCTCCAAGGAAACAAGTGTGTCTGCACATGAGAAAGTTTTCTCCACTCTCTGAGTGTCACCTGCACAGATTTCTGGGCTGTCTTATATAATAAGCAGAGTCTTGATATGCTCTGGATTGCTTCTAACTTGTGGGGCAAATAAGAACTATGACACAGATATACAACACACACTCCAATCTGGGGTAAGTGGCCATTTGTGCTCATGACTGATAAAGCTAGCTTTGCACCTCTGTCTGGACTCTGGCTATCTAATGCTCTATCATTATAATCACTATTATTGTTCTACAGCAAACGCATCTGGTCATCTGTTTGTCCCAGATGCCTGCCGGCTTGCCCAGAACTGCTTCTCTTACAGAACCTGTGTCTGCTTCTGTATGTTCTAGTTGTGAAATAGAATGGTTTTATCACTTACTGATAAAGGCGAAAACAGCCAGGAGTTTCCTGACTCTGCAGAGGGAAAGCATACTAGGGACATTTACATAGCCAGAATGTACTACATTTGTGGGATAAAGGGCACTCACCAGGCCAGAGGTCAAAAGAAACCACTTGTGTGGAGTTCAGAGTTCCTAGACAGGTGTTTGGAAACTTGCCTTGACTCTAAATTTGACATAAAATGACCATGTCTATAAATTATTCCCCATATAAAAACCATTACAATAGCCTAGCAAATGCATTCAATAAGCCATGCTAGGAGTGATCCTCACTAGCATCGATGAATGTCTTTTTTCATTCTAGAAAAAAAAATGACAGCTTACTATGTCAAGCATCTATTGAATGTTAATTTTTTTTGTAAGTACAAATAGTGAATGTACACATGGAACTAAACTATGAATACTCTAAACAACGCTTGTGCCAAAATATACTGTCTATGATATGGCTTTTTTGGGAGGTGGAGGCCTCTTAATAAGAATTTTATTGACCTTCACTTTCCAGATGTACAGGGAAGTGCCATAGTAACAGATGGGGGTGACTCTGGTGCCACACTACCAGGACTACATGTGCAGAGTGACGTTGGCCCAGGTGGTCAACCTGTGTGGGTCTCCATTTATTCACCTTGTAGAATGCAGGAACCACAGGGAATAGATAAATGGTTTGTTCATGGACAAAGCGCTTTCCATATGTTCATTACTGTTACTCTAGGGAGTGCTGGACTCAGTCTGGGACCCTCATTGTGGCTGTTTTGTGATCCCTGTTATAGTTGAGGTATCTGGGGTTGGACAGTGTCACCTCTCTGACTCAAAGTCATCGGACTGCAAAAGGTAGCCCTAGAGAGCTCAGCAGCTCCATACATCTGACCCGGATGACTGCCCTATGGTTGCATCCTCAGAGACTTACTGAGACTGGGACAGGAGACGGGTTCAACTCCATTCCGCCCTCAGCACTTTGGTGACTGACCCTTGGCCCCATTATAAGACTCTCAGAGCACATCCACCACGTCTTGTCGTCCCTTCTGTGGTGGGTCTTAGTCTTCCCGACAATGTTTTGCTTGCTAATTTCTTGTATAGTACAGGGCTAGCTTTTTAAGCACCCTCATTTCCTTCCCTATACAGCCCAGATGGCCTGTCCTGTGCAGTTCTCCAGGTGAGACTTCACCACGAGTGACAGGAAACACCACTTCCCTTCTATTGCTCATCCCTTCTCTCCCACTGTCGCCAACGCAGATGTGGCTATGACAGCCATATGATTTTCCAGGTGCACAGCCTTTGGCTCTTCACAGTCCCCTGAACCATCTTCACCTCACACGGAGGGAAGCAAACAAGTGCTGCCTTCATGCCTAGCATATACAGCAGTGCTCCAGCTTCCTCAAGAGAGACAAGATTTCTATTCCTCTTCCCTGCACTATTTGATCTGGACTTCACTAGTGGCTCAGGCTGTGTTTAGTGTATTTACAACCACCTTTGTCCATATCATTTTTTTTTATCAGCATAACCAATAGCTGAGGTAATTAACTTAGAACGATAAAAGATTTGTTTGGACATAAGGCTTGGAGGTTCCAGCTTACAATCAGTTATCTCTGTTGTGTTGGGCTTGTAGTGAGGCAGCACACCATGGTGGGGAGCACGTGGCAGAGCAGAGCTGCTGATCACATGACAAAGAAGTGAAAAGAAAAAGGAAGAAACCGGGGCCTCCCAGTCTCTGTGGTGGCTTAAAAGAAAATGGCCCCCAAAGGCAGTGGCACTATTAGGAGGTGTGGCCTTGTTGGAAGAGGTGTGGTCTTGTTGGAGAAAGTGTGTCTGTCAGTGTGGGGGCAGGCTTTGAGGTCTTTTTCTCAAGCTTCACTCAGTGTGACAGTCAGTCAACTTCCTGTTGCCTACAAGATATAGGACTCTCAGCTACTGCTTCAGCACCACATCTGCCTGCATGCCGCCATGCTCCCCATCATGATGATAGTGGACTGAACCTCTGAAACTGTAAGCAAGCCACTCCAATTAATGTTTTCTTTATAAGAGTTGCCGTGGTCATCGTGTCTTTTCACAGCAGTAGAGACCCTAAGACGGTCTCCTTTGAAGGTGCATCCCCACTTTCCTAAAATCCCTTCCACTGGGCTCCACCTCATAAAAGATCCATGATCTCCCAACAGCGCCACTCTGAAGACTGCAACCCATGAATACACAGACCTTTGAGGCCACTCAGCACTTCCTGTGTAGGAAGTTTTGAGCCTCTCCCTCCTCATCCCCCAGGAGAGCTGCTTTCATCTGGGTCTGTTCTCAAACTCACCTAGATGGCCTGTCTCTTTACCTCATTCATAATGAAAAGGATTGCAGATGCTACATAGAACCTCAAAAATTACGGTTTGGGTCTATGGAGATAACTCAGCAGTTAAGAGCATTGCTTGCTTTTGCACAGGACCGGTATTCAATTCCCAGCACTCACATTGTGACTCCCAAAGCCCTGTTAACTCCAGAACTAGAGAATCTGATGCCCTCTTCTGGCCCCCGTGGGCACCAGGCTTGCATTCGATGTACAGACTAGTGATAGATTAAGGTATGATGGGGACTTCTTTGCTACCAGCACCATATAATGTTACTTTTAGTGCTGTCTTAAGTCTGTGAGTAAAAATAAATTGTTTTGTAGCAAGAAACGGCAAAAATGGACAAGTTAACAGCTCAAAGCTGATAGTAACACCCCATGGACAGTGCCAGCAGCTTAACCGCTTTAAGCTGTGTAAAGATTTATTCGCTGTGTGGTTTGCACATGCGGAGAAGGGTAGTCTATCCTTTGCACTGGTTAGTCCCCACTGTCTGTGATATTTTTAGAGTTGTAACAGCCAGGTGGGCAGGTGAGTGGGGGGTCAAATACGTGGAAGTCTTTGTTCTATTTGGAAATTTCTATGTCACAAAAGGAAGTGCAATTAAGTTTAACATGTTAGTTTTGGGTAGCAAAACTTCTTTTTCCAGTGTTAAATTTGTAGTAAACATATTACCTTTGAATTTTTAGAAAGGGAGCCAAAAGGTATGATTAGGAATGAGGGAATATGGTGGTCACTTCTATGTACTCTAGGTCGTGTTTGTAAGCTTTAAGTTGTTCACTCTCAAGCCACATTGTGTTCAAACTTAATATTTTGAACTTAAATCTTATTTTTTAGATTATTTTTTATTTGCCTCGATGTTTGTTTTTATTTTATGTATATGTTTTGCCCAAATGTATGTCTGTGTACCACATGTGTGCCATGTCAGGAGAGGCCAGAAGAGGGTGTTGGATCCTACAGGACTGGAGTTACAGATGACCATAAGCTTCCACGTGGGTTCTGAGAATAGAAGCTGTGTCCTCCGGAAGAGCTGCTCTTACTCTTAAGCTTGGAGACATCTCTACAAGACCCTCAATTTTTTTTTTTTAGTGGAGAACTTAAGCTTGCTTTTGTAGGTTTTAGGAAATCATTCTGAAAACAATAAAGATGAATTTATATGACTATGAATCATAGTTTTGAGGGATAACAATACCTCTGGTTGCTCTTTTGTCTTGTTTGAGATAGGGTACTATTATATAGCCCAACTGGCCTTAAACTTGTGATCCTCCTCAGCTTCCTGAGTATTGGAATTCTAGACATTTAAAGAATGACTTGTGAAAACTCTTCATGAGATTCTGTGTCATCTTCTGTCCTCTCCCGATGGGACCATCTTAGTAGAAATTTGTGTACCTTTATGTTGATATCTTTGCCTATTGTTAACCCAGGCCAGAAGCTTGCTGTTTTTATTGGCTAGAAACGTGATAGCATGGGAACCATGTCTTTCACAATACTATATAGAAGTTTTGTAAGGAAAAGTTTATGGTCTGCAATACTTGAGGCCATGGAGGCGTGAGGAGAGGAGTGAAGAGGACATGGGGCAGGCAGACAGGGAGATGGGGAGGAGAACTGGTAAACTGAACAAACTTTGTATTCCTTGTGCTGCATTACATACATGTGCTAAGTTTATATTCTCCTCACATCACAAGTGGACCATGTGCCAGCCTGCTCTTCCTGCACTGCTTGATTGGTTTGTGTCCTTACTTCAAGGTGTGCTAGGTGAGGGTCTTTGGACAGCTGGTGATGTCATGTGTCTTGATTTAGGAGCTGTGTACACAGATATATGAATTTGCTGAAACATTTCCAAAGCCACACATTTTTCTGTGTGTTCTTTTCTACAAGGATATTACACTGTAAAAAAATTTTTTATTTCAAGACTCTGTCTGCTACCCCTGTGTGCACAATCACCTGGTAGACAAGATAGCTAGAGGGTGGCCAGGGGAATGATTCATCATATAAACCATTTACCTTACCAGCCTAGAGCCTGAGTTCAGCCTCCAGAGCCATGTAAAGGCGGAAGAAGAGAACCAGCTATATAGAGTTGTCCTTAGACACCCCACACACATGCCATGGCACAGTGCCCTCCCCCACTCATAAAAAAGAATGAAAAACTATTGGACACACCACAGTGCTGTCTGAAAGTTCATAATCTCATATAAAGCATTGGGCATCAGAGTCAAGGCAATGAACCTGCTCTTTCTTATGAGATAAAGAGTTCCAAGATCTCTTGAACTCAAAATGATACTCCTCTTATTGCCACTGCAATTTATACCAGCTCATTTCCAATTATACACAGATAGAGTCTGACATAAGCTAGCAACAGAGTAACATCCTGTGTTTAAATTGCACCAGAGGAAGCCTCGTATTCTCTCAGACGCTTGGCAACTACAGAAACTGCAGAGAAACTGTCCTCTTACAGGGACCCACAGCTCCCCTCTTCATCTGTTCCTGCCCAGCTTCAGCTTCTATATTCAGGGGAACCACATTCAGATAGACACATGAAAGTGAGTGAGAACATCAGTTCTGTGGGGGGCAAGAAAGCTGACAATTCACAGAGTAAAGCCATTGCATCCTGTCAATCCTCAGGCAGCTTCCTGAGTTTCTGTGTCTGCCCAGCCTTCGGAGCCCTAATTCTTACACCTATCATACCCTGAAACCATTTATTCTGTTGCTCTAACAGCAGGAATAGCTTATTTTAATAAATTTTGGAAGAACCTTATACATATATTTTGTTTTTTAGGATGGTTTACTCAATGAGCATACATTAAATTCTTCCTGCATAGTGTTACTTTTAACTATGGGTTACATGGGAATCTCTGTCCCTAAAGAAGTTAAAATCCAGACGTCATTCCTTATATTCCATTTCTGAAAGTGAGACTTGAGTCCAGTGTGGTTTGTGAATGCCTCAGCACTGAGGAAAAAGGGAGTTGTAAGAGGCCTGCGTGGATTTGCTAAGTGTGTATAGAGATATTACCCATACCTTTGCTCTGCATAACACCTTGCAGTTCCCACACGGCCTGTGACACATTTTGTCTTATTTGAATAATCATGAGAGCACAGCCTCATTTCCCTTTTTGATTGCTTGATAAAGGCAACACAGTAGACAAGCTTCGAGTTTCTATATTCAGATAGAACCAAATCAGTGCTGAAAATCAGTGTGCTCTTCGACAGTTTTCTGTTGACATCAATATTGTTTACTGTAAGCTTAATAGTTTCAGGGTGTTTAATTTCAGTTACAGTTGAGTGTCCCTTATCTGAGTTGCTCAGAACCAGAGCATTTTTGGATTTTGGAGTTTTTGAAAGGTGAGATATTTGCTTAGACATCACCAATTGAACAATTTCAATCCCAAGAAAAATCTCAAGTCTAAAATGCTTTGAGATCTAAAACTTTTTGAGCATCATATTGGAACTCAAAGCTTTTTGGATCTTTTCAATTTGGTATGAATGTTCAGCCATCTTATTGTTACTGCAATTTACATTTACAGCAAAGCTTGTCTTTATTGGTGGAGCAGCTTATCTCCTCAGATTTAATTCACACTTGGGGAAAAAGAGAAAGAAAGAAAAGAAGAAAAGCTGTGTGTTCTTTCCTGGGAGGGTGTGTCCAATGTGAATGCTGATTTTAAGGAAAATACTTGCACACAGTGAAAGACAGATGAGACATGGAGGCAACTTGGAGGAAGTATGACACCTTCCATTTCTCCAAGTCTCTGCACCCTTAGGACTTCCCAAATACAGTTCGTGGTTCAGCACTTCCAGCTTATTCTCTGTGTAACTCTTAGAAGGGTCGATTCCAGAGGTCTGGGA